>NW_016107452.1:766735-779591 GCF_001604975.1 Cebus imitator | reverse complement strand
CCATCTCAAAAAAAAAAAAAAAAAACAAATAAATAAAAAATCAAAAACAACTTTTAATCTTTGTGGTTACATGGAAGATACATATACTTATGGAGAACAGGAGATGTTCTGATATAGGCATGCAATGGCTAATAATCACATTGTGGAGAATGGGGTACCCACCACCTTAGACATTATCCTTTGTGTTGCAAACAATCCAATTATACTCATAAAGTTATTTTATTTTATTTTTATGGGAGGTTTGCTTTTATTTGGAATTCCTGGTAGACTGTTCATTTGGTTGACTCTTCCCAAGTTGATTCATGATGCTGGGCGAATATCTGTTCACTGAGCTCTGTACCACACACTTTGGAAAGGTACAAGGAAGGCAGTCTATGCCCCCAAGAGGCTAAAGTTATTTTAAAATGTACAATTAAATTACTGTTGACTATAGTCACCCAGTTGTGCTATGAAATAGGTCTCATTCTTTTTGCCTAACGTTAAACAGTAGAATACAGAGAAACTAGGTTTCAGACCCAGCTCCATACAGCTACAGGTATAAGATGTACTACAGGTATTGACGAACTGTTTCCAGCTCTGAGACAGTGGGTTGGAAGCAATGGGGGGCGAAGAAGTGAGAGGAAGGAAGGATTTAGGATGCTGGGTATCGTATTGCAGGACCAGGAATGGTTTATTTCCTTTGTACTTTTATATGCATCTTGCTTGTTTCTGGGTCATCACATTCATTCTATTTTTTCTGGAGATGGAGTCTCTTTATGTCACCCAGGCTGGAGTGCAGTGGTGCGATCTTGGTTCACTTTTCCCTCCACCTCCCCCGTTCAAGTGATTCTCCCACCTCAGCCTTCTGAGTAGCTGGGACTACAGACATATGCCACCACACACAGCTGAATTTTGTATTTTTCGTGGAGACAGAGTGGAACCATATTGGCCAGGGTAGTGTGAAATTCCTGACCTCAAGTGATCTGCCGACCTCGGCCTCCCAAAATGTGAGCCACTGCACCCAGCTCCATTCTCTCCTGAAGAGCTCCTCAATCTAGCAGCTATTGGCATTTTGGCCCAGATAACTCTTTGTTGTAGGGGTGTCCTGTGCACTACAGGATGTCCATTAGCATCCTTGGTTTCTGCTCGCTAGATGTCAGTAGGGCTGCTCCATTGTGACAAATGTTTCCAGGCATTGCCAGATGTCCCTTGGGGAGGCAAAGGCACCTCCAGTTGAGAATCACAGTGTTTTAAAAAACTTTTTCTGTATGTCTATTGGTCCGTGGACTCTTGAAGAGCACGTACCTGCCTCATCTCAGTACCCATATAACACTTTGCAGACAGGACACTTTCCTGCTCTTTCCCAAGAACTAGAAGAGTGTGTGGTACACAGCTTAACAGACACACATGAACAGAACACAATATGGTCTCTGACTTCAAAACGCCCAGTGGTTACATTAGCTTTTCTCGAAAACAGGAATTAAAGATTGACTGCATTAAAATCATGTGTGTTTCCTGTTGCTGAAGTTGATGTTAAAAAAAAATTAAAAATCACATATGCTGGTTTTAAAAAAGTGATGTATTGGCCTCACCCTAGATGTCTTTTTTTTTTTTTTTTTTTTTTTTCTTCTTTTTCTTTTTTTTTTTTTTTTTTTTTTTTTTGAGACTGGGTAGGTAGTCCACTCCTGGTGATTCTGAAGTTCTAACTTTTTAGAACCTCTGAATTCAAATAGTACTTCATTTATCAAATAGTGACTGCCTACTGTCAGCAAGGGGTCATGCTTGGTGGACTCATGCAAAGAACAAGAAAGATGGGTCCCCTGCTTGGCTGACTAAGATGTTCCTGAGAAGGGGAGATGACGTTCCACTTTTAAATATCTGGATAGGGCCTAGTTTAACAGGTGGCTTAAGGGCTGGGTTTGGTGGCTTACACCTGTAATCCTAGCACTTTGGGAGGCCGAGGTGGGCAGATTGCCTGAGCTCAGGAGTTCGAGACCAGCCTGGGCAACATATGGTGAAAACCCATCTATTAAAACAAAAAACCAAAAAACACACTTGGCTTAAATATCCTGGCATGTTGGAAAGCAGCAGAGAGCCGTGACTACAACCCTTTTCACTCCAGGGTAACAAGAAATCGGATCTCAGCTTTGGTTCTGTGCAAGGGTCAAACAACTTGATTTCTTCTCAGTGCACGAAGAAGCCTTCAGGATATTGTTTTTCTGTTAATTGCAGCCATTCACTGTCTCCATGTGGGCCCGCAAAAGACCCAGCAGCTGAGTTTCATCTCCTGATGGTTTGGGGGATGAGTCTCAGTGGTGTTGGGGTCACAGGATGTGTGTGAGAAGTTAGAATCAGCAGATTACTAGAGCAACCCACAATTTGTGGTCTAGTGAGCCAGATCTTAGTGCAACATGAACAGAAAAGTCAGAAGCAAAGTTGCATGCTGGAAATGCAGTAGGTGGTCTTGTTTCTTTTCAAGGAAGGAAACAGCACGATCTAGTATGAACCAATGCCTAGTAGAGATACACATGCTCGAATTAAGAAATGCAAATCAGCCAGGCAAGATGGTTTATACCCATAATCCCCACACTTTGGAAGGTCGAGGTGGAAGGATTGCTTGAGTCCAGGAGTTCCAGACCAGCTTTGGCAGTGAAAAACAGTTGGTCATGGTGGCACACACCTGTAATCCTAGCCACTTGGGAGGCTAAGCCTCTAGGAGTTCAAGGCTGTAGTGAGCCATGATTGCACCACTAAGCTCTGGCCTGGGTGAGACTCTTTATCAAAAAAATAAAAACTAAACAAACAGAAATGTAAATCAGTGTTCTGTCAAATGAAAAAAGGTCCAGAAATAAAACTGGATTGGGCTATAACTTCAAGTAAACAATTGTTTGCAAACGGACAAGGACTAGAAATAATGCTTTAACAAACCATATCCAGTCTTCAGCTAAACTATTCTTTTCATTCAAAAATTATGAACACATGGTAATGTTTGGGTAATTTATGAGTTTCCTGGGGTTGCTGTCAAAGTATCACAAACCAGGAGGCTAAAGCAACAGAAACTTATTTTCTCATAGTTCTGAGGCTCAGTCTGAAATCAAAACGTCAGCAGGTTTGGTTCCTACTGGAGCTTCTGAGAAAGCAGCTTCTCCATTCTGTTCTCCTAGCATCTGGTGATTGCTGGCATCTTTGGTGGCTCTTGGCTTGGAGACACATCACTCCAGTCTCTGTGTCCATCATCATATGGGATTCTCTCTTTTTTTCTTCTTGTAAGTACACCATTCATATTGGATGAAGGGTCTACCCTACTCCGATATGATCTCATTTTAACTATCTGCAATGTTGTTGCAATACATCTGCAACATCCCTCTTTATGATCCATAAAGTCACATACTGAGGTTCAGGGAGAAACATGGATTTAGGGGGAACACTCCAACACGATATAGTTAGTAACAGCTTTTTTTTTTTTTTTTTTTTAATTTATAAAGAAACAGTTAAATTGGCTCATGGTTCTTTTACTCTGAGATGGAGTCACCTAGGCTAGAGTGCAGTGGTGCAATCTCGGCTCACTGCAACCTCCGCCTCCCAGGTTCAAGCTATTCTCCTGCCTCAGCCTCCTGAATAGCTGGGACTATAGGCATGTACCACCACACCTGGCTAATTTTTGTGTTTTTAGTAGAGACTGGGTTTTGCCATGTTGGCCAGGCTGGTCTCAAACTCCTGACCTCAGGGGATCTGCCCACCTTGACCTCCCAAAGTACTGGGATTACAGGCATGAGCTACCAGGGGCTCATAGTTCTGCAGGCTTTATGGGAAGCCTAGTGCCAGCATATGCTCAGCTTCTAGGGAGGTCTCAAAGGCGGGAGCAGGCATGTCACCTGGCAAAAGCAAATGCAGGTGAGGGGTGGTGGTGGGGGCACAGGGAGGAGGTGCTCCACACTTTTAAACAACCAGATCTGGTGTGAACTAAGAGCGAGATCAGTTCATGAGGGACCGGCTCCTATAATCCAAACACCTCCCACCAGGCCCCACCTCCAACAATGGGGATTACATTTCACCATGAGATTTGGGTTGAGACACAGATCCAAACTATCAGCAGGTATTTTCCTGACCGTAGGTCCCTAATTCTCCCTTTCCTTGGAGCATTTACTTAAGAAAACTTGCTACTGTAAATTATTTTTGCTTCTTTAAGATGTAATCTTCTACTGCCCAGGAATGTCTTTCTCAAGGACTTGGGAACCATCCCTTCAAAAGGTAATCGAGAAAGATAATGACATCCCTGTCTCCCAGTCTCTGGGAAGGGTAGGAGCCTAACTTCCATAAGCACCAATTAGCAAACACAGGTGAGCTGATGTGATTAGGCCATCTGTCTTCTTCCCACTGTCGCCTCCTCATGCTTACAAATTCTCTACTTTTCCTTTCAAAGGAATTGAGTTCAATCTCTCCGCCCAGTTGAAATAATCTTGCCTAGTAACAGCTTTCAAAATTTGTTTCTTATTTTTGTCTTTTATTTTAAACTTTTTAAAAGTATAAAACACAGATACGGAAAACTACACCAATACGTAAAAGTAGAACTTTGTCAGCCACTCCCAAATACTCTCTGTGTACCTAGTGCTAATCTCACCATCTTCCTGTTCCTCAAATGTCATCGGCTCAATCCTGACTTTCAGAGTAATCGCTTCCTTGAATTTCCTTAGATTCACCCAACTGGGCATTTTAGGCATCATAGTTTTGTCTTGCTCATTAAAAAAATACATGTACACACTCATACTTTTTAGTCCTTATTTATTTATTTATTTTTGAGAGGGAGTCTCCGTAGCCCTGGCTGGTGTGCAGTGACGTGATCTCAGCTCACCACAACCTCCACTTCCTGGTTTCAGGTGATTCTCCTGCCTCAGCCTCCCGTGTAGCTGGGACTCTAGGATCCCACTACCATGCCTGGCTAATTTTTGCATTTTAGTAGAGATGAGGTTTCATCATGTTGCCTGATCTGGTCGCAAAGTCCTGACCTCAAATGGTCTGCCTGCCTCAGCCTCCCAAAGTGCTGGGATTGTAGGCGTGAGCCACCATGCCTGGCCCTTAAGTCCGTTTAAAACTACAAGTGATCCTTCCATTTTGCTGCTGTTCCCTGCAAGCTGTACTGAAGAACTCTGATTGTTGAGCTTTGTGGAATTTCACGCCATCTGGATTTTATAGGTTTTGGACAGCCAGTGCAGCCAATGTATCTCTCCATTCTCTGTACTTCCTTCAGGTGGGTGGGAGGTTTGACCAGGTTCATATACTTCCCTTGCCAAGACCATGGGTGCTGCTGTGTCCTTTCTCCATAACCTATACAATGGCTGGCTGGCTCTCTTTCCAGGATGCTAGCTTAATGCCTAGACCCAGTAATTTTCCAGGGAGATAAATACGGTTATGTTCATTTATTAGCTGCCATAATTTTATAAGGAGGCATTTCCCTTCATCCATTATTTGATTACCAGTGATAAACAGTTTATATAGGAAAGGAAGGATAAATAATCAGTTCTTTCATTATGTTTGCCAGTAGAAACGGCCTTTTAAAAGGAGAAAAACTAAAGAAATAGAATAAGGCTGTATAAGTAAAACATTCACTAATTTAACAGTTCAATATTTATCTTATTCAATATTTAAAAGCAAAAAACTGGAGCAAAATGTTGATCAGGATTAGGATGGTTGAGGGCATCACAGGGCATCCGTGAAGATCACTGCTTCCTATTTCTCATTAGCCTGATAAGCAGAATAAGAAATTGTATGTTCAGCATGACCTTATCTATGTAAAATATATATTAATGCAAATTATAGGTTGTATCAACCACCCAACCTTGGCTGTATCTGAGTAGTAGGGTTAGGGCTAGTTTTCATTTTTTTGATCATAATTTGTGTGTGTATGTGTGTGTATGTGTATTTTGATGGAATCTTGTCCAGTTGCCCAGGCTGGAGTGCAGTGGCATGATCTCAGCTCACTGCAACCTCTGCCTCCCCAGTTCAAGTGATTCTCCTGCGTCAGCCTCCTGAGTAGCTGGGATTACAGGCGCCCACTGTCATACCTGGCTAATTTTTGTATTTTTAGTAGAGACAGGGTTTCTCCATGTTGGCCAGGCTGGTCTTGAACTCCTGACCTCAAGTGATCCACTCAACTTGGCCTCCCAAAGTGCTGGGATTACCGGCATGAGCCATCGCACCTGTCCAATTTTTTTGTGTTTTGAAAAATGAACATAAGCGCATGTGTGTTGGATAATAAGTTACTAAAAGTGGTGATGAGGAAATCACCATTTCACTTTTATCACCATAGCAGTGAAATGAGGCTACAGAGCCATGGCTGAGGGAAAGCTTAGGGGTAGGGTCCTCTGGATCCTTCATTGGAAGCTGCCTAAGTAACACCAAAATGAAACTGACAACCACCTTCTAGGAGGAGTCACGTGCCTCACAAAGGGCAGCACATGCATTGCCGTATTATGATTGGCAGCCTTGCTTGCTATGTTAGTCTCTTTGTGTTGCTGTAAAAGAATACCTGAAACTGGGTAATTTATCAAGAAAATAAGAGTCATTTGGTCCATGATTCTGGAGGCTGGAAGATTGGGCATCTTAGTGCAAGCCCCAGGCAGCTTCTGCTCACGGCAGAAGGTACAAGGGAGCTGGCACATGCAGAGATCACACAGCCAGAGAGGAAGTAAGACAGGGAGGAGAGGTGCCAGGATCTTTTTTAGCAACCAGCTCTGGCAGGAACTATGAGAAATCACTCTCCATCCCTAAAGGGAGGGCATTCATCTATTCATGTGTGATCCACTCCTAGGCCCAAACACCTCTCATTAGGCCCCACCTCCAACACTGGGATCAAATTTTGACATGAGGTTTGGGGAACAAGCATCCATACTTAGCACGTGCCTACGCTTTTTTTTTTTTTGAGACAGATGAGTTTCTTGCTCTTGTTGCCCAAGCTGGAGTGCAGTGATGCAATCCTGGTTTACCACAACCTCCACCTCCAGGGTTCAAGCGATTGCCCAGGCTGGTCTCAAAGTCCTGACCTCAAATGATCTGCCTGCTTCAGCCTCTCAAAGTGCTGCGATTATAGGCATGAGACACCATGCCCAAGCCTCTCGACTAGCTGGGATCACAGGCATGTGCCACCACACCTGACTAATTTTGTGTTTTTAGTAGAGGCGGGGTTTTTCCATGTTGGTCTCGAACTCCCAACCTCAGGTAATCTGCTCACCTCGGCCTCCCAAAGTGCTGGGATTACAGGCGTGAGCCACCATGCCCAGCCATGCCTACCCTTTTTTCTTGAACTACACATGATCTTAGCCAAAAGGCCAAGAAGCGATTACCCTTTTTTTTAGGATGCCCCATCATAGGATGCGCTATCAGTACCCCAGAGACCATGATCCTAGGAAGAAGAAACTCATTATCTCCCATTGCCTCCACCTCCCTTGACTTACTCCCTCCCGGCCACCAGAATGTAGACTTGACCTTTAATTGCAGAAGAACACCTCCTTGCTGCACCCAAGTCAATCAGAGGTCTTGGCTCTAGTCTCCCCATGTGTATTGTCTCCAGTCTGTTGCTGTATCATTCACGGTCTCATCATCTCCCTATAGTATTCTTTTTCTAGCCTCCTATTTGTTCTGTGAAGGTCCCAGCTCTTTCATGCTCCAATTTGCCTGCATTCTGCTGCCACAGTCATGCATACCGATAGACACAGATTACTAATAGATCTTACATCTTTCAGGTTCCAAGGGCTTCGTGCTATGCTATAAATTCAGTAATGATAAGTGACAGTGATTCTGATGGCTAACACTGTCCCCTTAGCACATGAGCTGAGTGCATGCTAAGTGTCAAGTGTTCTCCATGAAATAGTCCCTTCACTCATTATAATCCTATGAGGAATGTACCATAATTATTCTCATTTTACATACATAGAAGATGAACAATAGAGAGGTTAATTAACCTGCCTAAGGTCAGACATAGAATGTCAAAAAGCTAGGATTTTAACTTAGACTGTTTCTGAAATATTTACAGATGAAATAATATTATGTCTGGATTTACTTTAAAATACTCCAGAAAAATAGTGACAGAGGGAAGGCAATGATGAAAACATCAACCAAATACTAATCATTGTGGCAACCTGGGGACAGGGAAGGAGTATGGGGGCATGGGATGTCAGTATCCTATCACTGATGCTTTAAAATGTTTGACATTTTCCAAAACGTTTATAAAATGTGAACTTTGAACTTTCTTCCCCAAACAACTGTAACAGTAGTTCCAGCACCCAAAGCTCAACTGTGACACCATATTGCTAGGAACCCAGCATATGTTTGATGACAGTGTTGCAAATGAGGGATTTGGATGTCCTAGGAGTTCGGTGCTAAGGAAGTTCAAAGTGTTATTCTCATTTCCCAGATAGACAAGTGTACCCTTTCAGTCAAATGGCCGGTGTTTGTGGGGTAATAACCTCCATCTACTCTGTGCCAGGCAGCATGCAGAGATGAACACAGACAGCCCCTGCCCTTGAGAAGCCAGGATAGGAGGGAAGGTGGCCATGGAGAAGGTCAATTCCAACAGAGTCAACAGTGGAAGAGCTATAGCCTAGTTACAAATGGAGAGGTTCGTGAGTCCCGTGGAGGAAATGGCTCAGTTTAGAGAAAAATGACATTTGTGTTGGGTTTTAAGAGAACCTGTGTGCACTCAGGCAAGAGAACAGAGTCTTGAAAGGAAGGTATTGCTCATTCAGGGGACTAAGAGTTAGTGATGGTGGCACTGTGTGTCTTGGGGATATTATGTGCTGGGCAAGGTCAGCTGGGCTCTGTTCTGTGAGCATTAGGGAACTGGACATGGCCTTCACTTGGATGCAACCAGAAATGCATTTCAGGAAGATAACCCTGAGAGTCATGTTGGCCAGTGAGCCCTGGAAGGGGAGAAACTGGGAGACCAGTGACAATTGGGAATTAGGGATGTTGGTGAGGTGAAACTGACAAGATTTGAGGTCAGATGTTGAGACATGCTGTTAAAATCCACTTCATCTTTACAATTGTTGCAGGGGTTTTGGAAGCCAGATAATTCCCCAAAGGGTGAAAGAACTCCCTAAAATGACCTGTGCTTTCAAAGATTCTCCATCAGGGAGAGATGAGATCTGGGGTAATTTGATTTAGCTTCATCCACTTTAATTAGCACAAGAAGCAGATGGTCTTGTGAGCCCAGGAATCCTCCTTATGTTCCCTCCGTAGTGTCAGTGTGACTTTAATTTTTAATTACCTCTGCTCAATTGCAGAGGCATGGAAGGGAAACAGAAAAGGACTCACCTTTTCCTTCCTGTGTCCTTCCCACTTGCCTATCAGCTCAGTGTTTTCCTCTAAGTGGCAAGGAATATCCATCAGCCTTGAGGCTGTGTTGTCATGGCAATGAGACAAAAACAGGCTCAATAGATAAGGAGTTAAAAAGTAAGTGGTTGAGGGAGGTGCTGTCTTCCAGCAACTTTCCCTTCCTGCTCAAAGGCCGATTAGGGATGAAATAGCCAGACTTGAGCCACTCTTGTTCCAGCCTGGGCTTCACTGGGATCTCAAATGGGTCTGATCCCAGAGGGGTGGGTTTGGATGGTAGTCAGGTCCTCTGGAGTCATGAGGAAGGGTGGATCTAAGAATTCTCCATAACCAAGAGTTTGATAAGTTGGGGAGGGAGGTGGCAATTCACCCCACTAAGACTAAACTGAAGTCACGTCCACACTGAGCAGTGTAGGAAATGTTTGCAGAGTCTTTCAAAGGTCTTTAAAACACCTTGCAAAGTCTTGAAAAGTCTATGACCTAGCAATTCTGTTTCCGAGAATGTGTCTCAAAGAAATAAACCTCTAATTGGAATTTCATTTAAAAAGTATGTATATCTAAAAGGTTTGTTGTAGCTATACCAACAAAAATGAACTGGGAATGTGGATGTCCAGAACCGGGAGTGGTTGAGCAAACTCTGTTATAGCTGTTTGTTAGAATAGTATGTAACCATTTTAGTTTAAAATGCTTATGAGTGTACAAGAGGGAAAAAAAGGCAGTCCACAAAATGTTTTGCACAATGTGATGATAATCTCTAAAAAATGTCAAGCTCCTAAAGAAATCAAAAGCAAAAACAAATCCCCATATGTCCAAAAAGAAAATACTGGAGGAAAAAACAACTTACACACAAGGGTTATTGTTGATAATGGGAGTGTGACTTTTTTTTGCCTTAAAGGGACATACTTTTAAATGTCTCTATTGAATATGTGCTACTTTTCTTATCAGGAAAAATAACAATTGAAAAAAGTTTTAGCCAGGTTTGGTGGCTAACACCTGTAATCCCAGTGCTTTGGGAGGCTGAGGCAGGGCAATCACTTGAGGCCAGGAATTCAAGACCAGCTTTGGCAATACAGCAAGAGCCTGTCTCAAAAACTACATATAAAATTGATATGGGCATGATGGTGAGTGCTTGTAATCTCAACTACTCAGGAGGCTGAGGTGGTAAGATCACTTGAGCCTAGGAGTTCCAGGGTGCAGAGAGCTATGACTGTATCACTGTACTCCAGCATGAATGACAGAGTGAGACACATATGTGCACTGCCTCTCAAAAAAAAAAAAAGTTCTACAGTCTGGAATTGGCCATTCTAAGTGAGTCAATAGTCTCACTAAACACAGATAACGCAAGCCACATTTTTTTGTGCTCTCTTATGTGCCAGAACAGTTCTTGGCTTTGTGCAAACTATATAACCAAATGACACAGCATCTTTGCCCTCACAGGTTTGACAGGCTAGGTCTGATAGCTTCTGGATGGTTCTGAAATGGAACACTCTGAATAGCCTGTGGCTCAAGCTGGATCATCTGTATGAACACACAACTGACAGGCTTTTGCACCATGGTGAATCTATAATTAGCCTCATCATTCTTCATTACCTGGGCTTCCACGCAGGTTTTAAAGAAATTATCCCATGGATGAAGACAGCTTGGAAGAGTGTTTAGTGTCTGTGTGTGTATGGTGGGGGGCAGATTAGGAGAAAGCTGGCCCCTGAAGATTCCATCTGTTTGGACTGTTTTCTTTTATTGCTGTTCACCATTCTGCAGAGTCTTGGCACAGAGAAAAGACAGGTACATGTACCTCTCAGCCACCCACAACTGTTTAAGGAACTAAAATAGACCTAAAAGAATAATACTGATGGAAATAGCTATTTGGGCTCCGGCTGCTGTAGCAATATAATAGCAATAGTAATGATGATAATGGTTATGTTTGTTGAGAACCTAACAATATGGCAGCAGTAACTGGCTAACTGGCTTACAGGGATTATCACCTTTAATCTTCACAACAATTTTATACAAGACAGGTTCATTATTTCTGTTTTTATGGTTGAAGAAATTGAGGATCCTAGCACTTAATATGCTCATGGTCACAGAGCTAAAAAAAAAAAAAAAAAAAAAAAAAAAAAAAAAAAAAAAAAAAAAAAAAAAAAAAAAAAAAGTGGAAAAGCTAGGATTTAAAGATGGGAATTGAACTGTTTGAAATCTATTCTATCATGCCTGTTACCCCTCGGTCATTCATTGCTTTAACGGGTCAGAGCCATCATTGTGCCTCTGCCTGGCAAGTGTAAGATTTAGTTGCAATCTTTAGGGGCTGTGCTACTCCTCCTTAGGATGATAGCCTAAGGAATTTCTCCAGTATTCCAGTAAACACATCTTTCAGAGGGACCAAGCTTCCTTAATCCTTAGAACAGGGTTTGTTATTCTTGGCATGGTGACATTCTGGGCTGGATAATTCTTTGTTGCAGGGAACCATCCTGTGTATCATGAGGTGTTTAGCACCATCCCTGGCCCCCATCTGCCAGATGTCAGTCATACTTTCCCAGTTGTGAGAATCAAAAATGTCTCCAGACATTGCCAACTGTCCCCCCAAAGGACAAAACTGCTCCCGGTGGAGAAGCCCAGCCTTTGATGTGGCATTAGAAATGGAAGGTTGGAGGGCAGCCAGGTCTGTGGACAAGCACTAGGTAGGCAAAGACAGGTGGCATCAAGCTCTAAAGATACATCATCTTTGAAACTTTTCTTTAAACAATGCTCGCATGCCCTGGTTCTGCAGCTGCAGGTATGGGGGAAAGAGAGGGTGTTATGCTAACTGCATCCTAATAACTGCCATATGCTATGTGAGAGCCCTATGCTCTGTGTTGCTAGAAATTTTATTGCTTCGAGGCTAAGTGACTTGGCTGAGACCGCACAGCTAGTGAATGCTTGGGTTAGTTTAAGAATACAGGGTGGTAGGCCGGGTGCAGTGGCTCATACCTGTAATCCCAGCACTTTGGGAGGCCAAAGTGGGCGGATCATGAGGTCAGGAGTTCAAGACCAGACTGGCCAACATGGTGAAACCCCTGTCTGTACTAAAAAAATACAAAAATTAGCTGGGCATGGTGGCTTGTGCCTGTAATCCCAGCTACTTCGGAGACTGAGGTAGGATAACCACTTGAACTGGGACCCAGGAGGCGGAGGTTGCAGTGAGCCGAGACTGCGCCACTGCACTCCAGCCTGGGCTACAAAGTAAGACTCCATCTTAAAACAAACAAACAAACAAAGAAAAAACAGGAATACAGGGCTGGCTGGGAGCAGTGGCTCATGCCTGTAATCTCAGCACTCTGGGAGGCTGAGGTGGCTGGATCACAAGGTCAGGAGTTCAAGACCAGCCTGGCCAACATAATGAAATCCCATCTCTACTAAAAATACAAAAAAAATTAGCCAGGCATAGAGGCAGGCTCCTGTAGTCCCAGCTACTGGGGAGGCTGAGGCAGGAGAATTGCTTGAACCAGGGAGGTAGATGTTGCAGTGAGCCAAGATTTCACCACTGCACTCCAGCCTGGGTGAGTGCAGTGAGACT
>NW_016107452.1:724611-766703 GCF_001604975.1 Cebus imitator | reverse complement strand
AAAAAAAAAGAAAAGAAAAAGGAAAAGAAAATTCAGGTGGTTACAAAATTCAAACCACTGCTCTATCTACACTTGTAAGTGACCCTGGGGCCTCCTTCAACTTGCTCCTTCTATGTTGGGAGAGTCAGTAATTGAAAAAGAGAAACGAGACAGCTATGGATGCAAGATTTGTTTCTCCAAATAGTTGTCTCTTCGAAGTTGTATGAACATATGGAAAAAAAAGCTGAACACCACTGATTGATATAGTTTGAATGTATCCCCACCCAACTCTCATCTTGAATCGTAGTTCCCACATTTTCCATGTGTTGTGGGAGGGACCTGGGGGGAGGTAACTGAATTATGGGGGAGGGTCTTTCCTGTGCTGTTCTCATGATAGTGACTAAGTCTGACGAGATCTGATGGTTTTATAAAGGGGAATTTCCCTGCACAGGTTATCTTTTGCCTGCTACCATGTAAGACATGCCTTGCACCTTCCACCATGATTATGAGACCTTCCCAGCCAGGTGGAACTGTGAGTCCGTTAAACTTTTTTTCTTTATAAATTACCCAGTCTCAGGTATGTATTTATCAGCAGTGTGAAAACAGACTAATACACTGATCATTAGAGAAATGTAAATCAAAACCACAGTGAGATAACAACTCGCACCAGTCAGAATGGCTATGGTTAAAAAGTAAAAAATTAACAGATGCTGGCAAGGTTGCAGAGAAAAAGAAACACTTACACGCTGTTGTGTAAATTAGTTCAACCATTATGGAAAGCAGTGTGGTGGGCTGGGCATGGTGGCTCACACCTGTAATCCCACCACTCTGGGAGGCCGAGGCAGGTAGATCACCTGAGGTCAGGAGTTTGAGACCAGCCTGGCCAAACAAGGTAAAACCCCAACTCTACCAAAAATACAAAAAAATTGTCTAGGCAGGGTGGCAGGGTGTGTGTAATCCCAGATACTCGCTAGGCTGAGGCAAGAGAATTGCTTGAATCTGGGTGGTGGAGGTAGCAGTGAGCCGCGATCATGCCATTGCACTCCAGTCTGGACAACAAGAGCAGGATTCTCTCTCTCTCTGTCTCTCAAAAACAACAACAACAACAATAAGGCAGCGTGGCAATTTCTCAAAGAGCTAAAAATAGAACCACCATTTCACCCCGCAGTCCCATTACTGTGTATATACCCAAATGAATATAAACCATTCTGTCATAAAGACACATGAATGTTTATGTTCATTGTCCGGCTGATGGGGTGAAATCAGCCATGGTGGAAAGATTTACACTATGGAAACTGGCAATGGATACAAGTGAGCAACTGCTGACACAAATCAGCATGAGATAGCACATCATAACTTGAATCTGAATCTGCTGGGGAGAGTAGGGTGAATGGCAGTAGGAGGTTCTAAAGGTAGGGAGTTACTGCTAATGCTACAGGCTGCCACTGGGTATTTCTACCTCCGAAAGGCCCCACTAGCACACCCTACAAGAAGCTGGGCCTCATCTTCTGAAAAGCAAGTGACTTTTGCTTATTCCAGGTACCACCGTAGTATAAGAAACATATTACCTGACATAACATATTTAAAGGAAAACCCCACTCTGCTTCCATAAATTGAAACAAAATCTATTTGTCACAGGTGGCTGAACATAATAAGCAAAATGAAAAAACAGTTCTAATATGTTCTAGCTAGATAGCGTTGCCTGCCTGAAGATTCTGAACTTGAAGCCTGCTCCTTCATTGTGGAAAAGGAAGAGAGGTAAGTGTTTAAGAGGTGTGGAAGCAGAGTAGTATCCCACTGAGACTTTAATGTTAATATAATTGGGAAGATTAAGAGGGAGAAATGCAAAGGAGACAATATAAGGCTATGCCATATCCCAGCCTCAAACCAAGTCATCACACGTAAGAGCAGAGCTGTCTTTTAGAAACATACATTAGGTGATGCTGGAAGATTTGAAGACAGACGGAAAACTGAAATTTTTAAATTAAGTATGGGTGGAAATTAAGCTGAGTGCAAAATTACTATTAACTTTTTTTTTTTTTTAATTGAGATGGAGTCTTGATCTGTCGCCAGGCTGGAATGCAGTGGCGTGACCCCGGCTCACTGCAACCTCCACCTCCCAGGTTTAATTGTTTCTCCTACCTCAGGCTCCTGAGTAGCTGGGACTACAGGTATGCACCACCACACCCCGCTCATTTTCATATTTTTAGTAGAGATGGGGTTTCACCATGTTGGCCAGGATGGTCTTGATCTCTTAACTTCGTGATCCACCCGCCTCGGCTTCCCAAAGTGCTGGGATTACAGGCATGAGCCACCGTGTCGGCCTAATACTAATTTTTAAGGTAAAGACAGTGGTGTGTTAGACCTGGCTTTTAGTTGTTCATGAGAATCAATAGCTAAATTTTCAGAATACAGTAAGTCAGCTGACAACACATTCATAGCTTAAAATTGGCCATGGTGGAAATCTTGATGCTATGGAGGTTGGCAAATGCTGTACATCAGAGTTCCCCCCACCCCTAAGATTTGATTGTTAAAACATTCACTAGCACATTACTGGCCAAAGCTTTCATGACGTTTTGAGCTTATTTAGACAATTTAGACCATAGTCTTAGACATCTGGGAATGTCCATCTTCTTTCTCCTGCCTTAGGAAATTTGTGTGGAAAACCTTGATGCACTGAAAAACTTCCTTAAGTCTGATGATCTCATTTCTATTACTGCATCTTGGAAGAAGGGTAATAGAAACTACGACTGAGAAATTTGCTGTAATTTATCATCATATATAAAGTAGACTAACATGCCTTCTTTCCAACCCACACTCTTTAATAAGCTATTTTATTGCTAGCCCTGCTAAATGTTTGCAATTTATAATGTCTGGATACTCATCAGTTTCTGAGGGTATAATGATTATTAGGAAAAATTAACCTCAAGATATAAGACAATAAATTGAGTGCAGGAATTTTTCACCCTTTGTATTCCTTCAAGTTATTACTGTCTATTTTAATCCAAGCCTCTCTGTGTATCTCTTTGGTTTAGAATCTCAAACCCTTTGGTTTGAGATTCTCTTGCACCCAGAAAGTGGGAGAAGAACTAAACCCAGGCAGGAGAAGAACCAAACCCAGGTTGCTGGATTTAGGGAGACAGCTTTGGAGTTATGTTCCTCTGTGGTTGTTTCTGGCACATAAGTGTTACTACTGATGTGATGGTCAATATGTAACAACAGATCTCTAGAGGGAGCCCTGATGTGTAGCACTTGCTGAGTTATCACAGTCGTGGTGTAACTACTCCCACCCCTGCTGGTTTAAGCTATGATATAGCACCACTGATGCCTAGCTGGAAAATAAAATGCACACAACAATTGGCTCTCAGGAGCTGGTGCATACTGGCTCCAACACACTACAGAGTGTTGCTCAACTAAATCTCCAGTCTTTCCAGTGTTTGAGAATTGGTAAGCGTTCAGTCCTACAGGGAGGTGTAGAAAAACACTTTCCCAGAGTTAGCCTGGAGAGGTGGTCACGAATTCCATCTAGCTGGCAGAGGAAGGGTTACTCCCGTCCACTGTGGATGGAGCACCTAGGAACTGGCAGGGCAACAGAGCACTCAGGGCAGGATGCAGCTAGATGTGGGAAGCCCAGATCTGAGCAGTCCAGGTTGATGCAGACAGGAGAGGCTTAAAGCCTCATTCCTGGAGTAGAGAGAAGCTCCACAGACACACCAGTCAAGCCACTCCTCTCTCCCATCTCCACACTCCGGTTTCCCCTTTTATCTCCCTCTTCTTAAAAAAAAAAAAAAAGCATTGACGATCTAATATAAAGTGAGAAGTGATTTACTTGCTATATTTATTGCTTATTATTTTCT
The DNA here is from genome assembly GCF_001604975.1 of Cebus imitator. Lineage (NCBI taxonomy): Eukaryota > Metazoa > Chordata > Mammalia > Primates > Cebidae > Cebus > Cebus imitator. The sequence goes on along the minus strand of NW_016107452.1, from coordinate 762,867 downwards.
TTCCCCACTCACCTATTTTTACTGTATTAGTCTGTTCTCACACTGCTATAAAATACCTGAGACTGGGTAATTTATAAAGAAAAGAAGTTTAATTGGCTCACAGTTCTGCAGCCTGTACAGGAAGCATGACGCTGGCATCTGCTTGGCTTCTGGGGAGGCCTCAGGAAACTTACCATCATGGCAGAAGGTGAGGGGGAAGCAGACATGTCTTACACGGCTGGGGCAGAAGCAAGAGAGAGAATGGGGCAGGGGAGGTGCCACATACTTTTAAACAACCAGATCTCATGAGAACTCGCTCTATAGTACCAAGGGGGGATTGTGCTAAACCATTCATGAGAACTCCACCCCCATGATCCAGTCACCTCCCACCACACCCCTCCTCCAACAATGTGGATTACAATTCAACATGAGATTTAATGGGGACACACTGGGTTTTTTTTTGCGGAGGTGGGGGATGGAGTTTTGCTCTTGTTGCCCAGGCTGGAGTGCAATGGCACAATTTCAGCTCACTGCAACCTCCACCTCTCAAGTTCAAGCGATTCTCCTGCCTAAGCCTCTCAAATAGCTGGGATTACAGGCATGTGCCACCATTCCAGGCTAATTATGTACTTTTAGTAGACATGGGGTTTCACCATCTTGGCCAGGATATTTTTGAACCCCTTACCTCAGGTGATCCACCCACCTTGGCCTCCCAAAGTGCTGGGATTATGGGCATGAGCCATCCCGCCCTGCCAAAAGGAAGATAGGCTTTCTAAAAGGGATAAGGAGTGTGGGCTATGGGTATTGGTTGGAGGTTCATTTGGAAATAAGATGACTTTTTTGGAAAGGCATGCAGGAAGAAAAATATATCATGCTGAAGGAGGGCAATGACTTGGAGAACTCACTATGTTGTTCAGGCTAGTCTCAGACTCTTGCATTCAAGTGATCCTCCTGCTCAGGCCTCCCAAAGTGCTGGGATTACACACCCAGCCAGAGGGCAATTTTCGAATTACTGTGCTCATTTCAACTACCAGTTCTCCTGCTTGTTAGCTGAGTCTCCTCAGACAGTTTGCTTAACCTGTAAATGTTTCATCGACTATCAAATGGGGATAATTCCAACACCTACCTGATGTCACCTTGTGAGTATTTAAGCATGTAGCGAGGGGCAGAGTGGCCTTTGTTTCTTCCTGGGAGGGCTCTCTATCTCACCAAAGCATTACCATCTGACTCCCTGTCACCCTCTCCATCCTGAAAATGTTAGTGTTTTGAGATGTGTTGACTATTCGGAAAAATGGAGCTCTTTTCTTCCGCTTGAAATTGCATTTATATTTTATTTATTTATTTATTTATTGCATTTTAGGTTTTGGGGTACATGTGAAGAACATGCAAGATTGTTGCATAGGTATACACATGGCAGTGTGATTTGCTGCCTTCCTCCCCATCACCTATATCTGGCATTTCTCCCCATGCCATCCCTCCCCAACTCCCCACCACCTGCTGTCCCTCCCGTAGTTCCCCCTCCACAGACCCCAGTGTGTGATGCTCCCCTCTCTGTGTCCATGTGTTCTCACTGTTCAACACCTGCCTATGAGTGAGAACATGCAGTGTTTGATTTTCTGTTCTTGTGTCAGTTTGCTGAGAATGATGATTTTAAATGTTTTCTGGAATACATCCATGATTTGTTGGAGCTGAGAACTGCTACCGAGGTTTTACTTATGAAGTACTAAACACTGAAGGGAATTCAGCTTGTCTTGAAACTCCTTAGGGCATAATACAAATATATGTAGTTAAAAACACATGCAGAGAGAATTCATGTAACTCCTCTTTCTACCAATGTTGAGAAAGGTTGCCAATCTTTCTCTTACTAATGATCCCTGCCTGGAAGAGAGTATCCCATTGTTCAGGCAGCACTGAGTCTAGAGACTAATTATTGAAGGAGAGGGGGAGTTTCTGGAGACAAAGAAAGATGTCACATTCCATCAGTCTAGAGAATGCAGAACTCAACTGGAGAGCATTCAAAGTACATCAGCATCACGCAACATAAAAAGAAAAAAAAACAGAGCATCCTGGCACAGTGACCTAGAAGACTTCAACACTCATTTTTTACATTTCTTTACTGACTCCCCCAACAATTTAAGACATTTTGTGTAATTGTTTTTGATGCTGGCTGTAGTGAGTAATATTTAGGAGGGACTTGCTTTCAAATCTTATTTCCTTGATTATAGAGATTTCTTTAAATATCATTATGGTCAGGGGAAGGGGGTACAAATGGCTTATTTAAGAGGAAATGTTGGATGTCATATCCAAGATAGAGGTTTTTGAGATGACAGTTATGGAAAATTCAGCTATGACATCTGTCCCTCACATAGTAGTGTTATGAAAAAAATCTCAAAACTTGATCTTTTAAAGGATGAGAGACCACTTCCCTCCATCCCTGAACCCTCCCCCAACCATGATGGAATAATTATAAGAGAGAAATAATAGCAGTCACAATAGCAGGATTAGTAAAAGGCTAATGAGTTTTTATAAGTGTGCTAAATGATTATATAATTTCTCATTTAGTGTCCTCCACACACACATTTGCTAGAGAGAATCCTGGTGACCAGAGAAATGTCAGCTTCCCGGGAACCTCCCAGGTAACAAATGAGCCAGAGCCAGGTCTTGCTGTTCTTGAATCTTTACAAAACGAGGCCAGCTCTGGGGTCCCTGATTGAACTCAACAATGAAAATGACCCACCTGAGCCCAGTAGACACTGAAGATACTGCATTGTTGCATTATTCTGATATTATACAGAAGGGGCATCCCATCCTAATGGGAAGGACTGAATTACAGGTCAAATGACTTTTGATTTCCATGAAGAAAGAGAATCAGAAGTATAGATCAGGAATACTAATGATAAGAATTTTCAAAGGAAATGGAAAAGTTTTTTTTTTTATTTTTTGAACTGCAAATCAGGACAGGTGGCCTAATGTACATGAATAGGTATACCTAGGTTAGGTAGCTATAGGATGACTACAAGAGCTAATGGCTACAGAGTGCCGGTTCTGGAGATGGATCGATTGGTTTTATCCTGCTTCTAGTTCTTACTAGTTGCATCACCTTCATCAAGGTATTCAACCTTGCTGAGCTTCAGTTGCTTCATCTGTAAAGTAGGGACAACAGTAGTACTCCCCGTGTGCAAAGTCCTCCTAACAGTGTTGGTGTGTACTAATTCTTCAGGAAATAGCTAATGATTGTTATGTGGTCTCGTATATTCCTGACTAGACAGGTAGCATATGTAAATATGTAATGGTCCTTGACAATCCAAAGGAAGTGATTGGTGGATTACTAATTTCAGGAGTGGTCATGGTAGAGTGACCCAAGGAGCCAGAGTCTCTTTCTAGGTCACATGTGGAAGGAGGGAGAGTGTCCCCACCAAGGGAGACTGCAAGTAGAATGGGACATGTCTCTGTCTCAGGGCTGGAAACAAAGGCTCAGCCAGAGTTCTAGAGGGGGCAGTGATATGCTCAGAAGAGTCATTAAAGGGCCATGGAGGTTGGTGAGGACTGTGAGGTCAACCTTAGTTTTCATCCTGAAATACTTTTTAGAAAATCTGGTCATACTTCCATGTCCTTAATCAACCACCATATCTTTTTGCTTTTCCCCTACTTCTATTTTTTTTTTTTTTTTTGAGATTATTGTATTTTAGGTTTTGGGGTACATGTGAAGAACATGCAAGATTGTTGAGATGGAGTCTTCCTCTGTCACCCAGGCTGGAGTGCATAGTATGATTTCAGCACACTGCAACCTCTGCCTCTCAGGTTCAAGTGATTTTCCTGCTGCAGTCTCTTGAGTAACTGGGATTATAGGCCCCTGTCTCCATGCCTGGCTAATTTTTGTATTTTTAGTAATGGGTTTCACCATGTTGGCCAGGCTGGTTTCGAACTCCTGACCTCAAGCAATCTGCCTGCCTCGACTTCCCAAAGTGCGGGGATTACAGGTGTGCACCACCCCACCTGGCCCGACTCCTGTTTTTTAATGACAGATCATCAGCAGGAAAGGATTGAAAGCCTAGGTGCCATTGATGACTCAAGGACCCAACAAATCACCTAGGCAACTTCATGGTCAAGGACTTTCAAAGCCAGAAGCAGGGGAGGTTGAGGGGAATTAAAGGAAGATGATGCTTCTGGCTTTTTATGTTGTTTTATAGATTGCTCAAAAGGCACTGTTCTGTGACTCAGCAACAACTCTGCAGGGTCGCCATCTATTTTATTCTTTCAATTTCCTGTAGTCTCTCTAGCTTTTACATCATCTGCAGAACCAGGGAAAAGCAAAATTGATTTTATGAAGGAAAACTGTGAAAAACAATTCTGGCCTAGTCTCATCTCCTGCTGAGTTCATTTTATTAAATGAAGCAGTGAAAATGCTAGAATCCAGAAAGCTGAAATAATCTTTTTTACTTATATTGACTCTGGGCAGAGAAAAGCAATAGTGATTGAATGAAGTGCTATTGCATATATGGACATCTTTAATGCCCTGAAACAACCCTCTTCCACTAAGGGGTATTATTAACTCAATTTTATAAAAAGTAGGCTGAAACTCAAGTAACTTGACTGATGTCAAATAGTGACTATTTAGTAAAGCTGGGATCGAATTCACATTTTTTAGATTCAGATAACCAGAAGGGTGGTTTGGTCAACTCTGTAACCAGGGTCAGGACTAGGCAAGAGAAAGACTGGGAGCCAGGGGGGCGGGTAGTGTAAAATTTAAGGAGACCCTCACTCTCTAGGCTGCATGTGAACCTGAGAGTGAGTGCTTTCTTAACTTTTGCACACTAGGTACCTTGCTTGTTTTACCCCAGTCTGCCCTGGCTGTAACCATTGGTTGGTGGTAGGGAAGGCAAATTAGTTACCTAACTTTGAGAACCACCTATGAGCTGAACATTCCATGAGGAGCTTTACATAACGGACCACCCATTTTCTCAAAAGCCTTGTGGGTGGGTATTCTTACCCTTAATGCATGCACAATTAGACAGAGACAGTTTTACATATCTTAATTCTACTTATGGAAAGGGCCATGTATTTGGAAAGAAATCCTTAGTAAAATGAAAAGGTACAGAGACCGAGCTGACTCTCTCCCTACCCAGGGCTTAGGTAAATTATTTGCTGATATTCTTAAGGGTCTCAAGAGAGAGGAAGAAATTACCCTGCTAGACGGAATGGGGAAAATTGGAAGGTCTTGGAGCCTGGGTTGAGGGGATGTGAAAATAAGGGGCAGTGGGCCAGGGTGCAGTGGCTCATACCTGTAATCCTAAGCACTTTGGGAAGCCAAGATGGGGGGAATCACTTCAGGTCGGGAGTTCACAGGAGTTCAAGACCAGCCTGGCCAACATGGTGAAATGCCATCTCTACTAAAATTCCAAAAAATTAGCTGGGTGTGGTGGCACATGCCTGTAATCCCAGTTACTTGGGACGCTGAGGCAGGAGAATCACATGAACCTGGGAGGAGGAGGTTGCAGTGAGTTGAGATCATGCCACTGCGCTCCAGCCTAGGTGACACAGCAAGACTCTGTCTCAGGAAAACAATAATAAAAGAAAATTAAAATAAGGGGAAGTAGGTGGAAGCTTGGAGAAGCTGGAGGTTTGTGCATTTTTATGTGCTCTTTCCCACCTCTTATACACTAAAGCTCAAAATGCTTGATACCCGTGTGCCAGGGAGGGGCATCTTAGGGGTCCCAGTGAAGGGGCTGAGCTTCATGCTGGGGTGCTCCCAGCTGAACCAAAGACTCTACCTGCAGTCACAAGGAAAAGCTCTAGATCATAAGCCCTAGGAAACAGCCAAGATTAAAGGAAGAGTTTCATACTTTCGAAGACCAGAAGCTTGAGCTGGGGTGTCTGAGTCAATACAGCTTCTCCCGGATAAAGGAGGATGCTGGCTGACATCTGTATTACATACAAATGGAGACAAGAAGGTTTAGAAACATTGAATCGGTTGCTCAGTGTCTCACAGCTGGTAAGAAACAGTGGAGATGCAACTTCTGGTGTGTCTAGTTTCACAGCTGCATACATAGATTTCCTCATCTTTACTGGGGGAAGGCAGACCCCAAACTATGAGGAAGAAATCAAGGCATGTGGAGAGACAGCCAGCTTGACAAATGGGTCCCATACACACCAGTGCATGGGTTGTTAAGCTCATATGAGCTGTCCTGGGATGGTTTTCACAGCAGCCTTTTTTTTTTTTTTTTTTTTTTTTTTTTTTTCCAGTGAGGGCACTTTGTTTTTAAAAACTGTGAAACCAGCCTGGGTGCAAACTTTGAGAAAAAAGAAGGCTTGGGAGATGCCTTTGTCTATCTCCTTCATTTTACAGATTGGGAAACTGAGGCCTGGAGGAGCAAGCTATGTGACTAGGCAGGACACTGGCTTCTGAAAAATGCCAAAGAAATTCTGCAGAAGTCCAATAGAGAGCAGAAAAAACCTGCCAGATGAGGATGCTGGCTTAACTTTGTTTGTATCAGTCTTTCCAGGGACCAGGATTTTAAGACCTGATTCTGAGCCCCTGAGGTTATTCCTTTTAATGAATGTTCAGAATGGCCCTCCAGAAGCCAAAGTTCAAAGGGTCACACAGGTTGCAGAGTCCGCTGCTGAAGGAGGAATTGAGAGTTGGGGGAACTCTTCTCCAAAGCCCACCACTGTGGCAAGGAACTGCTGGCTTTTAACAGGCTGCGGTGTATCGTGGTAGCTCTCAAGATTTAGTGCATGTACAAGTCAACCAAGATTGAACCCAACAGGTCTGGGCTGAGGTCCCAGAATCTGCGTTATAAAGCTCCCCAGGAATTCCAACTCACGTGGTTCACAGCACACACTTTGAGGGCCACTGGCACAGTGAGAGTGGCATGGGGTGGGAAGCCAGGCGAAGTTAGGTTTAAACCCTGGCTCCGTGGGGAAGAGGTTTCAACCCTCTGTTCCTCAATGATTTTATCCATCAAATGGGAAGCATTTTGGGAGCATGCACGCTTAAAGGGAATTTTTAAAAAGTGCCTATAACAGTGCCAGGCACAAAGTAAGAGTGGAATTCACTTGAATATCATTCGCACCCTGTGCTGTATTTTCAAGGCTGCTTCCCTAGTTCTCCACTGCGTAAGTCCTGTCCTTGCTAGCACATGTCACAGCACCTCTCTTTTTATGACACGCCCAGCTGTGACAAGCCACCAGCAGCTGCCTGTCTTTTCATTATTGAGAATTAATCTCCTTGCATTCTGAGGCCAAGGCAGGAAAAGAATGTTCCTTTGCAGCCATTAATAAGCAGCACATTTCTAACAATGGCTTAGACTCCCTTTGTCTGTTCAACTGAAATGTGTCTACCTCTGCTGCCTTGACGGAACTGGCCTTGGTAATTACTGTAATTCTGTGGCTCTGAAAAGCTCAGCTTGAACATAGTGCTTTTTAATTCTAAGACCTAATAAGAATCACATGGATGCTATACATGCACGTGGGCCACGTGGGCACACACACACACAGACACACAGACATAGATGCACCGAGATACATACAGACACCGCCCCATCTCCACTCCCACCCCCTGCCATCCCAAACTCATACAGGGAAAGATTCTTCATTCATCAAACAGAATACCCACATATTTAAATTTGCCAGATAGTAACAACTTGTCTCAATAGGTGCTAACTTGAAAAAAAGGTTTTTCTAAAATACATATGGGTGCAATGGCTCATGCCTGTAATCCCAACACTTTGGGAGGTTGAGGCAGGAGGATTGCTTGAGCCCAGGGCTTCAAGGCCAGCCTGGGCAACATAGTGAGACCTTGTCACCACAAAGAAAATTATAAAAATTACCCAGGTGTGGTGGCATGTACCTGTAGTCCTAGCTACACGGAGGCTGAAGTGGGGGGATTACTTCAGCCTGGGAGGTGGACGCTGCAGTGAGCTGTGATTGTGCCAGTACACTCCAGCCTGGGTAACAGAGCAAGAATCCTGTATCAAAAAGAAAAACGTGTTCACATTGCCTTGATTTTACTTATTCAAGTTGGATTTGAGGTGACTTACAAAATACCAGTGCCTGAAAGTCACAAATAAAGTGACCAAATTAGGACAAAGGGAAAATATTAACAGATGCATAAAATTAAGTCACAGATAAGAACAGAGGAAATATATACAAAAGGTCTTGCATAGCTTTACAGGAGTACATATCTGGCTTCTGCTGATGGGAAGAGAGGAACGTAACTAATTAAAGGATCTGTGGTCCCCAGAAGATCAGAGAACACACATTTCTCAAGATAAACATAGTTTTTTTCTCCCAGTGGATGTGTTTCTTCTATGGGCTCTCATAAAGGAGAATCACTTCCGTGGATAAAGTTTTCAAGCACCCCTACGAGATACACAATAGAGATTCTTCTTACTGCAACATGTGTTAATGCAAAGACAGGGAAATGTCAACATATTGTTCAGTAAAAGCAATTCTATGAGGAGTCAGAGGAATAGTCCTGATTTACAGACTTCTTAGACTATGACATTCCATGTGGAACGAGAGGAAGACTGGCCTGCTTCCTTGCCAAGCCCCATGATGCTATTCCTGTCAGTAATAGCCCTTCTTACTTTTAAGATAAGATTTTGGCATCAGAATCCTTGTGCAAACAGATTTCCAGGTAGCCCCTGTCAATCCATTGAAATTGGTAAATGAGATAAAGCTGATTTGCCAGTGCTGCTCTAGTACAGCAGATACTTGTGTTAACTTCTGATGAATTCTCCGTATTTATGTATGTGTACATATATATGCACATATGCACTGCATACACACAGTCATATGTCACCTAATGATGAGGATACATTCTGAGAAATGCATGGTTGGGGGTTCTGTCATTGTGTGAACATCACAGAATGTACTTACACAAACCTATAGCCTACTATACACCTAGGCTATATGGTATAAGTTATTGCTCCTAGGCTACAAATCTGCACAGCATGTTACTCGACTGAATACTGTAGGCAACTGTAACACAATGGTAAGCCTGTATCTAAATATCAATATACAAAAGGCACAGTAAAAACGTGGTATTGTAGTTTTATGGGACCACAGTCTTAAGCAAAATCTGTCGACTCTGAAATGTCATTATATAGAATATGACTATGTACACACACATTTATATATTATATATTCATATAAATATATAGACATATATATATACATGTATATATTTAGATATTCAGTGTTCTGAGTATAATTCAGGGAGCATTTTCAGGTGCTGACGAGGTGTATGGAGTTGTTTTGTTCCTACTAAAAATGGCAGCTATGTTTTGGTGAGTCCTTAGAAAGGCATTTTAGAAGTCTAATGCTGCTTCCTTCTCCTACATCACTCAGGAACTCTTGCTACAAGCTATCGCTTCTGGCAGTTTTAAACGCACCTGCCTCTATCAGTTTCCTCCACCTTTTGAACATTCATAACTCACACCAGATCAGATTAGACACAGCCAAGATTTGCAATGGCCAGTCTTGCACGAAAAGCAAAAAGTTCCCAGGACTGAGAAACAGCCATGGTAAGCTCATGAGAGAGAGAACTTATTCCACTGACTAGGTCCTGCTTGAGTGAGCATATGCTTGGCAGCTCCGTGCAATCCTTAGAGTAATCTCTTTACTTTTCCTTCTGGAATTTTGTTTGTGTCTGGATATGGTTTTTTTGTTTGTTTGTTTGTTTGTTTTTTTGGCAGAGTCTTCCTTTATAGCCCAGGCTCCAGTGCAGTGGTACCATCTTGGCTCACTGCACTCTCTGCCTCCCAGGTTCAAGTGATTCTCGTGCCTCAGCCTCAGCCTCCCAAGAAGCTGGGATTACCGGCACCTTCCACCACACTAGGCTAATTTTTGTATTTTTTTTTAAGAGATGGGCTTTTTTTTTTTTTTTTCCCCTACCATGTTAGCCAGTCTGGTCTCAAACTCCTGACCTTAAGTGATCTGTCTGTCTCAGCCTTCAAAGTGCTCGGATTACAAGTGCTAGCCACCATGCCCAGCCAAGGTTTGATTTTTAGATAAATGAGACATATTCAACCTTTCTTAATAGTAACCGACATCTCTTGCTCTCTGAATTCTCACTTTCTGAATTCTTGCTCTGCAAACTCTGGAGCCAAGGGCATTTAGAAAGCAAGGGATATTTTGTAATTTATTTGTCTTTCTCTAAAAGGGTCATCTTTCCTCTGTTTCACATATTCACTCACTTTAGCTCATCTGCATGAGAGCTACCAATTGAAAGAAATGGGATCTAAGAGGGCAGTTCAAATTCGCTCAGGAACTCTTGCAAATTCCCACATCCTATTCATCCTACCCCTGCTCTCCTAAGCAGGGAAGGGGGTGGTGTTTCTCAGTTCCATGTATCTTTACCTCTAATTAATTTTAAATAGGCTGCCTGGCAACACTGTTGCTGAACACTTCACATTCCAGCTTCAGCTTCTATTTCTGTTAATTGGAGAATGTTTTGTTTCAACTAATCAGTCCTGCATCCTTTCCAATCAAAACAGCATCCTGGTCTAGGCACAACACCTGTCACTGAAAGGAAGGTCTGGTTTGCAAATCACGAAGCACAAGGGGCTCTCTGTTTTCCCCTAGACACCTAGGTTGCAGAGAAAGCTCCTGAAACACACATAAACACATGCACACACATCATGCACACACATGCACCACACACCCTCAAAACTCCAAAAGGACTTTTAGCCTTTCATTACTGGCTAGATTCAATACCCTTTCCCTCCCCCACTGGCACAGCCTATACTGCAAAATGCGTCAGCACTGTTTATATAGCCAAGACGCTCTTGAATAAATAAGAAGCTAGATAAGAAAGAATGATGGATGGTGCCTGCTTCCTGAGCAACTTAATTTTAACTAATAGCCATGGTAAGCTCATGAGAGAGAGAACTTATGCCACTGAACAAACATTTATTGGGAGCCTATCTGGGGCTCGGTATTCTGCTATGCATTCTGAACCTTCAGATGAGTAAGGGAAGGCTCCTGCCTCCAAGGAGCTCAGAGTTGGAAAGAGGAGAAAAATGGGCAAAGTAAGAATTAGATATGATAAGCTTGAGAGGGCTGATGCATTCATTGCCTTCCCATATTAAACCTACAGTTTCTGGGATAAAGCTGGATATTGAGAAGCAATTGGAAGATGAGATTTTTCCATCTTACAGCACAGGTCAGCCAAATGCATTATGGGTAGCACACTCCCAGCAGATACTGGGGCCTGACATTTCTAGTGTTGGTCACAGCAAGATGAGGAGAGGAAGGGTTAAGGGGGAGGGGACAAGGACGCAGGGAGACAGGTAGCCAGTGAAGGAGTCTAACCTCAGGACAATGGCAGGTGGAATTACAGCAGGCCCTGTGGAAGGAAGAGAAAGGACTAGATTCAAGAGACATTTAGAGGGAAGAAGGGAAGATAGATGTGTTTGAATATGTACCTGCTGAGGAGAAGAACTTTCTACCTTGGTTTCCTGCATGGATGGTCACAGCATTAATTGGGATATCACAGGAAAAATGTTTCTGAATCTTTGAATTGGGAATTAGCTTACAGGGCTCACTGTATCGCCTTTTCCTGGCTTCTGAGACAACACAAAATAAACAGCTTGCTGGGCCAGCTGGTGTGGTGACAGTGAGAGAAACTTCCAGTCTCTTGAGCCTATTAGCAAGTTCCTTAATGCCTTTAATTTGCATCCCTACACCTCCCCATTCACACACTTACTGGATATGAAATTCTTCAAAATGCTTCTTTTTGATAAAAAAAGATTCAGGCTGTGTCTCTGCTCTTTCCTTCCCTATTTCCCTGTCTAGTTGGGTGACAAATAATGGATGGTTTTCCAGAGTGAAGGGAAGGGGCAGCCCAGACCTAGAGAGTCTTGTATATCCAGAACTTCATTGTCTGGCCTCAACTGATTTCCATCTCTTGGGCTCCCCTAAGTACAAAGACCAGAGAGGTCTAGGAATTCAGAATCCTTCCAAATTATGTATCTTTCCCCTCAAAGACAGAAGAGATCATACACCTTCCTTATTACTTTTTAGTATACTCTGGTAACAACCTCTCTTACATTCTCCCGAATTTACTGGAACCAGAAAGGCAAGGCAGCAGAGTGGAGGGAACCTTAGATTATTCAGGTAGAATCTAACTCTCTACTCCATCCTCTACTAGTTCTTTTGAGCCTCATCTGTAGCTCTGTAAATTACCTATGAATAGCAGCTACAAACAAATCAAAACAAACTGTGGTTTATTCTCTGAGCTGAATTAAAAAGTGCTTTTAAAATTGCAATGATTTGAAGTTGAACAGGGACCACTGAGACTGAATTAGGATGAATTTAATTATCTCTGTTACATTTGCACTGAGACCTGAGTCCCTTCAGCAGTTTTTATTTTTCAGTATTAAAGGTAACATGGTTAAGGGCAGTACTTTAATAAAAGGTAATATCATTGAAATTATGGAGCACAGATATGCCTTTCCACGTAATGGCTACATCTTTAGAACTCAGGATGGCTTGCCCTTTCCTTTTTGATTTCTTCCAATTTTTCTCCCCTTCTGGTCCCATCTCCTGTCTCTAATCTTACTGCTAACTGGGAGGATGAGCTTAGATTTCTTCTGACCTTTCCTTAACATGTCTCCAAATTGGTCTTCAATTAAGAATGTGAGGCTTTCATGGTGACTCTGAGCATCTAGGTTATATATCAGAGGCTCCATTAGGCTAAGATACAAATTACTCAACAATATCTCTTATTTAAATCCTTCAAATGCTGGTTGCTGAATAATAAACTTTGATCATTGAAGTAATACACAAGGACAATTTTTGAAAAATCAAGAGTGTCTGTTAGAACTCTTGACTGGCATGCCTGTTGCTGTGAAAATGACTAATACCACCATGAGTGCAATCACTACTCATCAGAGGGCACTCTTTGCAAAAGATATCAACAACGAAGTGGGAGAATGACAGGGGTGGCTTTAAAGATGTGTCTGACTTAGAAAAAAAAGAAGAGCAAAGCTCAATGTAGCATAAGAAGGCTTCCTGTAGGAGTAGATTTAAAAAGCAACAACAAAAGACAATTGCAGCATAGATTCTTTAGAAAACCTCATTTTTCTTTGACATTCTACATGTGATAAAAAATAACAAACTACCAATTTACGAAACACTCATATATTTTTTAATGCTCAGACCAACTTAAAGGGAGCCAAGTACAGTGTTGCAAGCCTAGAGTCCCAGCTACTAGGGAGAATTGCTTGAGGCCCAGAGTTTGAGACCAGCCTGGTCAACATATCCAGACTCCATCTCCAACACAACAAATAAACAATAATTAAAATAATAAAAAAAAAAGTGGGGAGAGAGTAGTAACATTCCTCTTTTACAAAAGAGGAGAAGACGAGCTTCACAACCATACAGCTACTTAGTGGCTCAGGTGGGGCTTGAACTCTGATCCTCTCAACCTTAGCCCCTTTTACCATACCATATTGTAAGGATGTTATCTAGAGGAGGCAGCATTTCCAAGGACACTTCTTTGTTCAAGGACACACAGTGAGTCCCCATTGTTGAGTGCACTAAGCCTAAACTTACTTTGCATTGCAAGTTGTCAAGAGGCTGGATCACGTTTAAATGACCGTGCTGCCCCTTTCACATCAAAGAACTACTGACAATGAAGGTCGAGCCGGCCTCTCTCATCTCTCTATCCGGCTAGCAGGGAAGGAAAGAACTTACATGTTGGTGAAGGAAGAAGTGGGTGGGACGACAGTGAAATCTAGAGTAAAACCAGGCTGGCCCAGGTGTCCTGCAGGCTGTAATGCAGTTTAATCAGAGTGCCATTTTTTTTGTTGTTCAAATGATTTTAATTGTTGGAATGCACAGTTTTTAAAATACACAAATAAAAAGTTAAAAAATGTAAAAAGATCCTTTCCCTGGCCTTGGCCCCCTTTTGTACAGACCCTACAGTGCTACTACTCCCGTTTGTTCATCTAAAGGCTTTCTCTTGCTGATGCTGCCTGCACAGCAGGCCAGAAATGCCAGGAAATTAATGTTCCCCATTCCCAGCTCTCAATGAATGATTTTTGGGAATTGATGCTTAAGTATGCTAGCTCCTCTTCCCTGGTGGTTGGCTCAGAGCTGGGTGTTGTGCACTGCCTCTCACAGGGTCCCAGCAGGATTAACCTCCACTTACCCACAGGAGTAATGGGCTTGACAATGCACCTCACAGAAGTTGCCTTCCCTTCCTTGTCTACCTTTCCCACCTCTTCCACCAGTGTGCTGTGGGGTCCCAAATATGGATCCTGCACCTGATTCTCTGTCTCAGGTTCATCTTCTGCTTTGTGAGACCTTCTATCTGGTTCCATCTTGTATCCAACCTCACTTGCCATTAGTTCTCCATTGGTTCATTCATTCCCATAGGTGTGGTCTTGAAATTTATGTAGTGATGGAACACCAACAACAGGTCCTCCTGCCTCTAGGTCTTGCTTTACACAGTTTTTACCTATGCTTTACATGTTTTACACTTTATTCAAGGTTTTGCTCAGATTCCACTCCTCTGGGGAAGCCTTCTTGGTGACTCACACATAGGTAGACCAAGTCACAGGCCTTTTGTGACATTTCCCTACACTTAACAATGTCATATACTGCCTTGTCCCCTCATTCTGATTTTAACCATACCATTTGTTTCCCCACAAATAGACTTTAAACATCTGTGTGTCAAGATCATGCTCATAGAGCATGTGAGCTGGTATGAGCCAGATCCAGCATATGCTGCATCTATTTTGTAATTCAGATTGTCTAACATGATTCTGGGCTGCAGTAAAAGCTCTCTGAATATTTGCTGTGTGAGTGAGAGGCTTTAGTTTTCAAAAGAACAGATGACCAAAGAGCCTGAGAAAATAAGGCAGCCTTCAGACATTTTCTGAGTCAATGTTGTTGCTGAATAACAGCCTCTCTGCTAAGAGGGAACCCTCCATATCCTCATGAGGTTCATAGACTTGGTCCTGGCTCTTTTGCCTTACCTAACTTACATCCCTAAATTTATTGTATTTCTTTTGTTGTTGTTGTTTTTTGAGATGGAGTCTCGCTCTATCTCCAGCCTGGAGTGCAGTGGCGCGATCTCAGCTGACTGCAACCTCTGACTTTGGGTTCAAGCTATTCTCCTGTCTCAGCCTCCCTAGTAGCTAAGATTACAGGTGCCCACACCATGCCTGGCTAATTTTTTTATTTTTAGTAGAGAGGGGGTTTCACAGTGTTGGCCAGGATGGTCTTGATCTCCTGACCTTGTGATCCACCTGCTGTGGCCTCCCAAAGTCCTAGGACTACAGGTATGTGCCACCACATCTGGCCTATTGTATTTCTTATGTCCTAATTCTATGTCTGACTAGGATCTCAAACTTACCGTATATATCTGAGGTTCCAATATTGTCTTAGGCAATTCCTGGCCTTGGTTACAAATTTACGTAGGACATTGCCTCCCTTCAACCATGTCAAAGAATAGCCTGACCCAGTCTAGGTGCCAACATGTCCCAGAGTTGAGTCCCAAGGACTGAGTCCTGGGACACTGCAAGATAAAGTGGCCAAGGAGAAGGTCCAACAATGGAAACTAACAAGCAAGGAAGGGTGTCCTAGAAGCCAACTCAAGGGAACATCACGGTAGAGGGAGGGGTCTCTGTATCATGACGATGAGGATTGAGAGCTGACCACTGGATTTAACTGTGTGTTGGGGAGGGGGTCCCTATTGACTTTGACAGGAGTGGGTTTGGTAGAATGTGGGGGCAGGAGTTTGCTTGGACTAAATTTAAATGAGAATAGAAAAAAGAATTAGAGACAAAAAGCATAGACAACTCCAGTGGGTATAGAGTTTTAGAGTTGCAAGACAAAAAGCTGCAGAGATGTGATATATAACGATGCACATATAGTTACCATTTTGCTATAAAGTTTAAGAGGGTAAATTTATGTGTTTTACCACAATAAAAATGTTACTTTCAAGTGAAATTAAAATTTAAATCATTTAATTCAAAAAAAGCCCAGACAACTTTTTTTTTTTTTTTTTTGGAGTTTTCTCTTATTGCCCAGGCTGAGTGCACTGGTACAATCTCGGCTCACTGCAACCTCTTGCCACCCAGGATCAAGCGATTCTCCTGCCTCAGCCTCCCCAATAGCTGGGATTACAGGTGCAGAATGCCATGCCCAGCTAATTTTTTGTATTTTTAGTAGAGACGAAGTTTGTTGGTGAGGCTGGTCTCAAACTCCTGACCTCAGGTGATCCACCTGCCTCAGCCTCCAAAAGTGCTGGGATTACAGGCATGAGCCACTGTGCCTGGCAACAACTCTTTTTAAATGTTTTGTAGCAAAGAGGGTTAGAAAAACAGAGCAAAAGCTGCTATATAGACTGAATGTCTATGACCCCACCCCTGCAAATGCGTATATTGAAGCCCTAATACCCTTGACAAATAAACCATCATCAAACCTAGGAAGACCAAATTCCCATTTGGAATTCTCATCCTCCCGAGCTCTATGCCAGAGGTGGGGAGTGAGGACAGCTGATCCCACCCCGGGGATCCTTTTTTTCCCATCCCAGCCCTATCCATCCCTATGGGGTGCCTTGTGTACACTGATGTGGACACCCAGCCTACATGTCCAAGCTCTTTCCCCAACTCCCACAAATAGCCATTCCTCAGGCTTTGGGAAGTGCAGTCTGGTGGCACATTTGACCCATAGGAAGATGGGCTAGAAAAGAACCTTGTGAAGACACTGCAAGAGTGCTCAGGGGCATTTGGTCATGGGATCCTGAAGTCTCGGACAGGCATATATCCCCTTGGCCTTGTAGATTAGCAAGGGTAAGGCTGGGAGAGGGTCCATATAGGGTCCTATGAAGCCCAGGGCCTTGGGCAGGGGCCCATTTTTATGAATTTAAGGGAATTACTGAATCCTCAGTACTGTGCAGGGCACCAAGCCACAGGATGAGCAGCTCTGGTCTGATAGTGGGGAAAATGATCAAGTAATTAAAGCTACCAATCAACTCATTTTTTGCCCTCCCTCATCATAACCAAGGACCTTGGTTGCTTACAATGTGTATTCTCCCTTTTCTTCCCACCTGCGACACTGAGATAACCAATGATGTTGCTCTTCTGAATCAGAAGTTGTGTTTTTCATGGTGAATCAACGAGGATTCTGGTTTGAACACTGGTCTTACAGGTTGGTGTACACTGACAGGTTGCTGCAAACCAGTTCTGGGTCCCTGCTTGTAGGATGATAGTGAATGTTTGCACGCAGTGGTTACAAGCAAGGCTGCTTGGGATCAGATCCCTGCTGTGCCGCGCATTAGCAGTATGACTCTGGGGAAGTTAATTTTTCTATTCTTTTGCCTCATCTATAAAATGGGGATAGCACTTGCATCTTATAAGGTTGTTTAAAGATGTAATGTTGTAATGCTCTTGGCACAATGCCTGGCATATAGCACATATTCAAATAATGTATAATAATAATGATGATGCACTAACAATTTTGAGAAGTGGTAGCTTAACCAATGAGACTTCTTGAATGAAGGGCTTCTCAGTCTTTTAGATGTTCTGATGCCTAATATAGTCTTAAGAAGTGAAACTGTATAATGAATTTCCAAACGACTGGGATTCATGTTTGTGAAACATACCCCAAGAAGCTCGTTTTAGCTTTAACTGGCAATCTGTGAAATGTCCCTTCACCAGAAAAAGAGCAGCTGCCATTTCCCAAGTTTTCATTCTCTCTTTTTCTCAAAACAGACATGCTATCCATGCTTACCCATCAGGTTCCGGGACCCTAGCCAGAGTCTACGGGAATCAAGTAGGACCTCAGGGATCCCTTTTTCCCTTATGAGAATAATTCATATGTTTGCAAAGAATATGCCAACTCTAATTGAGTTTCACCTTAAAGGGCATTCTTGTTTTCTAAAAAGAAATGAGAGGTTTCCTGAAACTGCCCTCTTTAGCAATTTGACTGTTGTCACATTCTTGAAAAGTGGTTTCAAATTGAATTCCTCTATAAGCCTGTGGTGTTCCCACAGGAACCGCTCTTAGGAAGTAAGAAGGGAGGGTGAGCAATTAGACTGGGTTGAAGGGCAGGGATGTGTATGCAAGAATGGAAAGATTCAGTGATGTCGGTTCAAATCCCAGGTCCTCCACTGAGCAGATGTGTGATCCCCGGACAAGCTACTTAACCCCTCTGAACCCCTGGCTCCTTACCTACCAAAGTTTGATTGGTTGTGGGTGGATTGCACAAGAAAATACAGGCAGAGTGCTCCACACTCAGTAGCTCAGGAAGTCTTTTTTTTTTTTTTTTTTTAGACAGAGTCTCTATCAACCAGGCTGGAGTGCAGTGGAACAATCTCAGCTCACTGCAACTTCTGCCTCCTGGATTCAAATGATTTTCCTGCCTCAGCCTCCTGAGTAGCTGGGATTACAGGTGCATGCCACCATGCCTGGCTAATTTTTGTATTTTTAGTAGAGACAGGGTTTCACCATGTTGGCCAGGCTGGTCTCCAATTCCTGACCTCAAGTGATCCACCCTCCTAGGCTTCCCAAAGTGCTGGGATTACAAGCATGAGCCACTGCACCTGGCCAAGAAGACTTTACAATCCTTACTGCAGAGAGGCAAGGAAAAGAAGTGCAGAGGAGGTAAGGTATAGAAGAAATAGACAGCTTATGACAGAACGTCATCACCTAATTTTCAAAAACTGTTTAAGTTTCTGTCTTTCATGTCTCATGGTGTGACTTTAGGCTACCGGCTTTATTCCTCTATGCTTTATTTTCTATAATTCATAGGGATAAACAATATCATCTACTTCTTATGGTTATTGTGAGGATTAAATGAAATATGGTCCATATGAAATACGTAGGATAGTGTCTCGTACATGGTCAGTGCTCAACATGTGTTGATTATTATCGTCAATGCTCTATGTTATTGTCATAGTATTATCATCCTTTGTCCACATTCCACTGCTTCTCCCTTTCCTCCTACTCAGTTCTACTCTCCTTTTCCTGTCTTGAGCCATTGAAATGAAAGATCATGGCTATCAGACAATGACCACCTACTCTTCTGCAGGTTCAGGAAGTGTTCTTGATTTTTTTCCAAACTCCAACAGTGCCTATTGTCTGAGCTTTTCACTTGACAAGTTATCATCAAGAGCCTTATGATGGCTTATTTTTTTGTTGTTGTTTTTTGTTTTTGTTTTTAGACAGAATCACACTCTTGTGCCCCAGGCTGGAGTGCAGTGGTGCAATTTCGGCTCACTGCAACTTACGCCTTCTGGTTTCAAGAGAAATTCTCATGCCTCAGCCTCCCAAGTAGCAAGGATTACAGGCACCCACCACCACACCGGCTAATTTCTTTTGTATCTTTAGTAGAGATGGGGTTTATCATGTCAGTCAGGCTGGTCTTGAACTCCTTATCTCAGGTGATCCGCCCACCTCAGCCTCCCAAAGTGCTGGGGTTACAGGTGTGAGCCCCCACACCTGGCCCTTGTGATGGTGTTTCTGTCATTTTCTGAAGTGGATATTTCAATCTTTCACTGTGAGTTTATGCTTTTATTATGATTATCTCTAAACAGGCACTAAGATCATGGATGGTGAGAAACATAGCTAAGGGCTTTTGCTTTTGATAGACCTCAGCTGTCCAGCTCAGGGGCAAATCTAGCACTTGCTACCACTCCTCCCTTAAGGAGAGGGAGGAGGAGAATTACTAATGAGGTTTTGAATACTGAGCTCATACATTAACTGTTGGGGATATAAAACTCAATATGATATCTACACCTGCCTTTAGGAAGCTTATAGCTTAATGGAAAATATGGACCATAAAAAGACAATTGTATCTTTGTAAGTACAGGGTAGTGGGGGTACATAGGAGGGGCTTGAGTTGGGCATGGGGTGTCCAAGAAGTGGAAGCAAACCAGAGACCTAAAGAATTATGCAGCAATGGAACCTAAGGCAGGCCTGATGCCTAGGGCTGCTGAGAGAGATTCTGCCTGGATATTGGTTTCTTTATGCAGCCTCACAGTAAAAAATTCTGAATGTTCTAAGATTTTCCCCAGTTCTATTATACCAGGCTGTTTAACACGGGCATAGCCAGGGTTTCTGCACACAGGAGACCTGCAAAAGTGAGTTCCATGCCCAGTGGAATCTACCCTTCAAGCCATTGTATAGTCAGCCAACCCTGTGGAACTGGAGTCCAGGGAATATGTATGGGGCGCTTGCTCCGAGAGCTATCGCACTCATCTCTTCCCAACTCTGTATTCAGTGACGTTATGTTGGCAACTTGTTAAAGGTCATAACGGGAGTATTTACAGCATGGAAATTGGCAAATACTACACAGCAGGAATTTTTTTTTTTTTTTTAACTAGGCTGGTTGTTAAAATACTTACCAGCACTTGTGTAGACCTCTAATTGGAAGATTTCTCTGCTGTCTCCTGCAAGATGTAACCAACTTCATAGGTCTCTATATCTTTTTCCATGAAAGAAACTTGAATCCACTGTATTGGACACCTATTCCACATCACTGTGAATCTTCTGGGCCCCTTTATACTCTAGCTACTGTTGCGAGGGCCAGTTCTGCACAGACTTTGGTCATTTCATGCGTGTGCAAGATGGCAGTTCCTTGGGACCTGCCTGTAGCTCTGCTTCACCCAGAGGTATCTCTGATGTGAGAGTAGGGCATCTCATTCACATGCATGCACAACCCGAAAATAATGGGAGTCGGTGCTTTGGGGCCACCCTTGACTGATGGGGAGCGACTGTCAATGACAAATGCTTCCCCTCTTAGTTTTCCAGGAAGACAGTGCATTTTCTTACTTTTCCCAGGGATTGGGATCAAACATGCCACTTCACTCACAGCAGTAGCTACCTTTGATAACCCATCCTTCCTTCCTTTTCTAAATGCTCCTCTTCTCCCTCACTTTTTCTTTGGGAATCATTCCTCAAATAAGTTCCTACACAGAAGACTGTATCCCAGGCTCCAATTTGAGGAGATCCCAAACTAAGTGTTGACATCTGTCCATCAATCATATGACGGTCCTATTGTGCAAGTCACAGTCTAAGATGTAAGTATGCTGGTGATGGAGAACCAGGTCAAGCTCAGCTTAATCTTTGAAGCCTTGCTTGGTGTTTGCCCCAGACCTGGTAATGCTTTGCTCCCTACCAAGCTCTGAAAGCACTTTCCACATTGCTCTGTAATTATCAAATGAGTTTAAACATCACATCTCTTCCCCCTCCAGGCTCTCCACATTAAGACAAAGGGGTTTGCTGTCTTTACCTGACAACATCACCTAGTACAGAGTAGGTGACAAACTTTTTGATGAGTGAATAAAGAAGGCACTTTAAAGAACTTTGAAGCACATCTGGGAAGAATTCATTCATTCAACACTCATTACTGGGGGTACTATGGTGAAATGAGTTCTTGGTGTGAGCCAAGACCTTGCAAAATTCAGGAGTGGTGGTTAGGTGAACCTCAAACAGCAAGGAAGGTTTAGGTAAGGAAACCTAAAAAAATTAGGCAACGGTAAGTAAAAATATAAGTCTGTAGTAAATGTAAGCTGAAACCTCCTAGATCCAACAGAATGCCTGGAATGTCAAGGAGAGATGCAAAAGCTATTGACTATTTTTAACGACGGTTTTTTTAAAAGCATGTTTCTCAACGCTGCAGGCCTATGATAAGCTTATAAACACTTCTGAGGAAGCACAAACCTAGGTGATGAAAGTCAGACACAGTGAGTCATATTTGCAAAGCAAATGCTGTATGATGCTGTAACACAACAAACCTACATTGCATCTAATGATATAAACAGAATAATGATGCAGGGAAGGCTGCCAAGCTAGAAAATAAAACAAGGGAAGTCAACCTGAGAATAATGGTACAACAGAGGACACTTACAAACAGCAGCCAGGTGGAAACCTGAAGCAGGAAAACAATCACCTAAAAATTGATCTGAACAGAAAAATGACCTCAGCAGGGGTGGCAAGGCTACTCCATTTTTGCACTCAGAAGCTTCCTTCAGGGAACTTCTGAAAAAACCTCCTTGTCAAATTTTTGAGTGTGAAAAATAAGGTTAGAATCTTGGCAAAAAGAAAAGGTCAGCGAGAATCACTTCAGGCATCTCCTCTCAGCTATTGCTTTTTCTTTCTTGATTTTGCTTCAATTTCTTTTCTTCTTTGAAGACAATCAAGTTATGCCAACAAATTTAATGCACTTCAAATTCTTTTCTTCTTTGAAGACAATCAAGGCAGGTCAACAAACTTAATTTTCTCCTTATTTTTCTTTTAGCTATAGGAAAATTACTGCAAGGTTTGGTGTATCTAAAACATTCAGTTTCTTTACAGGTTGCCAACAAGTGGCATACAAATAATGCCCAATATATTGATAGATAGGGGGTGGCTTGTAAGGGTCTTTCCTAACCACCTTAGGCAGAGTTGAGTTCCTCTTATTTGATACTGTTATTTCTTATGAACTTCTCTCCTTACTGATTGCAACACTATATTTTAATCATTGGTTTATATTTCTAGTTTACCACCAGTTGTTTTTTTCCTTGAGGTATTTTGATTTTCTAACTCTTTTTTTTTTTTTTTTTTTTTTTTTTTTGAGACAAGGTTCAGTGGGGAGATCATGGCTCACTGCAGCCTCAACCTTCCAGGCTCAAGCGATTTTCCCACCTCAGCCTCCCCTGCAGCTGGGACTACAGAGGTGTATGCCACCATGCCAGGCTAGTATTTTAGTATTATTTTTTGTAGAGACAGTGGGCAGTGGCAACATCTCCGTATGTTGCCCAGATTGGTCTCAAACTCCTGGACTCAAGTCAGGCACCCAACTCGGCCTCCCAAAGTGCTGGGATCACAGACCAAAGCCACTCCACCCAGGCTGCATATGCATTTTTTTCGATTTTCTAACTCTTCAGGGTCTTGTCCCAGGCTTGGTATAAGTAGTAGATGCTCAATGAAGACAAATACGCTTATAGATGAATGAAAAAAATGAAGTGCAACCATGTATAAATTGAAAAAAAATTTTCTTATATAAAAATAAGGGCGAAGGAAGGAATCAATATGCTGCCCAAACAATATTTAAACCACATTTCTTGGCCCAAAGTTCTTATATCAGAAAGAAAAGAATGCTGTAAATCTCTGCCTGGGGAGTTTAGGAAGTGTTATGGATTGACCGATTTTTTCCTCCAAATTCATATGTTGAAGCCTTAAACCCCAATGCAATAGTTAGAGATGGAGGCTTTGGGAGGCATGGGAAGCACTTAGGGTTAGATGAGGTCATAATGGCAGGGTCCCCATGATGGGATTAGTGCCCTTTAAGAAGAGACTCCCCAGAATGAGAGGACAGAAAAAGAAACTCCACAGAATGAGAGGACAGTCTACAAGCCAGAAAGAACCCTTAGGAGGAACCAAATCAGCTGACACTTTGATTTTGAAATTCCCCATCTCCAAAACTGTGAGAAGCAAATTTCTATTGTTTATGCCATTCAGTCTATGATACTTTGTTATGACAGCCCGGGAAGACTAAAACAGGAAGGAAATAAAGCAATAAGCTAAAAATCACGCCAACAGTAAAAACCATTAAAAAAGAAACAGGATGTAAATGAAACCTCAGAACAGACAAACCACATGGATACACCCTTGGTGCCTTTAATGGGAAAAAAAAAAAAAAAAAGCAAATCAATAACACCAGGAATAAAATAGAAGAGTGTAAAATAATACATACAGAAGCATTAATCTTTTATGTGTTAAATTGGTGCAAAAGTAACTGCACTTTCTGTCATTACTTTTAATGGCAGAAACTGCAATGACTTTGGCACCAACCTAATAATTGTAAATATCAGGTGGCACTGAATGATCTTTTCTAAAAATAGAAAAACACCCAAGGTGGTCTCCAAAGAATCAGAATCTCCAAGTCTAGACAGGGTGGTTGTAGCCAGTTTCTCTGTAAGATATTCCGGACTGTGTTTTCTCCATTTTTGTACACCCTAATCCAGTCCAATGCATGGCTTTAGAATAGGTCTTCCGTAACTAGTCGTGCTATCATTATTTTTAGAATCTATTATAGGTGTTATGTATGTTAATTTTCACCCTCAGAAACTCAGGCTCAGCAAGACTGTATTATATATAATAACTACCTGTTGCAAAGTGTATTACCAAAATTATTTTAAGAAGCCAAATGCATTTTTAAGCCTTGGACTCAAAATGAAAAAATAACCAAAAGCCAATCAAAGGTAGGGCTTACATAGCAGGGGGGAATATCCTATTTTCTGTGTGCTTGTCTTACATCTGTTGTCATTCATCCCAAATGTACAGGTGAGAAAACTCCAGTGAGCTTAAGTTTCTTGGTGAATTCTCATTTATTAAATGAGATCTGAAACTAAACCCAGATCTCTGTTTTTAAATGTCTATTAAAAACAAAGATGCATTATTCTTAAATACATTTTTAAGGAAGGGAATGTCACACATTAAAAGCATTATCCATAATAAGAGTATAAGGTATAATCTTTCTCCTCAGTTCAAGTGATTCTCCTGCTTCAGTCTCCCATGTAGCTGGGATTACAGGAGTGGACCAGCACTCCCAGCTAGGTTTTTGTGGTATTTTTAGTGGAGACAGGGTTTTCCCAGGTTGGCCAGGTGAGTCTTGAACTCCTGACCTCAGTTGATCCAGCCCCCTGGCCTCCCAAAGTGCTGGGATTACAGAAATGAACCACCACACATGAGCTTTTTATTCCTTTGATTTATTTATTTTCTTTGTTAGCACTTCTTCTGGTAGGGGCAATCCTTATCTTGTATAGCTTGTTGAGGGTCTTACATTGTTTTACTAAATATAATATTGTTTGGCATTTAAATTCCCTTTTAAACTATTTAAAATTGGTTTTGGTTTTACTTCTATTTTAAAGCATTTATTGAGTTAAGAAAAAAAACCTAGTGACTGAATAAAAAAATACCTGCTGAATTTCATCAAATGCCTTGGCATCTACCAAGATAACTACTCAATGTTTTTAAGGTAATGTGATAAATTATATAAACAACCCAGTTCACTATTGTCCCCTGACATACACAGGTGAGGTTAATTATTCAAATGAGAATTATTGTGCAGTTCTTATACCACATGTGGCCTTCTGCTTCTTTTTGGCTGATTAGAATCAAGAAAGGAATAAGATGAGCTCATCAACAAGTAATGTCTAGGGCTGTGTATGCTTTTTTGTTTTCTAATAGAATTTCAGTAAATTATAAACCCAAAAAGTTTGGATTTTTAAAATACAGCACATTGAAAGACCTGAAATAACTGGTGTTTATATGATGTGAAAACACTGTCACGAACAAATCAGTTAAGAATAGGGTGAATGAGTTCGGACTGAAAAACTGGCGGACAGCTTCTCAAGATGCCTGTTAAGACTGCCACTTCCTCAGCAAACCACAATAAACGAGGTGAACATTATCCTGAGAAATAGCAAGAACAGGACGACCATGGAGAGCTCTTCTTGAAATTGGGAGCTCTTCTTGCTCTGCCCAGTTTTGTTGGGCTGGACGTTGGTTAGGTTATTTCAGGTTAGGGGCAGGGGTGAGCAACAGTGGTTTCATTTAATGTAACTTCTCTGATTAGAGTGGAGTGGGATGTTGTGCTGAGAGAGATCTGACGCCGAGTGGGATTGATTAGTGATGTCTGCCGCGGGGTGCAGGAGGAATTGCTGACGGCCTGCAAACTTGGGAGTTTGCCATGCGTCTAAAGAGAAATATATTCCACTTGTTCTGATAAGAGAATAAGTAAGAGGCCTTTGATAGGACTCGCGTAACAATTCTTTTAAATGATTCTGTGACTATGGAGGAAAACCAGCAAAAAATGTATTACATATTGACTAAAAGGTAAACTACTGGACACACACCTAACGCCATCTTGTTTGTATATCTGAACAACAGCCCCACCGCTGGGCCCTCTGGCCATCTCTTGCTGTGTGTTCTCCCCTTCCAGTCCTCATTCACCCTTTCAACTTGATGCTTGCCAGCCATGCACTTCCTCCCTGTTGTTCTGTCAACAATGCCAGCTCGAAGCAAATGCCTCTTGCATTTTGCTGTGACCCCATGTCCCTGCTTAGAAAAGCATCATAACATGCCCTTAATTTGCTCATACAGGCTCATGAGCAGACTTGGAACATTTATAATGATGACTGTGGGGGTTGGTCAGAGAGGGAAAAGATGTATTGGAATAAGGCCAGGAAAGGGGTACATTCTGACAATAACAATGTTTTTGTTTAGGGTGGCACAATTATGGGCAATCTTTTTGCCTTTTTTCTATTTTCTTTTTGAGACAGAGTCTCACTCTGCCACTGAAGCTGGAGTGCAGTGGCACAATTTCAGCTTACTTCCACCTCCACCTCCCAGGCTCAAGTGATTTTCACGCCTCAGCCTCCCGGGTAGCTGGAACTATAGGTGTGTGCCACCATGCCTGGCTAATTTTTGTATTTTTAGTAGAGACAGGGTTTCACCATGGTGGCCAGGCTGGTCTCAAACTCCCGACCTCAAGTGATCTGCTCACCTCACCCTCCCAAAGTGCTGGGATTACAGGCATGAGCCACCATGCCCGGTCTTTTTTCAATTTTCTAAATGTTGTATATTGTAGTTAAATATTTATGTAATATATTTCAATTGCAAGAAAAACTTATGCTGGGGAAAAGGGAAAAATAAGCACATAAGCGAAGCACACAAATACACATAAATAAGCAAACACATAGTCCCACGATCTCCAGAATAAGGAATGTGGCTTGGATTCCCAGTTCTACCTTGTGCAAATTACCTTACTCAGTCTATGTTTATAACACACACCTATCTGTGTAATGAACATAACACCTGTCCTGCCTATCTCTGTGGGTTTACTCTGGGGCATGATCCCCACAAAGGCAAGTAAATGCTATGCAAATAGAAGCTGTAGAGGCAGGTATAGCTTCTCCGAATTGTCACCTCTGCACTTCCCATCACAGTCTTGAGCATGGTAGCTTGGGAGGTAAATAAGCTCATGCGGAGCCTTTCCAACTGCCAAACAATAAAAATGCAATGAAATTGGAGCCCGACTAGTTGGTAATTTGTAGCCATTTGGGTGAGGCCGAAAGGGAGGTGTTGAGGCTCAAGCACTGGCCTTCAAGTTAAGGGGATCTGTGCTACTGCTTAGTAGAGCTGAGTGTCTTGGGGAAGGCATTAGCTCTCCTCACCGTGGTCTTCTTATCAACCCTGGAAAGCCTGGGTGAGCATCATGTGGTTTTCGGCTGCTGATAATGGGAACAGAGCTTAATCACCACGTCCCCATCCTCACTCAGCTGGTGTTGCTGAGCGAACTCACTGAATATGTGTGAATGTGCTAGGGAAGCTATGAAAATGACACACGTTTTGGAAGGGAGGTGGAAAGGAGGAAGCAAACTGAAGTTGTATCAAGCACCCACTCTGTGGCATTTCTCTACACAGTACATGGTTTATAGTTTACACATTGCTTGCAATAGACTTTGAAACAGGCAGGAAGAACAAGGGTTACAGATGCAGAAAACTAAGGTTTGAGATGCAATGTCAGCTGTCTAATCACAGAGGTTAGGAACTAATGAACCAGGGTGTTCAAGCCCATCTCCCCACTGCAAATCAGGCTGCCTCCAACAGGGGAGATGGGGCAGCCAGGTTGAAGGGCTCAGGATAAAGTCATCACCGATCTTGGAGGGAGTTGCGGCCTTAGTGACAAGCACAGCTTCAGGAGACAGCTAGTCTGAGAGCTGAGTTTTGGCTCCACTGCTTTTTGTCCGTGTGACCTTGACCAGGTCACTTAATGCTCTAAGCCTCAGTTCTCTCATCTGTAAAACGGCGTCAACAATAGTTCTATCCCTATAGGATTGCCTTGAGTCCGGACGAGCTAATGCACGTAAAGTGCTCAGCACAGAGCCTGGCTCTGGGCAGCCATCACACTTTAGCCATGATCGCCACTGTGTCATTTGTCCATGGATACGCAGGCAGCTGCTCACTTAGAGTTTATTAAATGACTAACTGGAGCATGGTACTTGCCTGGCAGTGCCTCCCAAAACAAGCTAACAGTTTAGAAATCAGAGACTAGATGGTTGGAGGACTGGAGGAATGCAAACACCAGCATGTGTTTATCATTTGTGCTGTTTGGAGCTTCTGTTTCATAAAGCAGCTCCCACAGATCTTTGGAAATGAGTACAGGCACGAGGAAAGGGCACTGGTAAGCCTGTTTCCACCACAGCCGTGGCACATCAGGGAGGAAACCCGCTCTTGGAGGTTTGCCTGCAAGGTGGTGGAAAGGCAGGGCCCCACACACCCCACCCGTTCTGAACTGATAACAGAGGCTGGCTTGTACTGGGGGCCAGGGCATGCCCTAAGCCCTGCATGCACAGCCTCATGATGTTTTCACAGCAACCCCACAGAGGAGGCCCTGCTATCATCCTCATTTCAAAGATAGCAAAAGCAAGGCTTAGGAAAGAAGCGAAGCCACTTTTCCAAGAAATCACAGCTATAACTGATGGAGGGGGGATTTGAACTCAATCTGGAGCCTGCCCTTTTAACCCTTATGCAAAATCGTATCCCTTTAGCCCTTTATAATTTGCAAGGCATCTTTCATTTTTTATTTTATCTGACTCACAATTTGTTACGGATGAAACCGTGTCTCTCCCCTCTTCCCCAAATATTGGTATGTTGAAATCCTAACTCCCAGAAACTCTACTACAGCCTTATTTCGAAATGGGGGTTTTGAAGATGTAATTAGTTAAGAGGAGATTACACTGAAGTAGGATGGGCTCTAATCCAACACTAGTGTTCCTATGAAGTGGGGGAATTTTGGAGATGGATGCACTCAGAGAGAATGCCTTGTGAAGATGAGGCACAGATAGGGGTGATGTGTCTAAAGCCAAAGAACACCAAAGATTGCCAGGATCTAGGAGAGAGGCATAGAACAGATTCTTTGGTAACCCTCAGAAGGAATGGACCCTGCAGACACATTGATCTTGACACTTCCAGCCTCCAGAACGGTGAGACAACACATTGCTGTTGTGTAAGCCACTTGGCCTGCAGTCCTTTGTTAAAACACCCCTGGCAAACTCATACACAAATGTTTTGGGAAATAAAGTCAGTTGTTACTATTTTGTAGGGGAGGAAAAGGAGGAAGAGAAAAATGAAGTGCTAAAGACTTGGGCTACCAAACACCTAGAAGTGGAAGGATTAAGAAACCCAGTTTGGGCCGATCGCGGTGGCTCACACCTGGAATCGCAGCACTTTGGGAGGCCGAAGAGGGTGGATCACTTAAAGGCAGGAGTTTAAGACCAGCCTGGCCAACATCGTGAAACCCCATGCCTGCTAAAAATACAAAAATTAGCTGGACGCATGGTTGGTGCTTGTGATCCCAGTTACTCAGGAGGCTGAGGCAGGATCATTGCTTGAACCTGGGAGGCGGAGGTTGCAGTGAGCCGAGATTGCGCCATTGTACTCCAGCCTGGGTTACAAGAGAGAAGCTCAGTCTCAAATACAAAAAAAAAAATCCCAGTTTGTTGGACCAAGTATTTATTTACTCCATCCAATCACAGCTGCTTCTGCACATAATGCCTCATGTCAGCAGAGTGGTTTACAGTATACGAGAGTCCACATACAGACTCAGCTGACTGTACAATAACCATAAAATTCTATGCAATAACAGGGAACATGGCTGTATCACCATTTGTAATGGCGGGAACTGATGCTCTGACAGGAGTGTGGATTCCAGAGGTGGGAGTAGTGGTAATATCCACAGCTTGTTTATCTGATGATATGTGACCTTTTATTCATGCATTCTCTGATTTAAATGTATGTCCCAAGATTCATGAATCTTGGTCTGCAGCACAGTTATCTCTTTCATCTAGCAAATAAAGAATCTGTGATTAACATATCAGTACAGATATCTTGGAAAATTCTTGAAATTGGTCCCCTGTTGCCTTTCTGCAAATAAGATATATAAAGTAATTTCTCCATCAATCTCAAAGGCAAATGGAACCTTTCCAGTCTTTGGAAACAGATCAGCAGAATCCTGGTCTGTGTCTTTTAAAACAAAGCCAAGAGCAGGGCGAGTTGACTCTGTCCCTAGCTCTTAAGGAAATCCAGTTTTGTAAAGTATTTTCAGCTGAATGACAGGCGTAAAGGCAAGGACGAGCATTTTCTTTGTAACAGGAATATATTCAGAGCTGAGCTCCCAGAGTCCTCACAAGGAGTGCTGAGCTGTGAATAAACCTAATCCTGAAACATGCTGGTCTCTGGTATAGATAAAATTGTTTGCTTAGAACCTTGATGGGAGATGCTGCACCAGGCTGATGAAAATTTGTGCTCTGAGGCCCCAGAAATCTTTTGTGGGGTACATCCTGTGTTCTCCTCCCTTGGCACCTTGCCACAGAGTCCCTGACCTCAAATATCTCAACTCTCTGGGGAAATGCATTTGCAATGCACTGTAATGATAACAGCTAACGCTGAGCACTTACTCTCTGTCAGTCAGTAAGCTAAGTACCTTTTGTACATTAGGACGTTTAATCCCTCCAAATAGAAACCGAAGGAAGGTAGCATTATTCTTTCCATTTTTCACAGGAAATTGCCAATGCACATGTCAATGAGGAAGGCAAGCCCATGGAATGTAAAAGCAGTACTTCCTAACTCGGGGTTGCGATAATGGCAAGAGAGAGGAGTGGTTTTGCAGAAGAGTCAACACCAGGGCTGAGTCTTAAAAGGTGACCAGGAATTTTGCAGGAGGACAAGGATGGCTACATTCCCTGACTGAAGGGCCCACCCACAAATGCCCTCCGGCCAAAGTTTTGTTATTTGCCCTCCAGTTCACCAACAGATCAAGACTCTCGTTCCATGGAGGCAATAAGGGAGAGGGATCTAGGCCGAGTCCTCATGCGGGTGGCTCTTCCACCTCCCCAGCCGCATCGGTGGAAAGTAGAACCTGTGGTCCCAGAAATCTTACCCATCGTTACCTAACTTGGCCACAACAGGTCAAGTTAACAGCTGGAACAAAGGCGGGGAGGCACAGAGACTCAGATTTCTGAAAACCACAGTGGTCCAAAAAGGCCAGAGAGATGGGTATATTCTGGCAGTTGGCAGGAGTTCCTCCTATCCCATCTCTTCTCCCCTCCGTTCAAGGTCAGCCTCACCATCGCTCTGTGCTCAGCCTGATGAACTTTTTTCCTGTCCTTGAATGTGCCAACCTCCATCTCTCTCTCCAGCTTCCAGGCCTTTGCCCAGGCTATGGCACAGGCCTGGCTCTCACCCCTGCCCAGCTCTCTTCCTTCAGGCTTTACTTCCTGCTTATATAATTGTCTGACTGTTCACTTCCATCATCCTGGCTGCCCCTCAGCAGAGGCCTAGGCCTTCTCACTTGCAACTGTGTTTGCAAATCCCAGCGTGGTACTCGGCATGTAGCAGGCAGGCACTCTGTAAGGATCTGTTGAGTGGTATTAGCGGTATGTATTAGTTTCCAGTTGTTGCTATAACACATTGCCTCAAATTAAGGTAAAACAAAGATTTATTTTATTTTTGAGACGGATTCTCGCTCTGTCGCCAGGTTGGAGTGCAGTGGTGCGATCTTGGCTCACCGCAACCTCCGCCTCCCGGGTTCAAGTGATTCTCCTGCCTCAGCCTCCCAAGTAGCTGGAATTACAAGCGCACACCACCACGCCCAGCTAATTTATATATTTTCAGTAGAGACGGAGTTTCACTATGTTGGCCAGGATGATCCCAATATCCTGATCTCATGATCCACCCACCCTGGCCTTCCAAAGTGCTGGTATTACAGGTGTGAGTCACCACACAGGGCCAACTTATTCTCTCACAGTTCTGCAAGTCAGAAGCCTGAACATGTCTCCTTAGGGCTAACATCATGGTGTCAGCAGGGCTGGTTCCTTCTGGAGGCTCCAGGGGAGAATCTGAATTTCTGTGCCTTTTCTGGCTTCTACATGCTCTTCCTATTCCCAGGATCACATCACCCTTCTTCCTCTGCTTCTGCCATCACATCTCCTCCTCTGATTCCAACCTTCCTGCCTCTCTCTTACAGAGACTTTTGTGATTGTATTGGGTCCATCTGCATGATCCCGGGTCATGTCCTTGTCTCAGAATCTTTCATTTAATCACACCTGCAAGTCCCCTTTTGCCACATGAGGTAACATGTTCAAAGATTCCAGGAATTAGGATATGGACATCTTCAGGGGGTCACTATTCAGCCTCTCACAGATGAATACACTGAGGCAGAACCGTGCCTTAATTTCTGTTGTCTGTTGGGCAGCTTGGAGCAGGGCTGGCTGCAAAGAAATGGCAGGGCCTAGGGGCATGATGGTGCTGGTAAGTTTGAGCTGCAGAAAACACATGAGACTAAGGACAGCTGAGAGAATGTGCATGGAAATCAAAGATGTGGGCATGAGGGTAAGTGGGTGGGATGATGACACTGTACTGAAAAATCTACACTTTCACTTGAGGGCAAGAGTTCGCACAGGAAGGAAAAATGAAGGATAGGGACCTACAGCAAACACAGCAATTGGTTCTGGAGCCCCATTTCGCTCATCTGAAAACTGGGAGAATGGACCAGGTGGGATGGTTTTCCAAGGCTATGCAGCTAGGATATTAATAAGGATTGAGGCCAGCGAGTCTAAGGCTGTGAATCTAAGAGATTCTAAGGCTGTGCCTCTTTCCCCATCTCCCATGTTCCCCTGATCCCAGCATTAAATAGCCCTTCAGTCTCTCCCTTTCTTATGTGTAATGTATGTATATACTAGCATATCTATCTTAGCATATATATCTGTATATTGGCTTCATATATAAGTCACATACCGTTTAATTGACCCACTTAAAGTGTATGATTCAAAGTTTTTTTTTCACATAGAGTTGTGAAGTTATCACTATTATTAATTTTAGAACATGTTTATCTCTCCAAAAAGAAATGCCATGCCCGTTAGCAGTTCTTCTCCATTTTCTCTCCAAGACCGCCGGACCTAGGCAACCACAAGTCGACTTTCTAGATAGGCCTCGTGGCTCCTCTGTTCCTCCTGGCTGTGTTCTGGGCATTTGTGCTGTTCAGCGCCAGGTGGGAGGCTCGTGCTGGCCGTTGGCCTGTCCTCCCTGCACCTTCCCTTCCCTAACCTCTGCATTCACACTTCTGCCCCCATCATTCTATTGGCACTACTTTCTGAAAGGTCAACAATGAGGCCAGGCCAAACCCTACGGCTCTTTATGCACTTCCTGGCTTGCCAGCAGCTGCCAACACTAATGACCTGTCAGATGGCCGTGGTGGTCCCTTTACTGCTGCCTGTCTGTGGATGTCTCATTCTCTGCCCAAGGAGGAAGGATTCACAGACAGGCAGCAGTAAAGAGGAGGCTTTAGGGTTCTGGTCTTTCCCACCATAGTGGAGACGCTAATGTCCATGGCATGGACTCAAGGACTCAAGAGCCAAACTGCCTAGGTCTCATGCTGGCTTTTCCATGCACTGGCCGTGTGGCTTTGGGCAACTTATTCCTCCCTGTATGCCTTGATTCCCTCATTTGCATCACAGTGCGAGTAACAATCACCACTGGGAACAATCATGAGGATTTAATGAGTTAATAAATGCAAGATACCTGCACATATAAACATGCTATGCTTAGCATTTCCCAATATAATTATTTTACTCATTTTTTTGTTCAATGAGTTTATTCATTATCCCTTTCCAAAAACTTCCATGCATCAGACTTTCCTGGGGTTCAGATTTCTATCACATTCAATGGTAAGCATGGACAAGGAGCAAGAATAATTTCTCTAGAGCCTCATTTTTGCCGTCTGTAAGATGGGGATACTAATACCTGGATACTATTGTGTTGTTGGGAAGTTTAGACCAGTTAACACATAAGGCACTTAGAACAATGCCTAGTACTTAGTGAATCCTCTAGAAATGTTAGTACTGTGGCAACAGGAGCAGTAGCAGTATTGGTAATAATTATCCAGTCTTCTCTCACCTGAATGTGGTTGAGGGTTTGACTTGTCTGTGGACACCTCTACCTGCATGTCCTACTATGACTTTAAAGCAAACTTACATCTAAGCTCATCAGTTTTTTCACACCAATATGTATCCCTGCTAACTAAAACGTAAAACGGCATTCCTGGCTTCCCTATTCCTGACCTCCCAGGTTAAAAGACCCTTGGTTATTTCTGACTCTTGCTTCTCCTTTGTCCTTTATTTGTGATTTCCTTTCTCTCAGTGGCTGAGATTGATTTATTCTCTCCCATCCCACACCCCCACTTTGGTTGGTGGCTAACCTACATTCATGCCTCCAAAACTGCCACAGCCTCCCAGCCAGAGCAGCCGCTACCGGTTCACCCTCCAAACCACTGTGCACGACACAACACACACAGCCTGCTTCTGGGAGACGCTTTTTTTTGTTGTTGTTAATTAGTTTTTGTTTCATAATCATAAACTTCACTCTGCAATCCAGATAGGCATGGAAAGGAATAAGAAAAACATGGAACCCAAAGGTTCCATGGGAACTGCAGTGAGAGCACAAGGATGATAGGATACGGAGAGCAAATGGGGTAGAGGGTGCTCTCCTGAGCTACGGAAGGAATGGTCTGGTGGTGAAGATAAAACACAAGTCAAACTTTCCGGACTTGTCCACAGTCAGCACTGGTGATCTTGCTGGTCTTACCATTCCTGGACCCAAAGCGCTCCACAGCCTCCACATATTCATGCCTTCTTTCACCTTGCCGGAGACCACATGGTTGCCATCCAACCACTCAGTCTCGGCAGTGCAGATGAAAAAATGAAAACCCGTTTGTGTTGGGTCCAGCATTTGCCATGGACAAGCTGCGAGGACCTGTATGCTTCAGGATGAAGTTCTCATCATCAAATTTCTCCCCATAGGTGGAGTTGCCACCAGTGCCATTATGGCATGTGAAGTCACCACCCTGACACGTAAACCCTGGAATAATTCTGTGAAAACAGGAACCCTTATATCCAAATCCTTTCTCTCCAATGCTCAGAGCATGGAAGTTTTCTGCTGCCTTTGGAAACCTGTCTGCAAACAGCTCAAAGGAGATGCAGCCCAAGGGCTCACCGTCAACAGCACTGTCAACCCCAACACAGTGGGGTTGACCATGGTGCGAGGGCGGTCTCTGCAAAGTCGGGAGATGCTTTTAAATACTCGCCCCACCCTGTGCTCAGTGCCTCAGAAGCAGCTTCTAAGTCTTTCAAGAGGGTCCATGCCAGCTAGTTGCAATCTGCCATAGTTATGGTGGACTTTCCACAGTTTCTCCTTAGTCTTTGCCTCTAGTTTGGGGTGGGGTATCTGTTTTGCATGCTTGGCCTCATTCATCCTTTCTGTCCCCTTCCCAATCTGGTGCTGGAGTGGAAGTTTCTTCAGAACTGACAATTGCATCCCTACACAGCCTTGACTCGGGTCATTCTACCCTCTCCGTCCTTGGTGTCCCACATTAATTTTTTTTTTTTAATCAAGTTACCCTATTGTCCTGGGACAGATAAAGATCCCTATCAAGCTCAGCATCACATTTTCTTCCTTCATTTATTCTTTCAGACCAGTCTAACTCTGTCCAGGTTTAGTGGTGACTTAGAATGAAAAACACAAACCTAATTAAACTATGTGATTAACATGGAGGTAAAAATGCAGGAGACTCAGAGAGACTGATGACATTTCCATCCAATAAGTGACTACATTTGGGCAATGAGCTTCCCTACAGCCAAGGTGAAGGAGACACACGGTTTCTCCTACCTTCCAAAGGATGATATCATCTCATAGACCAGCTTCAGCAGAACTTCGTGCAATGATGGAATGGTTCTTCTATGGCAGTGCTGTACTGGGCACTTGAAATGTGGTTCCGTGAACTGAGGAACTGAATTTTTAATTTGACCTAATTTAAATTAGCTTAAATTTAAATAGCCGTATGTGACCCGTGGTATCGTACTGGAGAGTGTAGCCATCGACTTTTATATAAATAATGTAAAATAGTAAATAAAATGTCTTTTTTTTTGAGACAGGGTCTTGCTCTGTCACCTGGTCTGGTGGTGCAGTGGTGTGATCTCAGCTCACTGCAACCTCCACCCACCGGACTCAAGTAATCCTCCCACCTCAGCCTCCTGAGTAGCTGGGACCACAGGTGTGTGCTGCCATACCTGGCTAATACTTTGTATTTGTAGTAGAGACGAGGTCTCACCATGCTGCCCAGGCCGATCTCGAGCTCCTAGGCTCAAACAATCTGCCCACCTTGGCCTCCCAAAGTGCTGGGATTACAGGTGTTAGTCACCGTGCCTGGCCCAGATCATGTCTTTAATAAAAGGTTTTAAAACCTGTTGAGATCTCTATGCAGCCCTCTGTGTACTATGAAGTAGCAGATGGGGGAAGGCAATTTTAATCAGAGGCCACAGCAATATCTTAGTGTGAATCTTTACAGTGGTCACACTTGGGGCCAGGGTGGACCTCAGGGAAAGGAGAAGATGAAGTGGTGTGATGCTTCTTAGATCCCATACTGTCTAACAGCAATCCCCAACCCAGGATGTCGGCTAAAATCCTCTGCCTGGCAGCAAAGGGGTCCATGATTTGACTTCATTGACCAAATCAACCTTGCTTCCTCTTCTCTGCAGCCAGCAGACCTCTGCTTTTTTTAGCTCAGACTTTTCTCTCTGCCCCACCTACTCCATATGCACTCTCACTTCTGTGATGTTCATATTGTCCCTCCTGTTTGCAATATCTATTTTTGGTAACTCCAGTATCATTCAAATATTTCCTATCCTTCCCATCCCAAGCAAGCCCCGACTCATCCATAAAACCATCTCTCAACATTTTCTTTTTTTTTTTTTTTAAACGGAGTCTTGCTCTGTTGCGCAGGCTGCAGTGGCACGATCTTGGCATACAACCACCTCCACCTCTCGGGTTCAAGTGATTCTCCTGCCTCAGCCTCCGGAGTAGCTGGGACTGTAGGCACTGCCACCATGCCCAGCTAATTTTTTGTACTTTTAGTCGAGATGGGGTTTTACCCTGTTGGCCAGGCTGGTCTTGAACTCCTGACCTCAAGCAATCTGCCTGCTTCAGCCTCCCAAAGTGCTGGGATTACAGGCATGAACCATCACGCCTGGCCGACATTCACTCTTAACATTGTTCTCTCTTGTTTTCAAGCCCAGTTGCAGTTGAAATTAATACTCTGTGATAATTTAACTTAGTTATTATCTAATTGCTTCATAGATTTTATTTTTGTCTCAGAAATTAAATTATAAACTCAAGGGCAAGAAACACA
The DNA here is from genome assembly GCF_001604975.1 of Cebus imitator. Classification (NCBI taxonomy): domain Eukaryota; kingdom Metazoa; phylum Chordata; class Mammalia; order Primates; family Cebidae; genus Cebus; species Cebus imitator. Next base: position 725,643 of record NW_016107452.1, on the reverse strand, counting down.
TTGTCTATGACTTTTGTAGATTTTACATTCTAAAATAGGATTATTTTGTAGCACATACATAGTAGGTGCTTAGCAATGTTACTGCTGATTCGTTGACGAATGCAAATATTAACATGTTGTCTATGACTTCTGTAGACTTGACATCCTAAAAGGGGATTAGCACACAGCACACAGTAGGCGCTCAAACACTGCTACTGCTGCTTGGTGGAAAAATGCAAGTATTTTAAAAATTTTTTCCATCTCTTAAACTGTTTGGTGAGATTAACTTTCTTCCAACCTAATGTACAGCTGCACATTTAGTATCTGGAAGCAAACCCAAGGCTGCAGTAGACCCACTTTGCTTTGTGAATTAAATTTACGATAAAGTCAAAGACAGATGGCTAAGAAGGAACTTTAATCGTCTCTGATATTATTAAATCTTCTAGTTTGAGGCTCAGAGAGCCCAAGAAAATTTTCTTTGAATCCCTATGGGCTTTATATTCCGTAGATGAAGTTAGAGAGCTGGCTTGAGAAGCAATTTTGTAGAATCATTTACCAAAGGCGAGGGGAAAATCATTATAACCCTTCAGAGGTTTGCAAGTAATAAGCATGTTATACTCTCCTTAAGCCCAGAAGAGCCGCGTGGGCTTGATAAATAGCCACATTTGGTCCAACTGCAGCTCTACACAGATGTCTGTAAATATTGCAGAAAGCCGGCAGAACGTTGGTGGGTGTTCTTGATGAGTGGCTGTGGGTGCTGTTGTTGGCAAACAGGTTACAGCTATCTGTCTCCTTTCTGTGGAGGACTATTCTGCAGCAGGAACCTTGAGTTGCTTTGTCTTGCTAGTAACTGTGACTGTCTTTGCCATCATAGCTGCTGCTGCTTTTTTTTTGATACCGAGTCTTGCTCTGTTACCCAGCCTGGAGTGCAGTGGCATGATTTTGGCTCACTGCAACCTCTGCCTCCTGGGTTAAAGAGATTCTCCTGCCTCAGCCTCTCAAGTAGCTGGGACTACAGGCATGCGTCAGTACACCCGGCTGTTTTTTTTTTTT
>NW_016107452.1:635933-724591 GCF_001604975.1 Cebus imitator | reverse complement strand
TTTTTTTAATGGAGTCTCACTGTATCACCCAGGCTGGAGTACAGTGGCATGACCTCGGTTCACTGCAACCTCTGCCTCTCGGATTCAACTGATTCTTCTGCCTCAGCCTCCCGAGTAGCTGGGACTACAGGCACATGCCACCACGACCGGCTAATTTTTGTATTATTAGTGGAGACGGGGTTTCACTATATTGGTCAGGCTGGTCTCAAACGCCTGACCTTGTGATCTGCCTACCTTGGCCTTCCAAAGTGTTGGGATTACAGGCGTGAGCCACTGTGCTTGGCCCATGGCTTCTTTTAAAGTAGTGGTTCTCAAGTAGAAGTGGTTTTGCCCCCACTCTTTTCCCACCCAGACGACATCTGACAATGTCTGGGGACATTTTCTATTGCCACCCCTGGCTGTATGGGAGTAGAGGCCAGGGAGGCTGCTCAGCATTCTACAGTGCACAGGGAAGTCCCTCCCTACCTGGCAAAAAATTATTCAGTTCAAAATCTCAGTCATGCCCAGGCTGAGAAACCCTTTTATTTATTTACTTACTTATTTTGAGAAACCTTGTCTTAACATAATCTTTTAAAATTATATAGCTTGTTCATTCATTCATTCATTCATTCATTCATTCAACAAATATATATTGTGAAACACAGAAAATATGTAACTAGTCATCTTTCTCTGTGTTGGTGGATTGATTGATTGTTTCATTCACATAATAAGTATGTATTGAGCATCTACTCCATGCCAGGCACTGGAATCTGGAAGAATATAATGTAGGTTTTCCATCATGTAGGGTTTCAATTCTAGTGGAAGGGAGGTGAGAGTCTAAACAAGTTAACAAAGGAAAGAACAAGATCATTTCAACTGGCAGTAAGGCCAACGGAGAGCATCAAATGGAGCAAAGGGAGAGAGAACGGTCTGGGCTGCAGTGGCTTGCAGGATGCTACTTTCAAGAGTGGGATTGGGAAGAATTCTCTGTACAGGCCATATTGAGGCTGAGACCTAAAGTCCAAGACAGATGGCTAAGAAGGAACTTTAGTCCTCTCTGATATTATTAAATCTTCTAGTTTGAGGCTCAGAGAGCCCAAGAAAATTTTCTTTGAATCCCTATGGGCTTTATATTCCATAGGTGAAGTTAGAGAGCTGGCTTGAGAAGCAATTTTGTAGAATCATTTATCAAGGGGGAGGGGAAAAATCATTAAAGTCTTTCAGAGGTTTGCAAGTAGTAAAACCTCTGGGAAGAAGAGTGTTCTAAAACTGGGAAGAGGAGTATTCAAAATAGAAGCAGCAACACGTTCAAAGGTTCCAGACAGGGAAGGCCTGGGTGGGCTCAAGGATCAGAAACGTACATGCTACTGAGGCTTGTGTGGAGGAGGTGAGGTTGGTGGAGGAGGTGAGTGTAATGGATGGGCAGGAGTCAGACAGTACAGGGTTTTAGAGACCACAACGAGGAATTTAGACTGCATTTCAGGTAGAGCAGGAAGCTGTGGGAAGATTTTAAACAAGGTAGGCATGATCTGGTTTAGGTATTTCTTGAGTCCACCCAGCTTAGACAACAGCACTAAGCATAGACAGGGAAGGAAGTATGTTCAAGGTAAAGTCCCAGAGTTGCTTGCATGTGATCCATGACTCAGTCAAGCAAGCTGCCAGCCTGAGATTTCTCATCTCTCATTAGTGCTGGTTCTGAGTACCTTTGCTCTGCATCCTTAGTGGACTCAGTTTTTGAGCCGGTGCTGACAACCCCAGCATGCATGGAGCTCCATTTCTCCCAGCACTGCGGGTTGGGGATGAGTCTTGCTGCCTCACACGCACCATCTGTGCCTGGTCAGACCCTCCTTAATGCTAGCCGAGCTTCCCCATTGTGAGGCTTCCTGCTCTACAGTTAGCGTGCCTTTCCTATTCCTTAGCTGGACTGAGATCTTCCTTGAATATCAGACTTCTGTAGTTGCCTAGTTGTCCAGGATCCTGCCTGGCAATTTCAGCTTCTGTCCTGATGGATAACACCCTTGGGACCAGGATGTGGCACTTCCTGACTGACCCTACAGCAGCCCCCATGCCACTTGGAGTAAAACCCAAATTTCTATGCAGCCCTTGCTGACCCACTCAGACTCTCCTTGTACCGTTTTCTCCTTGACCTTTGGCATTCGCCAGGATCTTTTGATCCTTGCCCCTTTGTTTTTGGAGGTCCCTCCCTGTGTTGAATTCTCTCCCTTTAGTTTCTTGCCTCCTTCATGTTCCAGCTCAGAATGACACCTGCCCAGAGAAACCTTCCTTCTTTAAAGTTTCTCTATAGCATGCCTTCTCAATAAACATGATATCATCCCTGAGAGGTGAACACTGGCTCTCGGAAGATAAAAAAAACTGCTCTTTTAATATGGAAAATACAGATGTACATACAGGACATAAACACACACATACATGTACCTATACACACATGTATATATGGTAGTAAAACTTCATAGGTTTATTGACAAGGCAAAATAATATCTAAAAAATCTCTTTAGAGGAGCAACAATGAAAAAGAGGTTAAGCAACATTGCTCTGTGGAAACTAAGTCTCCCCACTCCACTCACCAACTTACATCCTAATTTATCTCCTTCCAATAATTTATTACAACAGGCAACTGCCTTGCTTGTTATTATTTCAGTATTTCCTATCTCCTCCTACTCCTCTGAATGTAAGCTCCATGAAGTCTTGGGATCTTGGCTATTTGTTCACCACTGTATCTCCAGCATTAGCCCAGTACTGGGCACACAGTAGTTATTCACAGTATTTGGTGATTCAATTACCATTGTAACCAAGGGGTGATTTGAAATACTAGAACAGGCCAAGGGGACCCCTCTTGTATTTCAATTCTCACTCAAATGCTACCAGATTTGTTGGGCCCTTTTGGACACTGAGTTCAAGTACAAGTCACCTTTTCTGCCCCATGGACGAGTTAATCTCTTAGCTTTTTTCCTGATGATTCTGTGTTCTCTCCTTCCTGACCATTGAGAACTGAGTAATGAGGTAGCCCAGCCCTTTTCCTGTTCCAGTGAGATAGGATAGTGAGTGAATACTATACGGATGTCTGACTCATTACAAACATTTAAAGAAAAGTATAGCAATAAGCTAGCTGTATTGGCAGTGACACAGCAGAAGGCATGCACAACTATCTGATTTGATTTAGCACTAAGTTGAATCATGGCAAGCATCTGCAATAGAGAAAAGACTGGAAGGAAGTAAACCAAAATGTTAACAATGTTATCCTTCTCTGGAATGTGGACTTGCAGTTTATTTTCTCCTTATGTTTTTGGTTAATTTAGGAATTTCTGTAGTGAGGATGTGTTTATTTTGTCACAAGAAACAAGGTTTTTGGTGGCTTGAGGTTTTAAGCCCATATATGACACTGCAGTATTAGAGAGATATAGGCACATTCCTGGTCCACTGATCTAGGACTAGCCGTATTTAAATATACAGTGACCCCCAAAGTGCCTTTCTAGTGGTTTTTCTGTGCTTAGAAAAGTCATTGCATTTGGGCCAATGTAATCTTTCAGGCAAACAGCCACTTTCAGGCAAACAGCCATCTTGCCAGAACCACACCCAGTAAAACTTCAGTACTTGTTTTATATATATAGAGAGAGTTTTGCTCTTGTTGTCCAGGCTGGAGTGCAGTGGCACCATCTCAGCTCACCGCAACCTCTACCTCCTGGGTTCAAGCAATTCTGTCTCAACCTCCTGTGTAAGCTGGGATTGCAGGAATGCACCACCATACCCAGCTAATTTTGTATTTTTAATACAGACAGGGTTTCTCCATGTTGGTCAGGCTAGTCTTCAACTCCCAACCTGAGATGATCCGCCAGCCTCAGCCTCCCAAAGTGCTGGGATTATAGTCATATGAGCCACTGTGTCTGGCCCTTGTTATATTTTTAAAAGTTGTTTGTGACTTGCAAAAGTACAATAAAGTAGTTGTACTGTAAGGCACTTCCCTCACACAAAATGCAAAACAAACAAACAAAAAATCCCGCATATTTAAAGATATTTTTCAGGGGCTTCATGTCTCCTTGAAGCCAAGTTTACAAAATCTTGACTTAGGTTTCTTAGTGAAATGCATCTTAAAATCATTTCTTCTACAAGCAGCTGCCATTAACCGACTTCCTAAGTGCCCAAACCTTGCCCTTACTTGAAGAATTTTCTAGACCCTGCGTCCTCCTAGCAAGGGGCATATGAACCAATACAACCAGTTCACGCTTCAGTATCCTTCAGGGCTGCAGTAGGGCTTCTTAATGTTCTTGTGATCAAGGAGTGCTTTCAAATCCTTTAACTTTTGGAAGATCAACTAACAATAAGACTCAATTCAACATGAGACCCGACAATTCAGCAGTAATTCTAAAGTCCATAGTGACAGCTAATATCTCCCTGGGGCTCAAAGCATCCAGCTGAGCACACAAATCATTTTAGCTCAGGGCCACTGTCTGCTCTGACAGTGATCTCTTATTTACTCACAAGGTGACAACATATATGATGCTGCAACAATGTACACATGGTCATGTAACCACACTACATTGTAGACATCCATCAAAATGTGGTGACCTGGTCTGGAAAGGGTTCATAGCACAAACTGGTGTGATAAGGCACGTGGTTTGCAATTCACCAAAGAACTTAAAGTATTTCTTACATCCGAAGTACTACTCTATGGTACAGTGACTTTCAGGACCCTCATTTAGAACAAATCCATCTGAGAAAGGAATCATTGAGTAGAAGATTGTATTTGGCTGCCCAAACCTCCCTGAGTTAAAAAGAGGAGTTTATTTGCAGAGGAAAAGCACCGTTCTTACCTCCTCCAGGGCCCACAAGGAGTCCACCACAGGCTTTATCTTCTTCTGGTTGTACAGCCCTATGAGTTTTTCCACCACTGCCCGAATGAGGCCCGCCCGGCCTTGTTTGAAGAGCAGATTTAAAAGGGAAAACCCAGCGATGACTTTGTTCTCCTCGTACAGCTTGATGGGGTTCACTTTCTCCACCTGCCACCACTGCAAAGAGAGGTGGTGTCAGGTTACAGGAAGTCAATACCAGGGTTAAGGCTGCATTTGCAGCATTACTGTTATCAGCTACTACACAGGGAGCACGGGGCTGCAGCTAAGCAGACTCCATCTGGCCAAGGAGTTGCTTTGGGTGGTGTTTTTTTGTTTGTTTTTTGTTTTTGAGACAGAGTCTCGCTCTGTTGTGCATTGGGGATAGCTTGGATCACTGCAATTTCTGTCTCCCAGGATCAAGCAATTCTCTGCCTGAGCCTCCCAAGTAGCCGGGATTCCAGGTGCCCACCACCACGCCTCACTGATTTTTGTATTTTTAATAGAGACAGAGTTTCACCATCTTGGCCAGGCTGGTCTTGAACTCCTGACCTCGTGATCTACCCGCCTTGGCTGGGGGTGTATTTTTTTTAAAGCATCTATTTTGCTAGGCACTGTTGCAAGTGCATGGGAAGCAATGCAAAGTGATGCGTATGAGACACTCAGGTCTAAGTGGGAGAGAGAGACCAAAACTAACTGCAAGGCCACGCATAGTCGAAACATTAAGTACATGGTCAGGATCATCGGCTCCGGAGTTGATTTGTGGCTCTACAATGTACTCTGTTGTGAAGTGTAAAGCACTTGGCTCAGTGAAACGTGGTGGTGATGATGGGGTTGGTGAAGCAGGTAGGATGGCAGAGAGGTTTACAGAGTGCTGTGGGGGACACGATGGAGGTGGCCACTCTGACTGCAGGAGCAGCTTTCCTGGGTGAGTGGTTATGCTAAGCGTGAATCTGGGGAGGTGGGTAGGGATCCGTTGGATACAGAAGAGGGAGGAGGGGTGATTTAGGAAGAAGTGATGAAGCCAAAGTGTTGGGACTGAATCAGTGGTTCTAAACTAGGGGTACTTGTGTCCCCCAGAGGGCATTTGATAGTGTTGGGGGATTTTTGTTTGTTTGTGACGAATGAAGAAGGGGGAGGTGCTACTGGCATCTAGTGGGTGGAAGCCAGGGATGCTGCTAAACACCCCACAATGCTAAGAACAAAGAATACTCACAGCAAAGAATAATCCACAACAAAGAATTACCCTGCCCCAAATATCCACAGCACTAAAGCCGAGACGCCCTAGACTAAAGTTCCGGGTGGAAACCTACAAACTGTTAAATGTGGCCATCTCTTTTCTAGTCTGTCATCTTCCCCCTTCAAATATCAAAATAAGTAAATAATCCACTAGAGACCTAGAGAAATGGGTATCCATATGCTTTGTTGTGATTTCATTGGTTGGCTGTAGGTTAGAAACCCAAATGCCCAGTTTCTGGGGGATTCTAGGAGGTAAGATGTTTAATGTCACCTCAATATGGGATGCAAAGAAGAATGTGATGGGTGCTTAGAAACACTGATAGTATTTATGCCATCAATGAGCTTATTTATATTCTGTCTCTTTCCAAAAAGAATTAAGGAGACTCACTAAAGTGAAAATTTTTGATTTTTTTAAATTGGGAAATTCATGTCATTAGGAAAATAAATGTGGAAAAGACAGGCTGAAAACAGTGATGCGATTCCTATACAAAATTCTATACAAAAACACATTCAGAGAGGACCCGGGGGCCAAGAAGAGCCATACATTTGACCGTGGGCTTCTTGGCTTCAAATTTCAATGGTCTTACCTGGCAAGGGTTCGTGGCACACATGGTGTGGTAAGGCAGGCGGTTTGAAAACCACCAAAGAATTTAAAATATTCCTTACATCCAAAATACTATTCTATGGGACAATGATTTTTAAGCCCCTTGTTTAAAACAAATCAACTTGAGGCCGAGTGCAGTGGCTCACACCTGTAATCCCAGCACTTTGGGAGGCCGAGGTGGGTGGATCACGAGGTCAGGAGATCGAGACCATCCCAGCCAACATGGTGAAAACCCATCTCTACTAAATACAAAAAATTAGCCAGATGTGGTAGTGCATGCCTGTAGTCCCAGCTATGTGGGAGGCGGAGGCAGGGGAATCACTTGAACCTGGGAGGTGGAGACTGTAGTGAGCCAAGATCTTGCCACTGCCTTTCAACCCGGGTGACAGAGTGAGATTCCCTCTCAAACAAAAACAAAAACAAAACCGAAAACAAAAAACCAACTTGGGAAATATAGCAAATACAGAAAAACAACAACTTGATTCACAGTGTATCTGCAATGCCTTGGTGAATGTTTGTGGAATGAATCCCTGCTACAAATGTACAATTCCTGCACAGTTCAGATTAACCACAATTCCTGTGGTTTAGAGGATTATAGAGCCGAATGCCTAGTTTTGAATCCCGGCTTTGTCACTTACTAGCTGTGTGACTTTAGGCAAATCACTTAACCTCTCTGCGCTCAGTTTCCTTACTGTTCCTCATGGGGTGGTTGTGAGGAGTAAATGTGTTAATGCATATAAAGTACTTAGCACAGTGTCTGTCATGTACGAGGTGCTCTATAAACATACACATTGTCATTATCTTAATTTGAACAGGATGTTTTCAGTTTAGTGAATAAGAGCTCCAAATGTGGAGTCAGATTGCTCTGTAAATGTTAACTTCCTCTATTAGTATCAACATTGTGATGGTGTGAAAGAAAATGGCATGTTTAACAAACAGTGAGGCACAAGCTCAGCAGCAATTTGAAGATGCAACATCACTAAGATAGCCCAGTGGGAGATGTCTATATAATTCTAATCAACCTTTCATTTCTAAGCCTCTCCTGAATACATTGAAAAAATTTTTTCTAGAACTTTTCAGAGAAAAATTCCACCTCTTGGTATGTCCTCTTTTCATTTCTCTTCCAAATGACCCTTAGTGTTTGAGCAGGCCTCCAAAAGAAAACATCCTCAGCCAGGCGCAGTGACTCATGCCTGTAATCCCAGCACTTTGGGAGGCTGAGGCAGGCAGATCACAAGGTCAGGAGTTCAAGACCAGCCTGACCAATATGGTGAAACCCCGTCTCTACTAAATGCAAAAATTAGCTGGACGTGGTGGCGTTCACTTGTAGTCCCAGCTACTCAGGAGGCTGAGGCTGAAGAATCACTTGAACCCAGGAGGCGGTGGTTGCCGTAAGCCGAGATTGTGCCACTGCACTCCAGCCTGGGCGACAGAGCAAGACTCCGTCTCAACAACAACAACAACAAAATCCTCATTCTGGACCTCCAGCTACAAAGCATTCTGGTAATGGGAATCCCTGCTCTGGGGAGAGGAATCTCCATCTCCGTCCTGGCTGTGCTTTTACGAATGCCTTCATTGAGCATGGGTACGCTGCAATTATTTCATTAACACTGTGTGTTGGGATTGTGCATTTAGGGGAGAAAGGGAGAACACTTCTTACAGTTGTATGCAATTTGGGACCAGTGTGGTTACCCACAGCAGTCTGTCAGCATCATGTTAATTACAGCCACAGCAAATAGCAGCCGTGTATGGCACAAAGCCTGTCTTCAAGGGATACACTCCAGACAGCGTCCTTCATTAGACTCCATTCTTGCTCCTCCTGTAGGTTCTGTAGTCAGGATGGTCCTTGACCCGTATTTTAAAGCCCAAATGCAAAGAGAGGACTTTTGATTCAAACTTGACAAGTGCAGGAAGTATTATCTATTCCAGAATGTTTGGGGCTGAAGTTTCTGGCAGCCGATGTTGGCACTTGGAGGGCATATGAATACCCCATAGTGCCATACTTAGAATGAAATCCAAACTCCTTGCCGTAGGTTTCCCTGGCCACCTTGTTTTAGTTGCCTCCACCCATCCTGGTAATTTCTATTTTAGCACTCTGTTTTTATCTCCTTCAAAGGTTTAATAGTCATTTATAATCATGTTATTAACACATCTTATTTTGGGTTTGTTTCTCTCATTAGTATATAAGAACCAAAAAGGCCCAAAGTGTACTATCTTATTTACTGTGATAGCCCAGTGCTTGGCACAATACCACAAATAGCAGGTGCTCAAAAAATGTTTTTCAAGTGGGTGGATTAATTGATGCTACACTGGCAATTAGAAGCCCAAAAGTAGAGAGGACAAAAAGAAACACTTGTGAAAAGCAGCTGTTGGTGTAGGGCAAAAATAAAAGTTCCTGCCATTTGACCCAGCAATCCCATTCCTGGGTATACAGCCAAAAGAAAGTAAATAGTTCTATCAAAAAGACACAAGCACTTCTATGCTTAATGCCATTCTATTGACAATAGCAAACACACGGAATCAACCTAGGTGCCCATCAATGGTGGACTAGAGAAAATTTGAGACATACACACCATGGAATACTATGCAGCCGTAAAAAAGAATGGAATCTCCTTTACAGCAACATGGATTCAGCTGGAGCCCATCTTCCTAAGCAAATTAATGCAGAAACATAAAAGCAAATACTGCATGTTCTCACTTCTAAGTGGGAGCTAAACATTGGGTATTCATGGACATAAAGATGGCAACAGTTAACACTGGGGACCACTAAAGGGGGCTGGGAGGGGTACAAGGGTTGAAATATTGACCACTGGGTACTGTGCTCACTATCTGAATGACAGGATCATTTGTATCTCAGACCTCAGCATCATAAAATATACCCGGGCAAAAAACCTGCATATGTACCTCCTGAATCTAAAAAGTTGAAATTATTAAAAAAAAAATAAAGGCCCTGGAACGTGCACAAAAATAAAAATAAAAAAAGAATGATAAAGAATGTGGGCTGGTGCTGGGGTGCTGGTAGTTCATTTCAAGGAAGAGAAGAAATTTGGGCTGGGGAAGAAGAGGTGTTGAAATTATATTTTAAAAATTAAGTTTGGCCAGGTGACATGGTGAAACCTTATCTCTACATACGTACATACATACATACATAAGTTGGGTGTAGTGGCATGCACCTGTAATCCCAGCCACTTGGGAGGCTGAGGCAGGAGGATTGCTTGAGCACAGGAGGAGGAGGTTGCAGTGAGCCAAGATCACGCCACTGTATTGCAGCCTGGGTGACAGAGCTAGCTAGACTTTGTCTCAGAAAAGTTCAAGCCCACATTAGTATAATTCTAGCAAGTACAGCTCCAGATAGGAATATAGATCAGAGTCAGTTTGTAGTGATAGTGACGTGAATGCCCAGGGATGTCGCTTCGCTATGGCTAAAAAACTAACCACCACATTCAAAGCGTGATCACCCAGGACAGTGGTCCATGAACTTGTCCGAGTCTACAAGTCACCCCAGGATCTTGTTAACATGGTAGGATCCCCGTTTCCATCTCCAATTCAAGAGTCTGGGGACACAAAGAAATCTCAAGTACCCCCAAAGACCTGGTCAGAAAGTGGCAAACTGAAAGGCTGGCTTCTCTACAGAGCAAATAAAATGCACTAATGCTAAATTCATTTTTGACCAATGATTAAAGACACCAAAAACTTAAGCAATTTTGACTGAAATGAAAATGAAGCTTTCTTGAGTTTCACTGACACTCCCACCTCTCTGTTTCATTTAGACAAAAGTAGTCTAAATCCTGGTCCTGGTCATTTTCAGTGAGCAGGGCAGGAGTGCAGGCTTTATTGGAAATGAATGATGAAAGTGAAAGACAAGATTAGATCAATGCCTTATGATGGAAGAGCTCACAACTTGAGAATCAACGTGCCACCGCAGTCCATCAGATGTGTCTGGATACTTACTGATTTTGCAAAGCTGAAGAAGCTCTTGGTCTCTCCAGTTACCATGTTAGATGAGCCTGCAAATGCAAGATGCCCACATCAAGCAATTGTTAATGAAAATTGACATCTTGTTATGCATGAAATAAAAAATGGCAATTGTTTGGTCCAGAACTGGCAAAATCTTGAAAACAAATTTAATTAAGCTTTGGCAAAGTGAGGGGGATGAGAATGAGTCATCAGGTTGGCTATTTTAGCTGGATGTCTCTGATCCAAAAGAAATTGACATTTCTCATGGTGACCGTTTCATTACTTTGAAAAATTGCGCATGTAGCAAAAATATGATATAGGTCAACATTTGAACAAAATGATGAGTTGCTGAAATGTCTTTTTTGGGTCTGTTCTTTGAGACTGAGAAGGGAGTTCCTTAGTGAAACTACTTTTGATACTGAATTTGATTCCCCAGCAAGTAAGGGGCTTGGGGCTCTGACCTGGGCTGGGTGCTTAACTGGTGGGAGAGGTGGAACAGAGTTAAAATACAGATGGATTGGAAAAAATGGGCATAGAAGCTCACAGGTGAGAATGAAAAGAGGTTCAGGGACCTAAAGAAATGGTGTGACCCATGTGTCAGCTCCAAAGAGGACTGAGACAAGTGTCACAAGAAACTGAGCTTTGCCAGTTGGACAAGCAATATTCAGAGGGCAGATAGGAGATAGAGTTAGGAAAGATTCCCTGAGATTCTCATAAGGAGAGAAAAGTCCCTTTACAGGGTTTAGGGGCAAGGGAGGGGGAATGAGAGAGCTCTTAACAGTATGGGGAACATACAGATACCATACAGGTGCTTTTTCAATGACTTTCCTGCCCTGTCTCTAAAGATGTGGGAGTAAGTTCTTCTCAAAGAGGAGTTATTTAATATAATAATCATGTGTATTTTAAACTAATTATTTAGCCTGGGTGAACTAGTAGCCAGTTTCAGGTTGGTGCAAAAGTAATTGTGGTTTTTGTCATTACTTTTTTGGGGGGTGGGGGATAGAGTCTCACTCTGTTGCCCAGGCTGGAGTGCAGTGGCACAGTCTTGACTCATGGCAACCTCTGCCTCCCAGGTTCAAACAATTCTTCTGCCTCAGCCTCCCAAGTAGCTGGGATTACAGGTGCATGCCACCACACCTGGCTCATTTTTGTATTTTTAGTAGAGACAGGGTTTCACTATGTTGGCCAGCCTGGTCTCAAGCTCCACACCTCATGATCTGCCCGCCTTGGCCTCCCAAAGTGCCAGGATTACAGGCACGAGCCACCGCGCCTGGCCTGTCAATATTTTAAATGGCAAAAACTGCAATTACCCTTTCACCAACCTAATAATTAACCATCGCTTCTGTTTGTATGGGGTGAGTACTTCTGGTCATCACAGTACTAGACTTTAATTAGTGACCAAGTGATCACTGTAATGAATTAGATAATCGTGAAATACTCAAGTTGAATAATCAAGTTGAATTTCACCAGAATGACGTCATGAAACGGGGCAAAAATCGAATTATAGGTAAATGGTAAGGATGACTACATCATTCATCTGCATTTGACCCGCATGTTAGTCATATCCGATGTCCTTGCAATGTGTGTGGGCTCTCATTGATAATAATAAATTACACATCCACTTCAAAGGAAATACACGGCCATCATTGAAATTACTGGCACACTCCAGCAATGGAATGTTTACCTACCTCTGGTGAGCCCAGCCTTCCTTCTATTACAATGATCTGAAGGTGACAAAAAGAAGCTTGCATATCTGTACCCCTCAAATATTTATTTTATAAGCTCTTCAGGCAATAGCAGGTAAATGAGTGTTTTTCTCTGAGTTACCCAGACTTAACACTCAGTTTTCTATTGTACCTACAGGGGACAAAGGTACAAAGAATCTCAAACACTGGATAAACCCAATATTATTTAGCTTCAGAATATGCTATCTAGTTTCAAATACTCCTATTTTAGTTTGCGGAGACTAGACTAATGTTTAAATTAGTTTGTACATCTATGACAGAAAAGAAAACAAGAGAAAGGAGGCCCTGGAGCCTTGTTTTGCTGAAGAAAATCTTTCCAGTTTTTTTTTTTTTTTTTTTGAGACAGAGTTTTACTCTTGTTGCCCAGGCTGGAGTGCAATGGCATGATCTCAGCTCACCTCAGCCTCTGCCTCCTGGGTTCAAGCAATTTTCCTATCTCAGCCTCCCAAGTAGCTGGGATTACACTCTTGCACCACCATGACCAGCTAATTTTGTATTTTTAGTAGAGATGGGGTTTCTCCATGATGTTGAGGCTGGTCTCGAACTCCTGACATCAGGTGATCCCCCTGCCTCGGCCTCCCAAAGTGCTGAAATTACAGGCATGAGCCACCACGCCCGGCCCCCAGTTGTTTTTTATACATCTCTTCCACTCCTAGGAGCTCAGAAGTGGATGTAGAAATAGATGAAAATGGATATGTGCTCCATCTATCCCAGGCTCCATCCTGAGTGGGACACTCAGGAATAGTTGAGGGGACAAAGAGTGTGTACTTCTCAACTTCTCCAATAGTGAAGATCCTCCCTTAAAGCCCCCACATCCGAGCTACGCTTCCCCACCCTACTGTGGATCCTTCATGTCTTCTGTATTTTTGAATGTTCTTTGAAGTCGTTAATATTTTCCAGCTTTGCTACCCTCATGGGTGGTTCTACTCACATCAGTGACCACATTGGCGTGGTCTTACTTTATCCCACTTGAAATAATGGGATATATGACGCTACACACGTTATTTTATAATTGAAAAGAAATCACAGCAATAGAAACATAGGAAACATTAAAAAGTGAAACTCCCCAATCCTACTAACCCAACATAACAGCATAATGCACTTTTCATAATTCGCTTTTTTGCTGACCACATCCCTGCTGCTGTTCAGCACTCACCATATAAAATGTAGGTTCCCAAGGGCTTGAGAAGACTGAGACCTTTTCCAGTGTTGTCTCCACAGAGGCAATCCAAAACGATGTCCACGCCTTCAGCCGAGATTCTAAATGGTGAGAAGGCAAAGCAAAATCCTGTGACCTGTCAGGAGCCACACCACCAATCCCTTTCCTTTCCTGCGTCATATTGTTTGATTCCCACCATAAGGAACCCTGAGAATGCCAGGAGTAGCTGTAAACAGGGCAGTTGCCCAGGAGGTAGATTTATCTTCCTGGATCCAGTGATAAAATTTCACACAGCCGGAGGCAGCTAAGAGTCTGGTTGGTAGCTGGCACTGGGAACCAGCCTGCGCTGGAGGAATGAACATGGGGTCAGCGGGTCTGAGTTTGCATCTAGCTCCTTCACTCAAATTCTCTAGCTTCGGCTTTCTCCCTTGTAAAGTGGAGCTAGTATTGTGTGTGTGTGTGTGTGTGTGTGTGTGTGTGTGTGTGTGTGTAAGAATGGAGGCTCAGGCTTGTCACAGAACAGTCATTCAGTTTCTCAGTTAGCAATTCCTATTTGTAGAGCAAGAGTTGGTTGCCTGGCTCTGTTCAAGGTGCTGGAGAGATGGAATGAAACAAACTAGTATGCTCCCTGTTTTCGTGGGGCTGCGGCTCTAGCAGGGGCTGACCTTCCCCCTGCCAACCTCCCTTTACAGTGAAGACATAAAGCACGTTAATCTAACTTGTAAGCTTCTGTTCCTCCAATGTCCAGGGGCAACCTAAAACTGACTCCAAGAGGAAGAGGATTAAATAGAGATGAACTTCCTCCAGCAATGCGAGGCTGTGGAGTAGAAAGAAGCCACATTTGTACTGCATTAGACAAAGCAGTCTTGATCTCTTCTTCTTCTATTCATTTATTTATACATTCATTGATTCACTCACTCACTCATTAACGCATGTAAGCAACTTTTACTGGGCTCCTATTGTGAGAAGTCCATACAGGAGGGGCCTGTAGAACAGGAAGGCTCTGGAGATTGTGCGGAAGATATTCATGCCATGCCCACGGAGATCCCTATTCTGGCAGATCCCTGCTCTGTTCAGACAAGAATGGCATTTCCTTGTGTTTGCAAGTTTGCAGGATTATCTTGTCTTAGCAAATACCTCAATGTTTCTACCTCCAAGTTCACCCTAGCAAAATTTAGGCATTGCAGCATATGTTAACACAGCTGGGTCCTGTGTCTATAGTGTCACTAACTAGGAAACTGCACGTACATCTCCTGAGTGCAGAGACTAAGTCAGCTTCCCCATGCAGCTGAGGCTTTATGTGACTGTGCCCTTCAAAAGCCCTCATGTCACGCCTAAAATGCAGCCCACTACCAAGGCGCATCCCACATGATCAGCTTAGCTTCCTGCCTAATAGAGCTCTTATCTGCACAGGGGTGTCCCCTGAGAGTTCAAAACAAGGGAATTAGGACAGTGGATCTGAAAGCTAAGTGTGTACTGTAATAACCCGCACGTTGGTTAAAACACAGATTGCAATCTTCCCCTTCTTCTCTGATTCTGTAGGTCTATGATGGGGATTTGCATTTCTAATGTTTCCAGGTGATGCTGCTGATCATTCCAGCTCTGCACTCCGAGAATTGCTGATCTAAGCCAGTTACTCAGGAGCCAAACTGGCATTTTTTTTTTTTTTTCAACAAATTAACTAATTTGTTCATTAGCTATCCAGGACTGGGCGCTGCACTAGGCACTGGGGAATGTAGTGGTGAGCCCAAATAGATGTGCTTTCTCCTCTTTTTGGAGCGTGTAAGAGGCAGATATTTACCAATAATTACACAAATAAATGTTAAGTTGAAATGTAGTCTCATGCCACTAAGGGACTCTAAACTTGTGTAAATTGAGAATTTTCCCAATCAGGGCTATCAGAGAGGCATCCCTAGGGAGGGAAGGAGTAGAGTAGGTAAAGAGTAAAGGGAATGGTGTCCTAGGCAGAGAGAAGAGCATGTGCAAAGGCCCTGTGGTGGGAGGCAGCCTGGGAAGCAGCCAGTGTGGCTCAAGTAAAAGAACAAAGGGGCGCTTGCTTCGAGGTTGAACTGGAGAGCCAGGCAGGCGTTGGAGCACACGGACTCTTGGTTGGTGGGCTTCAGGTTGGTGGTGAGGTCTTTACTTTGCGTTATGGACTGGGTAATTGTGCTCCTGTTACCGTCACTCCTGCCCAGGTCTGTTTTCTGCCCAGTTTGCTCACTCCTGTGGGAGTGAGGTCCTGCTCTGCTTTTGCCAGCCAGGCCTCCTGAGCCATCAAGTCCTCCTAGTGAACTGCATTTCCCCAAGACCTCTCCCCTTGCCTGCAGGATGCCCACCTGTGGTCAGAAGCAGCCTCACCAATATTAGGCCACACATACCTTCTGCTGTACCCCTGAAGGGTCTGCTAAGCCTTGGATTTTCATCCTCTGATGCTCCTCACATCTGCATTCCACCTGGCGAGCCACATTCTCTCCCACAAACTGCCAGTCATAACTCCTTGTATTAGTCCCACTTTGACCTGTTGCTCTGTCCACTGGACTCGGCTTCTGCAGAAATGCAGGGCATGCCCAGAGCCAGCAGTGGCCCATAAACTCCTGTGCATGTCCCCATCTTCACCTCTCACCGACAGCTCAAGGCATTTGGCCTTTTGATTGTCCCTAGAGCTTTCTGACCTCAGGGCCTTTGCATGTGCTGTCATCTCTGTCTGGACAGCCTTTCCCCTGCTCTCCTTAGAACTGGTGCCTACTCATCCTTTTCAGATCTCACTCACAAAGGACATTCCCAGAGGAGCTATAACTAATCACTCCACCTGAAACAAGTCTCCATTTTAGTTTCCTTTATGCTTCAGTGTCTACACTGGAGATACCTTTTAGTACCTATCAGAGGTTACAATTATTGATTGATTGATTGATTTTCTCTCTCACCAAAATTTAAGCCCCATGAATCAGAGGCCATGTTTGTGCTACTTATGATGATATCTACAGCTCTTCTCTTCCTGCTGGATATACTGTTGCTTCTCAAGAAATAGTGATTGACCAGAGGAGTTCGCAAGTGCTTCAATGAATGGGTAACTGAATGAATGAAGAAAACAGTTTAAGACTGGTATTCTGTGTCTCTACATGTGTGCTTCCTTGGAAAGGAAATTCATATTTCAGAGCTCTCCTATATAACAGCTATTCCATAATTAACCCTCAAAAAAGTCTGTAAGGCAGGCATTTTAACTCCACTTAAAAAAAAAATGAAATCAAGGCTTACAGATGCAGCCATCTTGCCCAAGCTTACCAACTAGCACAGCTGGAATTCAATTCTAGGTTTAGTTTAACTCCAAAGATGATGGCCTTTTCACCACTCAGAATTTAAGACTTAATAAATGTTCAAGCCAGTGTTAAGTGTGGAAGCATCACTTTAGCAAGCAGCTCTCAGAAGCAGCCAATTTAATGTAGTCTTTGGAGAAATCAGGCTTAAATTTCGTCTTGAAATAAATACACGTACATTGAGAGTCTTATGTTTGATCAAAGTTTGACCAGGATCAAACATCTAGGCCAAAAGATTTCTCTTTTTAAGCTGGTTTCCCCCCAGAGTTTATAGGAGAGACCCAAGTTCAGAGTCCCACAAATTTACCCTTAATTTCCAGCCACTGGATGACCATTTGCTAAGTGTTTACTTCACGTTAGGCACTGTGCATGCTGAGTTGGGAATACACAGAGAAGGCTAAAATAAAGTTTGCCCTGACCATCCAGGAGCTCATGGGCTACAAGTGGAGACATCTATAAATGGACCAAACACACAGTGATCACTGCTCCAATAGAGCAACTTAGGGGTGTTGGAAGATGACCCTTTGTTGAGGATTGGCAAATGACCAGGTGACAAAGGGAAGGCATTTCTCAGAGAATAGTGTAACAGCTTGACCTAGGACAATGAGAAGGTTTTGGGACACTAATTGTGGCAATGAGGAGGCCTGGCTGCTGATTCCTTCTGGAAGGACCCTAAGAGTGGCTGTCACAACTAACAGCTAACATGGAGGTGGGTAGGCAGCGGGGAGGCAAGGGAAACAGTGCTGGGCTTAGGAATATAAATTTTATTTCAGTGTTAAGCATCTAGTCCTGCTACTTACATGCTGTGTGACCTTAGGTGAGTTACTTAGCCTCTCTGTGCCTTCTTTCCTCAACTGTGGAAGGGGATGATGGTGATAACACCTACATTTTCTTTATGAAGGTTGAATGAATTGATGCAAATGGAACACAGAACCAGCTCATGGTAAGTTCTGGGTCCATGGTAACTTTGATTGATTTCCATTTTTCAAAACGGCTCAACTTCCAGTCTTTTGGTTGGGAAGAGGGCATGAAAATAAAGTATGAAAAACCTCTCCAACTCAACCATCAGTCTAAGCAACCTCAGGGTGGGTGGAGACACCAGCCCAGAAACCACTGGAGCTGGGGCTTGCTGCTCTTGATCTTCCAAGGAGAGTATGTCACACTCTTGAGCACTTACTCTGTCCCAGATGGAGTGCCGAGAGCTTCCTAAGTGTTTAATCCTTGAGACTGGATCTTGCTCTGCTGACCAGGCTACATTCATGTGTCATGCCAATCCTCTGACTCTGGGGCCGTCATTATCCCCATTTGATAGATGAGGAAACTGAGGCTCAGTGAGGTCAGGTGACTCACCCCAAGGCCTACTGCATAGAGTGGGAAGATCTTAATTTGTTCCATCACATCTAGAAACCAGGCAACGGCATCAGAGTTGAAGTAGGGTTTCACAGGGTAAGTAGTGGCCAAGCCCGAGGTGACCACCAATATCACTTCTATGCCATGAAGGTCCCCAGCAGGGATGAGCAAAGCTGGGGGCTGCTCCCTTGGGCTTAACACTAGAAGGAGACACTTGTGGGTCTCCTTCATATTCAGGCCACCAGCCCCTTTTCCCCGCCCCTCCCCTCCGCCGCCTCTCTCTTGGCATTTCTACGGTTGAATCACATGCATATCCAGGGGTCAGGAAAACCACAGATCCTCTCCTTCCTGCCGTCTTTGCATCTTTTTGAAGGTCAGTGGTCAGGTGGAGGTTGCGAGAGGGGAGGGGAGGTGGCTTCTGAGGGGGAGAAGTTGGGCAGAGGCAGATATCATTCTCAGGACCTGAGGGTGAGGAGGAGGCTTTTGCCCTTTCTGTTAAACCATTCCAGCAGCTATTGTACCTTTCGAGGGAAGAAATGTTTCCTCGGGTACGAATTTCAAAATTGAAAAGTGCTCTTTTCACTTTGAACCTTCTTCAATCATGACAAACCCCATAAAAGGATCCTACTGAACTGGACTTGGTTGGGTCTGTTTAGAATGTTCCCGGTCCCATAAGCACCCTGTCTCAGTGACACCCACATTGAAAAGCGCTGCAGTAGCCCTTTTAATGAAATAATCATGAAAATCACAAGTGCTCGGAGCTGGAAGGCTCATCAGAGAAACGAGGGCTATCCTCATTTCTGTGCCTCCCCACCACCCCGCAGACTCTGGTTTTTGGGGGTGTTCACCACTGCCTGCATATATATATATATAATTATGACATGAAAGCAAAGAGGGTGTGGCAGAAGGCCAAATGCAGCAGTTCCTTTGTGTGCTTTTTCCTGCTGCCATAAATCTCTGCGGATTTAAAAAGCAAACACAAATAGCCCCAGCTTGGGGATTATATGAGCCAAATTCAGCAGCAAGACACTTTGGAGTTGCTGATCCAAGACCTTCATGTCTGTCCTTCCTGTGTCCTCATCCCTGGCCCCTGGGTGGTGAATGCTGCTTCTTTCTTTCTTGCCCACACAGATCAGGGAAGAATTTCTTTTGAGTGGTGGTAGGTTCCCACAGAGCCAGTACTGGGAGAGAAACCCGTCGGACTTGCCAAGAAATGAATTCCCCTTTATCGTGACTTTGCTGTCCAGCTGGGTCTTTGGCTCTCCACTCCGTTTTCTCTTTCTGAATCCCTTTTTCTGAGAATTCATCTGTGCCATGGCTTTAACCATCACAGCATGAGACAATTTCCAAGTGTCTGGCACTTAGTAGGCTTTTCACAGGGTGCCAAGCACCATGCCTGGCACACAATAGGCTTCTTACAGAGGAGGGGACACAGTGCCTACTCTACCATAGGCTTCTCACAGAGTGCCAAGCACAGCACCCAGCACATGACAGGTTTCTTCCAGGGGACCAAGCATAGTGCTGATGTGTGGTAGTTTTTAACAGAGTACCAAGCACAGCACCCAGCACATGATAGGTTTCTCACAGGGGGCCAAGCATAGTGCTGATGTGTGGTAGCTTTCAACAGAGGGCCAAGCACAGCACCCAGCACACGATAGGTTTCTCACAGGGGACCAAGCATAGTGCTGATTTTTGGTAGGTTTCAACAGAATGCCAAGTACAGCACCCAGCACATGATAGGTTTCTCACAGGGGGCCAAGCACAGTGCTGATGTGGTAGGATTCTTGGTGTTTACTCTTAGTAGTTCCCATCTGTACTTAGCAGTACTACCTCCAGGAATCCCTTTGTCCCTATTCCCTCCAGGTGATTAAACTCTTATTAATTTCCACCAGTTTTAAAATAAGCTCCCATTATGTGCCAGGCCCTGTGCTAGAAGTGCAGGAGGTCAGTCCAATCTCTGCCTTTTCTGAGTGTATACCCCTTAGTGTCACCTATCAGCGGAATCTGCAAGATTCAAGTCATTTGAACAAGTAGCTGCTCCCTCTCGATCGGGAGTTGGATTCCTTTCTCCGCCGGCTTTGTGGTCCTTTGGCTAGAGACTGTGCTTTATCCCAGGTCCCTAACTTCCAGAGCCAGCTCATGTCTATCAGTTGGAAAATGTTCAAAAGGAGTGCTTTTTTAAATCATTAAGACTGGGTCTTGTTCTGCTGCCCAGGCGCAGTGCAGTGGCATGATCCTAGCTCACTGCAGCCTCAAACTCCTAGGCTCAAGAGATCCTCCTGCCTCAGCCTCCCAAGTAGCTGGGACTACAGGTATACAACCACTACACACAACAAATTGTTTTTTAGAGATGGGGGCCTCACTATGTTGCCCACGGTGGTCTCAAACTCCTGGTCTCAAGCGATCCTCCTGCCTTGGCCTCCTAAAGTGCTGGGATTCTAGGCGTGAACAACCACACCCAGCCTAAGGGAGTGGCTTTGTACTCACTGGGGCTCCAGTCCCATTTTCCCTGGCCTGTTATGCAGGCCCCCACTCTCGCACTGTTTTTATCTTGTCTAAAGGAAGTCATTATAGCTTCCAATGCTCATTGTCTAACAATAACAAAAAGGAAAAGAAGTCTTGGTCTCATCTTGCAGTATTTTCCCTAGTCATCGGTCATTCTGTCTTATTCTCCTTCAAAATCTCTATAGGCACCGCCTTCTCCCTTGCCCCTCCTGCTACTGATTTTGGAGGTCTCTTCTCCCACTCATCCTGTGCACGGCAGCCAGATCAGTTTTCTTTAGATCCGCCTTTCAAAACAGTGCTTAACTGCTTCAAATCTGCAAAGAAGTCTACATTTCTAACATAATCCACTGTTTACTCCATTTAAGGGCTTTCAAGAGCCACATCAATCTAGTCCAGTTCTTCACCAGGGTCTGGAGATGTTTTATACTTTCATGACTTGAAGGGCAGGGGGGTGCTACTGGCATCTAATGGGTAGAGACAGGGGATGCTGCTCAACATCTGCAATGCACAAGGTAGCCCCCCCCGACAACAGAATGACCCTGCCCCAGATGTCCACAGTGCTAAGGTTGGAAGCTCTGATCTAACCCCTTCCTACCATCCAAGCACCTCTCAAAGCTACATGCTTTAATACAGGCAACCTGGCTTCCTCCATGTTGGAGGAGCAAGCCGCCCTCACTGCCTGAGAGTGTGTGTGGGTGCTAGAAAGATCACAAGCTCTGGAACCACAGCCAATGGAGACTGAGTCCCGTCCCATTTATTTGCATGGCATTTACTTAACCAGGCTTGCTTTGCCTCCCTTTGAAAAACGAGGACAGTATTTACTTCATAAAATGTGTAAGACCTAAAAGAGAGCTCCTATGTGTTCTTCAGGCTTCCATTTAGGCATTGCTCCCCCGTGCCTCCGCAGTGCCCTGTACTTCCCTATCGGCGGCCAACCCCATTGTCTTGCATGAGGATATACTTGCTTTGCTAACCATTGTATCTTCATAGTCTGTTTGCAGACATCAACAATATAGATGGTCCTCCGTGTACAATGTTCTCACTTAATAATTTTTCACCTGTGTGATGTACCCACACAACTGTTCAGCTTCTCACTCTTAGCACAGTATGTAGTAAGCACGAAAAACCCTGAGTTGTACGTACCTGACTGCACACAACTCGTGGTTTTCAACACTTAAAAGTGTTGAAATTTTCAATATTTTATTGTAAAATAGGCTTTGTGTTAGATCGTTTTGCCAAACTGTAGACTAAGGTAAATTTAGGGTAGGCTAAGCTAAGCCATGATATTCGGTAGGTAAGGTGTATTAAATACATTTTTGACTCATGATATTTTAAACTTATGAGTTTACAAGGATGTAACGCCATTGTAAGTTGAGAGGCATCTGTACATGAATAAATGGAAAAAAACAAAAGGTCTGAAATAATTTGTATACCCATTTCCCACCCAATGAAATATTAAAATGTTGTGTTTTGTGGGTGTTTTTTTTTTTTTTGTTGTTGTTGTTGTTTTGAGACAGTCTCGCTCTTCCACCCAGGCTTGAGTGCAGTGCCATAATGTCAGCTCACTGTAGCCTCCACCTCCTGAGTTCAAGCCATTCTCCTGCCTCAGCCACCCGAGTAGCTGGGATTACAGGTGTGTACCACAGCGCCCAGCTAATTTTTGTATTTTTAGTAAAGATGGGGTTTTACCATATTGGCCAGGCTGATCTTTAACTCTTGACTTCCAGTAATCCTCCCACTTCAGCCTCCCTAAAGTTCTGGATTTGTAGGTGTGAGCCACCCTGGCTGGCCTTACATACATTTTTGACTCATGATATTTTAAAATTCTGATGGGTTTACAGAGATATAACTCCACTCTAAGTGATGAAGCATCTCTATATGAATGAATGAATGAATGAATGAATGAATGAACAAAAGGTCTGAAATAACATTGTATACCCATTTCCCACCCAATGAAGTTTTAAAATGTTATTTGATTTGTTTTTAAGGCAGGTTTTTTATAGCTTTATGGAGATACAATTGACATACAGTAAACTGTACATATTGAAAGTGTTACAATTTGGTGAGAGATGAAATATGTTCACTCCTGTGAAACCCGCATCACCATCCACGTAATAAACATATCCTTCACATCTGAAAGTTTCCTCGAGCCCTCTTGTAAACCAAGAGGAGTTTTGCAGAATAGAAAGCTCATAGAATCGAACACCTCTGAGGCCAAATCTGCTCCTACCTTTCAGTCTCCTTATCTGTAAAATGAGGAATGTTCACCTTGTAGGATTGTCTCAGGTGCACAAAAAATGGTCTGACTGAACTCGTAGCAGGGTAGTAGGAGATCAACAAAGCGTGGCTCTTATTATCTGCCTGTTCTGTCCAAGATTCCCTTGTGTGGATTCTCTCACACTTCCTCCACCTACTGAAATCGATCGCACCCTTCAAGTGCCCCTGAGGGGCTGTCCATCTTGACGTGCTCTCTCTGATCATTCTGTTTCCCTTATTTCTAAAGCCCTTGCAGTCAGGTACACACAACTCAACATTTCTAACGCTTTGGCTTGGTTTCAGTCATAATCATCTCTCTCCTCATACAGAGAGACAAAGAAACTGACGTAAAGGTTAAGTCTGTATCATAAATATATATTTTTTTCTATTCCTTTTACAATACCTGACTCAAGGCTGAGAATGTGTTCAAAGGAGGCTTCCCGATTGACTGGCTTATAAAAGAGTTTTCATCTCAAGAAAATTTTATCTTTTTTTTTTTCTGGTTCATCATATACATAATAGTGTGACAATATCTGTGATCAAAAAATAAGGAGAAATCATGCCGCATTCCACTCCTATTCCATGTTAGTGGTTGGATTTTTTGCCTTTCCTTTCATTTTATGTCTACATGCACTGAGAATTTGTACAAAGCTGTGATCACAGAGTAGATTGAATTTGGCATTCTGCTTTTTTCACTCATTGTGCTACCATGGGCATTTTTTTTCATTTTGTGGCCATCTTCATAATTATCATTTTTTAAGGGACTGCACAATACTCAAGCATGTGGGTGTCGCATAATCTACTGAACTGTTTCCCTTCTGTTGATTGTGGAGGCTCGTTCTGAATTTTCACTATTGCAGACAATGCTATAATTCATTCTGTCAATATGTGCTGAGCACTTAGAATGAAGCAGAAGCAGGGCTTGGCTCTGCAGCAGGCAGCCTCCTACCTAGAGCTTTGCTCTTCTTATTTCCTAAGAGTAGGTCTGCTAAGATGAGAGGTCATGTCAACATAGTTCTAACTTGCTGGGCATTTTGAGTGTAATCCCAAGGTCTCTACTGAAAAACACAATGAGGCTGGGTGTGGTGGTTCATGCTGTAATCCCAGTAGTTTGGGAGGTCGAGGTAGGTGGATCATCTGAGGTCAGGAGTTCGAGACCAGCCTGGCCAACATGTTGAAACTCTGTCTTTACCAAAAATACAAAAATTAGCTGGGCGTGGTGGCAGTTGCCTGTAATCCTAGCTGCTTGGGAGGCTGAGGCAGAAGAATCGCTTGAACCCGGGAGGGGAAGACTGCAGTGAGCCAAGATCGCACCACTGCACGCCAGCCTGGGTGACGAGTGAAACTCTGTACCAAACAACAACAACAAAAAAAACAATGAACTGCGGGAAGTCACATTTGTAGGAAGGTGAGGGTGAGGGGGGTCTCAAATGCCTTTTGCTCCTCTGACATCAGCAGAAATCGGTGATTCGGGGGCTAAGAGAGTAGACGCAGGGCAGTGGGAAGATGAGAGGATGGGGCGGATGCTGAGGAAATGGGGCAGGCTGGAGTTCCCTGGTTATGGGCTATTACTTTTTCAGAAGAGATACCGTCTCCCTCCCACTCCCTACATTCTGCCAGCTGGACTGGCCTCCTTTCAGGTTCTTAAGTTCAAACTTTTCCTGACCCAGGACCCTAGCCCATGGCATCCCCTGCTAGTCAGAAATGCCCTTCCTTTGACCAGCTTCTTACCCCTCAACTCTCAGCCAAAATCCCACTCTGTGATTGACAAGGTTTCTGATTTCTCCATCAGTAAGTATTCACTAGCACCTTGCATTTCGGTACCAGAGCACATGTCAAAAATGTGAATCGGTTACTTCTCTTTATAGTTTTATTTTTTGTCCTCTCTCTCCCCCATTAAGACTTTATGATTCATGAGGACAGTGACACTCAAGGTGGCATTGCTGGATCTCTTGCCCTGGCATAGTCTCCAAGCCATCACAGACACAAAGCACAGATGTATTAAGCAATCATATATGTGAATACGTGAAAGAATGCTTGCAAAAATACTACATAAGGGAGTCAAAGAAAAAATTACTGAAGATACAAGATAGCTCATTTTCCAGACCACAGCTTAAGAGACTCGAGTTAAAGAGGAAGAACTACCTGAGGGCTATGGAACTGGCAACTGGATGTCTTCAAAGTTGGCCTGCAGCCTGTAGACATCTGAGAAATAGAGGGTCAGCTTCTAACATCTAGCTTTAAGCTTTCCTTTCACATCCTGATGGAACTATGGGGACAACCTTAAATTATATACAATGCCCTGCATTCAAAATTTAAAAACGAATCTGAAAACCCAGACCATCAGAACCCCCTCTTTTTAAAGAAACTTCCCAAGTTTCACCAAATCAGTTCTAGAACTGTCATCTCAAGTAACCAGCTCTCCCATCGACTTGTCCTTCAGTTTTCCCACCTTCATCCGTGATTTGAAGAAAATTATTTCCTTTTGGAGAGAGGCTCTTGCTGTCACCCATGCTAGAGTGCAATGGCATGATCTGAGCTCATTCTAACCTCTGCCTCCCAGGCTCGAGTTATCCAGCCACCTCAGCCGCCTGAGTAGCTGAGATTACAGGCATGCACCACCATGCTCAGCTAAGTTTTGTATTCTTGGGGGGGCATGGGTAAAGACGGGGCATCACCATGTTGGCCAGGCTGGTCTCAAACTCCTGGGCTCAAGTGATATGCCCTCCTTAGCCTTCCAAAGTGCTGAGATTACAGGCATGAGCCACTGTGCCCAGCCTTGTTTCTTTATTATGATACTATCTGGACAACCTAATACTTTTGTATATAACAATTTTGTGTTGGAAAATGAGAATGCCAAAACAATGGCTCCGGCCTTAATCTGAATCCTCAGGAGCCGTGAGTGGCATAGACCCTCAGAACAAGCGTGTAGCCCAGAGCAATAGTCAGAGTGAGACACATAAATCATCTGAAAGCATGGTGACAGCTGGGTTTCCAACTGACTCCGTGTGTTGACACACACGGCCATGATCAATAACTTCAGAATCACAGGTTATAAACCATCATGCTCCCAGGTGACGGCAACAGCCAGCAGATGATCTTGCAGCCCCAGCCTCCCTCCTCCTATCCATCCTCTCCACACCACCAGCGACTGCTCAAAACTGAAATCAATCATAGCACCACTTTGGTCCTGCAGTGGCTCTTGGTCTCACCCAGGTTGGAGTCCAGTCCACATTTCCTAGATTGGTGTATGTGGTCTTTATGTGCATCGGACACCTGTCTCCTTGCCCAGCCTCACCTCAGGCCCCTCCTTCCCTTTTCCCCCAGGTGTCCCTTTGCCAATATATATAATTAGATGAGATAACAAGACATCACTGGACTTGCACCCCAGTAAACCTTGTTGTATTTCTCCTAGACTCAGAGGCACTTCCATTTCTCAGTATGCACGCACATGGCTTTCCCTTCCCAGAGCAGCCCCCTCCTTGCCCCTTTCTTCCTATGGGTAATTTTGGCTCATGCTTCATTCCTTGGAGAGGTGCTGTCTGTACAGGAAAATCATGGGCTCCAAACTTGAAATGCCTGGCTGGACTACAGGCTCCACCCTTTACTGTCAGTGCCAGGTGGTCTGGGTGCATGCATTGTTAAGGTTTCTCAGTTTGCTTTCAGTAAGGGGTAGCCAATGACCTGAGCAGTAGTGCTAGAATATGAGCAGGGTGTGTGTTCTTTCTGGGACTGGCTCATAAAACCTCCGATTCATAACCCTTTGGAGCTCTCTCCCCATTTGCTGGCTAGAAGCAAAGGACCTTAAGACCCAAGACAATAGTGGAACCATAAGATGAAAAGAGCCGGAGTCTCTGAATGTTCTTACAGCAGATCATCCACCAAATATCCACCTTAAGCTGTCATGTGAATGAATGAGAAATAAACTTCTACTTGTTAAGATGGTTGAATAGGAGCTAGCGTAACTTTAATAGCTTTAAATAATTAGCTTTGCAAGTTACTTAGCCGATTTGTTCCTCGGTGATAATGGTGGGGTTGCTAAGAGGATTAAATGAACTAATACATGTGAAGTATTTGGCACAAAGCTAGTAATACTAAGCCCCCAATATACTTTTGCTATATATGATGATGATGATGATCCCTCCTTTATATAAGTGCTACTGCTCTGTGAGAGCAGAGCAAGGGCCAGCCTGGTGCTTTTTCAAAAGCAAACATCTTACCTTTTAACTTCTTGCACATAGTCTGCATTTCTGTCAAAGAGGTGGGTCACAGAGTCTTTGATTGCTTCATGCTTGAAAGTAGAGGCTGTTCCAAAAACAGTCACATTGGGGACAGTGGAACACAGCTGAGCCACAGCTTGGCCCTGGAAGGAAAAGACAATAGATATGTCACACATAGGAGCCAACATATCACAGCCAGTCTTTCTGGGTGTAGAGCGGCATTCCTCATTGGCACGATTGCCATTTTTTTTTTTTTTTTTTTGAGACGGAGTCTCGCTCTGTTGCCCAGGCTAGAGTGCAAGGGTGTGATCTTGGCTCACTGCAACCTCCGCCTCCTGGGTTCTAGCGATCCTCTCACCTTAGCCTCCAGAGTAGCTGGGACTACGTGCGCATGCTGCCATGCCCAGCTCCTTTTTTATATTTTTAGTAGAGATGGGGTTTTGCCGTGCAGCGCCGGCTGTTCTCAAACTCCTGAGCTCAGTCAGTCCACCCACCTCGGCCTCCCAAAGTGCTTGGATTACAGGTGTGAGCCACCGTGACTGGCCAGCGTTTTTAAGGTTGGATTAGTCTTTGTTGCAGGAGACTGTACTATGCATTGTCAGACGTTTAGCACTCCTGACCTCTACCTACTACATGCCAGTAGCATCTTCCCAGTTGTGACAACCACAGACGTGTCCAGACATTGCAGAATGTCCCCTGGGTGGGAGGACAAAATCTCCTGTGGTTGAGAATCACTGGCATAGGGGAAAGGCAATGGCAATCAGACGAATGCAAGCACCAAGACTTAACAACTGTTATCTAACCACACTGGGCTGCCCATGGCAGCAATGCCACCTACTCCACAGGGCTCTGGCAGATGTCTTAGTTTGGGTCCCCCAGAAGCCAAACCTGAGATAAGGATTTGAATGTAGGTGTTTTGTCTGGACAGTGATCTCAGGAAATAACATGGTATTAAGACAGTATAAAAGATGTGTTATCAAGGCCATATCTACCATGCATAACTGGAGCTCAATTCCCCTAAGGAATCCTGTGAGTGAGTGCAGAATACGCCTCTGCGTTATCCCAACCATGGTTAAGGAAGCTGGAGTATTTATCTAGCACATTTCCATCTGATACTTGTTGAGGGCTGCTTCTGCAATGGTAATTCTTGTGCCTGTCTGGCTTGCTCTGGTCAAGCGTCTCCCACTTAGCAACCTTTGGCATGTTAAATGCAGAAAAGATAGGGTGTGGCTGACAGCATCTTCTACAGAGAGGTGTTAAATAAGCTATTATGTAACACAGGTCAAGGACCTGGCACAAAATGTGACTTAGATACTCAATCCATCCTAATTACCTTTTCCCTTTAGGGGCTTATCATATCCATTGCTGAGATGCCCCGTCATATAAAGAAAAGGTCAGTGCAAGTTTTAAATATTAAATGGTCCAGGGGAAATCACAAATGCAGTTAGGAGTAGGTTTATTTTTCCGTATCCTTTTTCAATATGGTCAAAATTGAAGTCATTGGACAAAATATTGTGGTCACGTGTATTCAGACATTTTCCAGTAAAACCTAATTTTCTGGTAATGAAGATGCATTCTAAAACCAAGCGTTGTCTCTTTCTGGTGTTCCATCTGCCATTTTAAGGAGGGAAAATATTCTACCAGAGTCATCTGTGATGTTAATTTCTGCTTATCATCTTATTTTCATGTCTTCATGCTAGCGGACTAAATCAGCTTGGCAGGTCAATTTATGGAAATGTTATCTTATCACCAGTTGCAATTAAAGGCAACATTGAGAGAATCCTAGAATGTCAGGGTTGGAAGATCATCCAATTACCCCCTCCCCGTAACTGCTCAGTAGTTGAAGAAGACATTCAGAAAGGTTAAGGTTACCCACTTTTTCAGAGGCAAATCTGGGATTCAAACATAAGGTCTCCTGGTTTCCAGTTATTTCATTTTCTATTGTGTTATGCTGTCTACTTATTTTGACATTTTAAGCTAAGCAGGCTTTAAGGTTCCTACCTAAAATAGACGTGTTGCTGGCACACTCCCTGGGAGGTCAACATTTCAGAATATGGGCGTGAACCTGAGACTCTGGACAGGCTATAGTTCTCTGTCCTAAGAATAGCTTTGACATTTGTTTAATTCTCCTGCCTCCCACGTTTTATAAAACAAAGAGAGGACTCTCTTTTCTAGTGAGTGTAAATATCAGCAACCAATGCAGCAATTCTCTAAAATTTGCTGGTTTCAGATATGTCATAGTTACAGCTCCATATAGGAGAGGCTTGAGCTAGCCTTCTTAGTACTGGGATGGGAAATTAGAATTCATTCCAGTATCCCTATAGTCCTTTCTGCCCTCTGTCCTGAGGCAAATAGGACATTTATTCATTCAACTACTTTTCAACTTTCTATTCTGTACTGCTTGCACTGTGCTATGGATGCCAGAGTGTCCAACATGATTGGTGTGTGTTAATCTCCAGTCCCAAGCTACCCACGAAGTCCTAGATTTGCATCTCTATCGTTTTGGCATCTGTCTCCACCTGGCTGTCCCAAAAGCAACACATCGCACTCAACTGATCCAAAACCTAACTCGTGGCCATCTCTGAATGAGTTACTCCCTGAGTCAGTTTCCTAGGGCTGCTGTAACAAAGTCTTACAGTCCCAGTGGCTTAAACAGCAGAACTTTCTTTTCTCGCAGTTCCAGAGGTTCAAAGTCAAAAATCAAGGTATTGGCAGGGTTGGTCCCTTCTGAGGGCTATGAGCGAAAGATCTATTCCAGGCCTTTCTCCTCGGCTTGTAGATGTGCCTCTTCTCCCTGTGTCTCTCCACACCGTCTTCCCTCTATGACTTTCTGTGTCTGACTTTCCTTTTCTCATGAGAACACCAGCCCTATTGGATGAGGACCCACTCTAATGACCTCAGTTTAACTTGACTGTCTTTGTAAAGACCCAATGTTCAAATAAAGCAACATTCTGAGGTGCTGGGGGTTAGGGCTTCAACAGATGAATTTGGAGTGGTGGAGGTGGAATGCAATTCAACCCACAACATTCTTCTTACTGTGTTTCCTGCTTCAGCAGATGGACAGCACCATTCCCTGGCGCTGAAGCCAGGAATCTGGACGGCATCCTGGCCTCGTCTTCCTCCCTAGCCCCATCTTCCTCCCTAGCCCTCACGTCCCATTATTCAGCAAGTGTGTTATCTCTTTCTCCTTAACAGCTCTTATGATGGTCTCTTCTTAGTCTGGGTCATCACATTTTTCACCCTGAACGATGACAACACTCCTCCACCTGACCTGGCTGTTTCCTAAAGTCCTTCTGTGATCAGAGGGACATTTCTCAAACAAACACTGAGTATGTCACTATTTATTCTGGAATTCCCAATGTCCATCACAGCTTTCAGAATAAAATGCACACTACCTAGTTGGTCACACAAGGCCGGCCCCTCTTATCTCACCCAGTCTGCCTCGTTCACTGATTTCCTCCACTTTTCCAGTCTCTACTCCTTAACACACATGGAACTTCAGCCACTACTGGTTAGCCTTTGCCATGGGCATGGCATTATGCTGCTCTCAACCCTGGCACTCTCAAAGTGACCTTTTATCTTATTTTTGTTTCTTATTAGAGACAGGGTCTCACTCTGTCACCCAGGTTGGAGTGTAGTGGCTCAATGATTGCTCATTGCAGCCTTGAACTCCTGGGCTCAAGTGATTCTCCTGCCTCAGACTCTCCAGTAGCTGGGACTACAGGTGCGTGCCACCACACCCAAATAGTTTTTTTTAAAAACTTTTTTTGTAAAGATGGGATCTCACTCTTTTACCCAGGCTGGACTAGAATTTCTGGCCTCAAGTGATCCACCTATCTTGGCTTCCCAAAGAACGAGGATTACAGGCATGAGCCACTGTGCCCAGCCTCACCTTATTTTACTGAGGAAGCAGCTGAGGTTTACAGAGGCTAGGTGCCTGCTCCAACACCACTAGAGTAACAGCTGAATCTGCTTCTCTCCTGGCTGCCACACTTACCAGATAAGCAATGTATTGGCACCTCTGTTCACTCATCTAAAACATGTGGATAGTGATACTCTACCGAGTCTAGGTTTACTGTGGGATTACATGACAGAATGCATCAAAATGCCTAGAACAATAAATGCTCAATACATACTTGCTATCACTACTCCTAAGCCCACTCTTCCTATTTTTCTTGGTCTTACTATATTCACAGTAGCAGCATATCCACGCTCCTGCCATCCGATCCTGCTTGACTGTGCTATTTTAGCATCAATGCCAATTTCCCCACATGCTTTCCCCCTTCTCATTATGCCCTCCTTCCTCTTTCTTCTTCCAATCGGAGCCATTCCCACTCAGACATCTCCATCCCTAGGAACCCTTTCTAGCATCCCAGGTCAAGTCGGTTGCCCTCTTTTGTGCCCCTGTTGTCTTGTGGTTCCTTCCTCACGAAGCATGGCCACTACAGCCTCTGTGGCTTCTGCCTGCCCCATCTGTGAGCTCTGGGAGGGCAGGGACGGTGTCTCCACTGGCTCTCTGTGCCCAGTGCAGAGCCTGGCATATAGAAAATGTCTGTAAAATTTGTTGGACAGATCCATGAGAAACTGGAGGAGTTGAACGTATGGGGCAGCCCTTCCCAATCATTTTGCAGACTTCATGTCCTTTAGTATTGTACAGTTGGAATAAAGTACAGATTGAATTAACCTATTCAGGTTCTGACCCAAGCAGACCTTCACTATTTCTATTTTAAAGAAAAACATGTACATAGAAAAAAAAAAAAAAAAAAAAAAAAAAAAAAAAAAAAAAAAAAAAAGATAATATAGGTAATCCAGATCCCTTATCTATTTATATTATTATATAACATAATATGTGAGTACTATATGTAATAGATAAATTTATAATTACTTATAATTAGAATGTACAATTAATATATATAGCCATGATGTGTATATGTATAATTAATCTTATATATACATACATAATTAATACATACTACATATTTAATAAGTAATATAGAAATAGAATTATTAATAACAATTAAGATTAGTATGCTGTATAAGTCTTATGTATAATACATAATAATTCATACCATAATATAAATATTAATGGATGGAAAACAAATTCATCACATATCGACTTGCAGCCTTTCCATTCTCCATCACCTGTCTTAGGCACCGAGAGGCCCTTATAACATCTTCAACAAATTTTAAAGTAAATAATGCTCAGTATTCTGTATTTAAGCAGAAAAGTGTCTTCCCTCACATTTATAGAAAATCAGTATTGGTGAGTGCAGGATTGGCAGCTCATTTATCCTGTTTCTCCTACGTGCCTAGCAAATAGCATGGACTCAATAAACATTTGTGGAAGACAGAATGAACTTTCAATAAAAAGGACTTTGCAATTTACCTCCAGACCCAGAACGTAAAATGAACAAGACAATCCATTCTCCCAGTCACTGCAGTAAATGACGATTTGCATGCACTTATTTTTAATGGACTTTCCTTCTTTCTTTTGACCGTAAGAATTCTGCACCACACCTGCCCTTCTCTTCCCTACGGCTAACAATACAGCATTAATAGCAGCTGCAGCTGCTTTTGTCCCACCATGGGGCAGATACTCTACTAAAGTGCTTCATTAAGTCCTTAAACCAACTTTCATGTAATATTTTTGTCTTCTTTTCATACCTAAACATGGAGATTCAGAGAGAAAAATAAAGTTGGCCAAGGTTACCTGGCTTGTAAATGATAAAGATGGGAGGTATCCCTGACTCTAAGGCCACTCTGCTATTAATCTTATCTGTGCGGCTAAGCACTCGAGTTGCCATCTTAGAGAGAACCACGGGTCTCTGCCATTAATTACTCTTCGGATGGCTTTGTCTCAGGTTCATATGGGCAAAGAGATTCTCAACCAGATGTTTATCAACTCAATCCTTATTGCAGAACTGCTAGAGTCTCCTTAAGTAGAGCACAAGCAGCAGGAAATCCAGGGACTGTGGTAACAAGAGAGCTGATCTGGGTCCCTGAAATATGAGCCTGACTGACAGACTGGTAGTTTAAAGCAAAGCCAAGCACAGTAGGTGAATGATTAGAGAAGTGAATCCATCTCTTTAAAGGCTTACTACACTGCCTGGTACATATTAAGTACTGAATAAGTAGCAGTTTTTAGCTGTAACACTTTTGGGATTGGGATGGAGTGCAGTTCAAATTCTGTTCACCCATTAAGTGGAAATTTAGGATAGATAATCCTACCAGTGCACTGAGATTCAGGATTTAGCATCAGAAACTCTAGTAAGTAGGGACAGAGAATAGATGGCTTAGGAAAATCTCTATAATGTAAATACTGTCTACTCCTCCAGCCCTGCTTCTCCACATATTCCAGAACTCTACCATGACCATAGGGAAAAACACTCAGTCCTTCCTCTTTCCTGTCTTTTCTCCCAGTTTATTCCTTATATCCTTTGAATCTCAGCCTCTCTGTGTTACTTCACTGAGTCATTAATTCCATCACTACAGTGTTATTTAATGAGTGTCTCTACTGGATCAAATATTATCAGAGGTGCTGGAAATATAAACAGGTTATTCTTATATATGGTCCCTGTCTTGGAACTTGCATTGTAATCAAGGTGACAGATATTAATGAAATAAATAAACCATTAAAAGTGCAATTATACACCTAAACCATGAGAATAAGAACACGAATTCCACGGAACCACTAGCAAAAGACCACGTTGGTGCACTGTGTTTTCACACACATGGAGACAATGAGGGGCATGCATTGTGGAATGTGCTGGCATGTCACGGGGAGATAGAGAAGGAAAAGAAAGGACTCATCTGTGGTCAAGTTTCTCAAATGGGTTGTATGACTAAGGGCAAGCTCACTTTTCTGCACCTTGGTTTCACATTTTTAAAGTGGGAACTTGGACTTAATGATTCTATGGTCTCTTCAGTTTTAAGATTTCCTGATCACATTGACTAGTTATGTAGCTGGGCCAAAAACAGTCTATTTGGAGAAATCTCCCAAAAGGTATGAAAGTTGAATCACTATCCCAAGTTTGATGAAAATGGAACTTTCTATTACTAAGCTGATCATTTTCAAGATCATCTTAGAAACAGAATTTTGTGCATCTCTTCTAAAAGTCACTGTTAAACAGCTCGTGAAAACCACAGACCATGAATGTGGTCAGAGAATGGAAGTGAATTAGCAGAATGAGCTTATGAATGGCTGGAGGAAACAGTGAGGTACGATTTGCCTCGTCCAAAAAGTTGTCATTATTTTGTCATCTTCATCAACACATAGAGGTACTTAGATGAGCAAAAATAACTGAAAATTATCACAACATCAAGTACATTGGATGCATGAGCAATACTTACGTTTTTCTTATGACAATACAAACTCCCACACTGAGGTTTAGATACAGGGTCAGAAACACTTTTCTCAGATCACGCTGTCCTTTGTCTGCTCAGTAACTGAGTGACTCAATTGTTCTAAGAGGAAATTCAAATCCCACTGTGTGGGCTGATACATGTGACCTGCCACCAAAGGCAGCAAAGACTATTCTATGTTCTCACCTACAATGCTTCAAGCATCAGTCAGTTTTTCTTTTTCTTTGTCACTGCAAAGCTGTTGACCTACACGTGACATGCACTGTGACACACAGGTGCTGAGAATTTCAATAGCAAGAAGTTATAGGGGTGCACAGCTCAGATAAGAGACAGGGAAGAAAAATTGAAAAGAGTGGGACAAGCATCCTTCAATTGCTCAAAATGTAAGTATGGACAATGTTT
The DNA here is from genome assembly GCF_001604975.1 of Cebus imitator. Taxonomy (NCBI): domain Eukaryota; kingdom Metazoa; phylum Chordata; class Mammalia; order Primates; family Cebidae; genus Cebus; species Cebus imitator. Next base: position 689,655 of record NW_016107452.1, on the reverse strand, counting down.
TTTAATCCCCAAAAGAAGTAGAGGGAGTCTTTGGGAAGACTTGGTGGTTGGTGTCTTATTTTTTTCTCTTTTATTTATTGTGTGGATCCGTGCTTCTTAGTGTGTAGTGACAGAGCCACCGGCCTCAACATCACCTGGGGACGTGCTGTAATGCAGATTCCCAGGCTCCAACCTAGACCTATGGAATCAGAAACTCCCAGGGTGGGGCCCTGCAGCCTGAGTTTAAACAGGCCCTCTAGGGGATTCTGATGCAGCTCAAGCTGAGAACCACTGACGTCAATCATCCTTATTGGCACATTCCCTGTAATTTAGATGAGACGGGCCCTATGATGCTCAGAATATCTGACAATCAGATATATATATATTTAAAACCTGGATGGGGCCTGACTATTCGTATATAATTACACATTCCCTAGAGAATTATACTGTGCTGACAGCGCTGAGATCCACTGCTCTAGAAAGTCATCTTTCTTCAAATTTGCTCAATTACGGCATTGTAACAATCCACTTCCTCTTTTCCTAGTTGACGCTGACCCATAGTCCATGGATTCACTGTGTAGGATCCTGTAGATCAGGGCGTGACCAGCAAAGTCTTCTGTGAATAGCGGAAGCAGGAAGAGAAAATAAGCCCGCATCCCCATTAGCAGGGTCTGAGGCTCTTGATGGTCAGCCATGGTGCACGGGGTTTTCCTAGCCTATCACAGCTTTGCTCCAGCAACTGACTGCAAAGATGACAATTTAAACCTTTTCCTCTACTTAGACTACTCTGAGCTCATTGCTGAGGTACTGGATTAAGAAGCAAATGAGACAAAATGGTGAAGCATATAGGTTGATTCATTAAACTCCGGCTGCACAGAGCTTACTGTGTGCCAGACAGGGCTCAACATGCTCTATAAATAATAGCTAATTCGAACATCATCACAATCTTTATGAGGTAGGTACTAGTTCATCTTCACAGAGAAGTTAGGTAACAGCCTGAAGTCACACAGCAATAGCAGGGAGAAGATCTGAATCCAAGGAGTCTGGCTCTGGCTTCTGCAGCCTTAACCTCTGCCCTATGCCACAGGACAGTTGTGGGTTTGTAGGTTAAAAGGAGGGAGGGAAAGGGAACCAACCACCTCTTCATGGTAAGTTACTCTTGGTCAAGCACGGTGTTGGGCACTTTACACACATCTCATTCTATTCACCCAACATCAAATTGCCATCAGGAAGGAAGGCTCAGAAAGAGCAAGGGAACTTACTCAGGGTCATCTTGCCAGAATCATTGCAAACCGAGGCCCTGAAAGTCTAAGCAGTAGCAACTGGAAGTGGTGAGGTTTCAATGCAAGCCTCCTTATCGCTAAGCCCAAGTTCTTTATGCTTTGTTTCTGACCTCCAAGGCAATGAAACAGAAAACGCAATGATGCAGAAGCTGCATAGCGAGGTAAAGCTCCTGGCTGTCACACCGGAGTCAGTCCTGGACTCTCACTACCCGGGTGATCTTGGGCAAGTGGAGCCTTAGCTGAGCCTCAGATTCCTCCTCTTTAGATCAAGGATGATAATGGCTACTCCACAAGGCCAGGTGTGGGTCAATGTAGGTAGCACATGTGATGTGTTCACCCAGGGATGGCCCAGAGCAGGTGCTAATAAGCTGGTTTTATCCCCTTTGTCCTCCAAGACCACTTCTTCTGGGAAGCCTTCCCAGAGTCTCCCCAGAAGAGTTAATCTCTTTCTGTTTTGCCCCAGACTCACTCACATCACGGCCCAACCATCCTTTACTCTGTACCCTAATTCTCCTCTCCTGTTTGCTTCTCTTCTCTTGTTTTTTGCTCTCCCCCTACTCCCTTTCTTCTCCTCCCTTCTCTTCTCTGTCTCTCTCTTCTTTAAAAATTTCTTTTGTATCTCCCATTAGGCTGTAAGCTCCCTGTAGTAGTCTGTTCCCATGCTGCTAATAAAGACATACCTGAGACTGGGTAATTTGTAACGGAAAGAGGTGTAATGGACTGCCAGGCACAGCGGATATGCTCGGATGATCGGTAGATTTTAGGGCCTTGCTCTCTCTCTCTCTCTCTCTCTAATTCAGGTTTTCACTTTGTTGCCAGCCTGATGTGCAGTGGCATGATCATAGCTCACAGCAACCTCAAACTCCTGGGCTCCAGCAGTCCTCCCATCTCACTCAACCTCTCAAATAGCTGTGACTACAGGCACTAATATATGTATATATGTATATGTGTGTGTGTGTATATATATATTTTTTTTTTGTAGAGACATGGTCTCACTCCATTGTCCAGGCTGGTCTTGAGCTCCTGGACTCAAGCAATCCTTTCACCTCGGCTTCCCAAAGCACTGGGTTTACAGGCATGAGCCACCAACTCTGGCCAGCTCTGCTCTTCCTAAAGACTGTACCATTCTGTGTTATGATCTTCAGTCTACTAATTCCAGGTTAAATAGCTTTTGTTTTTCCAGGCCCTCTGGTATTTCTGATTGTCAGTGGCAGGGCAGGGTTGGAAAGGTTTAATCTATAACTGTAGCCGACCCTGCTCTACCCTACCACAGTTTTTTGTGAATTAGAAAGACAGGCTAGAGTTGTGAGCCCTAGCAACTAGTGTGTAGAGATCTCTTGCTTGCCTCATGGTTTGGTGTTTTTGTGCAGTGTACAGCCTGCCCAACTGCACATGGTAACTCTGCTAATCAACCCTTGCAGAGACCATAGCAAGGCTTGTGTCTGTTATTACCAATATTCTCCAAGTGAGGGACCCCATGCCTGGCCACAGGACAACCCATAGCCCACAGACTGACACATTGCTTCAGAGTTGGACTCCAGCAACCATGGAGCAGTCCAGTCTACCAGATGGCAAAGTCTCCTTCACAGGGCTCTAAATCGAGGAGTGTAGGAGTGTTAGAGTCACTTCCAGGCTGGCTGCCTTTCATGTAGTGCATTTGGATAAATTTCCTGGATGACTGTATTTGCATAGTAGGATGCCGGATTCTCATTTCCAGCCAAATTATGATTTGTACCCATAGTTTGAAGTTGTGGTTTTGATAAATGCATCTCTTTCAACCAAAAAACAACAATAACAACAACAAAACCCAAACGACTCAAACTACTATTGTGTAGGGTGACCATGTAATTTATTATCTAAACTGGGACTCTTTTTGAGAATGAAAAGGAATGCTATTATTAATTCTCCTTAATCAACAGGCACAAACTGTGTCTTAGGCAAACTGGGTCATAGAGTTATCCTAAGATTAAGTCAAGGAAAATATTAGGGTGGCCAGGAGAGAAGGGCAAAGGGGCAGCATCAGTGGGACTTGGATTCTGATCTTGGATCTGCTGCTAAGTACTTAGGGAACCTGAGCTTGTTATTCTGAATTGAGAGCCTTAGCTATAAAGTTGGGATGATATTACCTACCTCACCAGCTTATCATGATGAATGTGCAATAGACAAATGTACATAGAGCCTTGCACAGAATCAAACACAAAGTGGGGGCTTAGGAAATGTAAGCTCACGTCCCCTACTCCTGTCTTTACCCATCTCCTACAATGATGCCTGTACCCTAAACACAGGGATTTGTAAACAAGCATGCAACAGTACCTGCCAGAGAGTAAATGCGCTTACTTGGGATGATCGTTTTCACCGCTCAGCAGTGTGCCTTCCTGCCTGGCTCGGGCATCCGTGTTTGCCGTGTTTGCCAAAGGCACCTCATTAACAAGGCCTCTCAACAGGCAGGAGCCTGACCTTGGTTTCAGCACCTTCTGATGTGATCAACAATTCCATTTCAAAGCACCTGCCCTGAACATGAATGACTCAAACGCTGAAATCATTGCTCCATTCCTGCCAGTCCTCAGAGATCAGACATCAGGACTCTTTCTGTGACTTCAAATCCTGTGGCTGAGGTTCTGATCCGGGCGGGACAGGACCCATCACAGCTGGAAGGTGACATCGGAGGCTTCTGGATCAGAGTACATTTTAACTACCAGTCCTGTAGGGAACTGACATGCAGTGGCCAGATCTCCAGATAGAAATTCCTACTGGGATGTTTAGTTCTATTCAGTTCACCTTTGCTACCTTCCCATTCTCCCACCTGCTTTCTTTGTAGGACAAGACCCTTTTCAAAGCTCTTTGTCCTGCTGTTACCTATCAATGGCAAACTTTCAAAGTTAACTGGCTTTGTTTGTGAATGTAGCAAAAGTATTTCACTCTTAATATTGTTTACCAAGCCATCTCCCTTGCTCAAAGAGTGGCAGCACCAGGACCAATGCTGTCTTCTGTCACATCTTATCTAGAGCCCCTGGTACGCAGCCAGGCACATAGAATTTGTTCATAAAAACATGGAGATGAATGAATTAATGGATGAATGAATGATGATCTCTTTGCATTTTCCCCTCCTTTGACATCTTAGTAATGCAACACCTTGTTTCTTTCATGGTATCCTCTCTGTCTCACAAATTTTGAATGCTTGTTTCTTATTCAGTGGATATTTATGTGCCATGTACCTAAGTGCCATGGACTGTGCACCTACTTTTTGCCACACACTATGCTGGGTAGGTTCTAGAAACACTAGGTGGCATATTCTAGAGGCAGACCACCGGCAGAAGTACCCCTGATTGCATTTACCAGGCAGCTGGCATTGAGCAAATCACGTAAGCATTTATAACTTTTGTTTTTGCCTTTGTGCACAGTAATGGTGCCCCCTAAAGGTGGGGATAAGGAGTGAAGGACATGAACTTAACCATTTTTATGGCTGCATAGTATTCCATATTGTCTATGTGCCACATTTTCTTTATCCAGTCTATCACTGATGGGCATTTGAGTTGGTTCCAAGTCTTTGCTATTGTGAACAGTGCCGCAATAAACATACGTTTGCATGTGTCTTTATAATAGAATGGTTTATCATCCTTTGGGTATATACCCAGTAATGGGATTGCTGGGTCAAATGGTATTTCTAGTTCTAGATCCTTGAGGAATCACCACACTGTCTTCCACAATGGTTGAACTAATTTACACTCCCACCAACAATGTAAAAGCATTCCTATTTCTCCACAAAACCATCATTCTCAGCAAACTGACACAAGAACAGAAAACCAAACACTGTATGTTCTCACTCATAAGTGGGTGTTGAACAATAGAATACATGGACACAAGGAGGGGAACATCACACACCAGGGCCTGTCGGGGATGGGGGTCTAGGGGAGGGATAGCTGGGGGTTGGGGGGCTAGGGAAGCGATATCATTAGGAGAAATACCTGGGCTGGGCACGGTGGCTCACACCTGTAATCTCAGCACTTTGGGAGGCTGAGGTGAGTGGATCATGAGGTCAGGAGATCAAGACCATCCTGGTCAACATGGTGAAACCCCGTCTCTACTAAAAATACAAAAATTACCTGGGCATTGTTGTGCATGCCTATAATCCCAGCTACTCGGGAGGCTGAGGTAGGAGAATCATTTGAACCAGGGAGTCAGAGGCTGCAGTGAGCTGAGATTGTGCCACTGCACTCTAACCTGGTGACAGAGAGAGACTCTATCTCAAAAAAAAAGGAGAAATACCTAATGTAGATGATAAGGTGATGAATGCAGCAAACCACCATGGCACGTGTATACCTATATAACAAACGTGCACGTTCTGTACATGTACCCCAGAACTTAAAGTATAATAAAAAAAAATTTTTAAAAAAAAAAAAAAAAAAAATTTTGTTGTGGAAAATACCAAAAAAAAAAAAAAAAAAGGAGTGAAGGAGATGACTCTAGTAAGGACTTAACACCCTAACACCCTGCCTGGTACCAGCTAATATTCATGGTAAGCACTTCAGCTCCTTACCTGTCTCTCCAACAAGATCATTGAGCAGGCATGGTCCCACATGGGGGTCCAAGATGGAGGCAACACGAGGAGCATTGAATACACAGCTCTGGAGACTCTTAGGACCCAAAATGTCCTTGGAGTCATCCACTCCAACCTCCTACCTGGTGCAGAAGGAGCTTCCTGACTCAGCTTCCTCCTGTAATATTTCCAGGATGAAAACTAATGAGGTGGAAATGGAGCACTAATTGCCTCTCTAGTCAGCCCATTCTATTTTGAGGCACCCCTAATTGTTAGAAGGTCTTATTTGTAGTATGTTATCCATATCCTTCCTGTACATTTTGCTCTTAGGAGGCAGGGCACACAAAACTGTCGGCTTGTATTTCTCATGTCCCTTCTTATTACCCTGTCAATATTTCCACATGGCTCCTGCGTCGTAGATCTTCTGTTTTCCACTTTGAACTTTGAGCATGTTTAATCTCTTCAACTGTTCTCTTGGGCAAATGCCACTACATCCAAAAGACAGTGGCCTGCCAAGTGATAACCCTCTTAAATGTGGCACAGCAGAACCATCTGCTTCCACTTGGACATCAGCAGTTCTTGATATTTCTTTGTTCACAGCCTACTTTTGTATAACACAATTTTGGGTAGCACACTTGAGTGATAAAAAGTTCAAATAATGGGGCTGGGCACGGCGGCTTGCGCCTGTAATCCCAGCACTTTGGGAGGCCGAGGCGGGCGGATCACGAAGTCAGGAGATTAAGACCATCCTGGCTAACATGGTGAAACCCCATCTTTACTAAAAAAATACAAAAAATTAGCCAGGCATGGTGGTGGACACCTGTAATTCCAGCTACTTGGGAGGTTAAGGCAGGAGAATCACTTGAACCTGAGAGGCAGAGGTCACAGTGAGCTGAAATTGCGCCACTGCACTCCAGCCTGGTCGACAGAGCAAGACTCCCTCTCAAAAAAATAAAAATTCAAATAATGTCAGGGCACAGTGGCTCATGCCTGTAATCCCAGCACTTTGGGAGGCCAAGGTGGGCAGATCACCTAAGGTCGGCAGTTCAAGACCAGCCCGACCAACATGGAGAAACCCCGTCTCTATCAAAAATACAAAATTGGCTGGGCGTGGTGGTGCATGCCTCTAATGTCAGCTACTCGGGAGGCTGAGGCAGGAATATCACTTGAACCTGGGAGGCAGAGGTTGCAGTGAGCTGAGATTGTGCCATTGCACTCCAGCCTGGGCAACAAAAGCGAACCTTTGTCTCAAAAAAAAAAAGTTTCAAATAACACTTAAAATGTAGGCGAGATTACATTGCCATTCACAACCACAGCATAACAACATCTGCCAGTCTCTACAATGACACTTACTGTCATTGACACTTAGTTTCCCCCTTGACCTTAAAACTTCTTAGTGGTCTGACCTGGCTCTTTTAATGCGTGTGAACAAGACGAATTTCTTACGTGGTCCAGGAAAAGGGTGATCTTCCTCAGTCAACAGCCCCAATTTAGCTTTTTCCTTTTACTCACAGCAAGTGGTATCGCACATTACACTGCTTCTGTGAGCTCTATCATGTCCACACTCCGATGGACAGGCAGGACGTGCATACTCAGTTGTACCAAAAATGAAATGTACACATGGGCTAAAATATAGTGGTCCACTTTGCCAAAGTTTTGAAGTGCACGGCTGGCACAGGATGAGGGCCACCACAGGTTATGCATCAGAAGCACAGGGAGACGGAGGGAGAGGTGACTGGTTTGTTTTCTGTCTTGCTTCCTCCTCCCATGCACCCACCGCTTTTGTTCACTATTGAGTGGTTGCAGGTCACAATCAACAAAAAAAGTGAAGGCGCATCAGTCACAGTTTAAGAGTCTGTTGTTGTTATTGTTGGTGTTGTTTTCCTGCTTTCTCATTCCTAAAAAGCTCTTGGCGTGACTGAAAGCCATTACTTCTCCTAGAGCAGCAAAAGTTCTGAACACATACTAATAAGTTCTCTTGATACACTTAAACATCAGAGAATGAAATGTCGCATTTTGCAGACGGACCTACTCTGACCTCTACTAAGCTCTTTTTAAAAAGTATTACTATGAAAGCAACATGTGTATGCTATTCTAAAGAATGAGATCTGGAAAATACAGAAAACAACAAAAATGTCAACCATAATGCCATAACTCAGAGATAAACATTCTCAATAATTTGGCTTATTCTGTTACAGTAGTTTTCTAATATGTATTATCCATATTTTCTTACACACAGAATTGGAATCACACTGAATACACCACTATGTACCCTGATTATCTTTTTCTTTCTAAGCTTACATTGTAAGCATTATTGTAGGTCATGACAAATTTTGAATGTCACCGCCATTCTGAATGGCTGTGGAATATTCTATAAGATATGCTATAATTCCTTTTAACCAACTATCTTAGAAGAAATTATGGTGTTATACTATTATAAACTGTATTGCAGTGAACATTTTTGCATAAAGATCTTTGTAAGTTTCAGAACACAGACTCTAAGTCCATCTTATCTATGACTGTATACTTTGTGTGTAGGATGTTGTCGGAGGAACTGCTGATGCTTGGTGTTTGCATAGAGACTGGCTGGCTTGTTTTACTAACTCTCTGGTTATCTCTTGAGAAGATATTGCCAGTCCTGAGGGTTGCATCCTGTATTTTATTAGCATATGGCAGCCCTAGCAGTATGAAATTGTGAAGTCAAAGGGGCCAGTAAAATTCTAAAGAAAAGATTTGAGGCACCAAAGCAAGAATTTCTGTCATTGTGGTTCATGGAGGGATCAAGTGGAACCTGCTGGGGCTGTCTCTGCTTCGGTGTTGGGAAATTAAACACAGTTACTGGTTTAATGACTTACAAGTTGTTTTAAGTCATAAAATTGTGTCAACATGTAGCTCACATTTTGATGATAACGTACTCATTTATTCTACATACTGATGTATCCTCCCCCTGTATAATTAAGAATCTCATTATCATTACATAGGATAGGTAAAGTTCATCCATTTAATTTGATCCAACACTTACCAAACACCCACTGCATTCCAGAGCCTGTGCGATGTGGTGGAAGCACAGAGATGCTGAGGCCCACTCTGATTTCAAGAAGACCCTTCTAGCACAGGAAGACCCAGGATAATTGTACATATTAGTGTCTGGCATATAGAGGCAGTTAATATGTAGCTGCTGGATGGATGGATGGATGGATGGATGGATGGATGGATGGATGGATGAATGGACAGATGGAGGGATAAATGGTTGGATGGATGGAAGCATAGATAGTTGAATCTAGTGAGGGTAATATTAGAAAGACTATGTAGAGGGCATAGAGGCAGGAGAGCGGGAGGGGCTTGCAAGAGGAAGTGACATTTAAAGGATGACTAGAAACTTGCCAGGCAGAGGAACATGGGGAGCTAGCATGACTCTCAGGTTGTTGGGTGGTTGGACAGTGCAGAATTACATGGAGAGGATGAGCCGACAGGCCTGGCTGGAGAGAAAACGACTGGGGGAGGGGATGATGAGGAGAGGTGTTTGTGTTCATCTTGGATGATCACGAAAGACTTGTTCAGAGGGTTTGAATTTCCTCACAAGTAGACCCTAGGGTAAAAATCTGGGTGCATGTGGTTTAGTTGGGATGGGTCTCAGGAGGTATGATGAAGGGGTCAGGACGGTGGCGAGGCAGGGAAGGGAGGAAAGCCTAAGTGGCTTACCCCGTGAACAACAAAGCTCTGTTCTAGTGGGGCCCCTCTGAGAGGTGATAAAGAACCCACCTCCTAACTCTCCCACGGAGGCGGAGCAAGCTCAGGAATGTATCCCCCCACTCTTATCCCGCACCTGCCAAGGGGTGCTCCCGTGACATTCACTCAGGGCTTCTGCAACCTGCCTGAGCACGGGCCAAACTGCAAACCAGGAAACAAACTCAGGCAGAGCTGCAGACATCTGCCTGTGCGAACGGGGACCGTCAGCGCCCACCTCGGGGAGGGGTATATGGCTGCATCTGCTACACAGCCCAATGGCCAGCAGGCTAGATCCCAGCAAGCAAGCTCTGTGACTAGGCAGAAAATCCTCTTCTAACGGCTTAATCTCGGTGGCAAGTCCTGCCTGAGATGTTTGCAATTTCCCAAAGCCTAGCAGAGTGCTTTCTTCCTGCTTTTCACATAACTGCCTCCTTGTCTCTGCTTAAATGTGATGCATCCTTACCACCCTGCCAGGCCCACAAGCTTCACCCCTGCCCTCCCACTGCCCAACTGGCTTCTCAGAGGCCAACGTGACCCTATATACCACTGAAAAAGACAGCCTGTAGCAAGGTCACTTTGATGCTCCCAAAATAGTTGAGTGGGCAGAAGCAATGAGCAGATGGGTAGAGGTAGACCCATACCTGCTGTCTCCTTCCTCAGTGAAGACATCTTTGATGATTTAATGTGCAGTAGGTCTCTGCCTAATATTCTCCATTCCTAATATGTATTCTCTATGATAGCATCTTGATCCTTTCATACACAGAGATGCATTTATCACATGTGTACATATGTGTATATGTTTTTGTATATATATATAGCCATCCATGGTATCCTCGTGCAATTGGTTCCAGAAGCCCTCTGCAGATACCAAAATCTACAGATGTTCAAGTCTCTGATATAAACTGGTAGCCCAGGTATGGTGACTCATGCCTGTAATCCAAGCATTTTGGGAGACTGAGGCGGCTGGATCACCTGAGGTCAGGGGTTTGAGACCAGCCTAACAAACATGGTGAAATCTCGTTTCTACTAAAAATACAAAAAGTAGCCAGGTGTGGTGGTGGGCGTCTATAGTCCCAGCTACTCGAGAGGCCGAGGCGGGAGAATCGCTTGAGCCTGAGAGGTGGAGGATGCAGGGAGCCGAGATTGTGCCACTGCACTCCAGCCTGGATGACAGAGCAAGAGTCCATCTCAGAAAAAATAAAAAGTAAATAAGCTGGTGTAATATTTGCATATTACCTATGCACATCTTCCCGTATACTTTACGTCATCTCTAAATTACTTATAATACTTAGTACAATGTCAGTGTTATGTATATAAGCAATTATACTATATTGTTCAGGGAATAATGACAAAGAAAAAGTCTGTACATGTTTAGTACAGATGCAACTATCTATTCTCCAAAAACATTTTTGACCTGCGGTTGGCCGAATCCACAGATACAAAACCATGATATAATGGCTGGCAATATCTTATTTACACACACATACTATCTGTATAATGTGTGTGTGTGTGTGTGTGTGTGTGTGTGTGTATTTGTTTGCTATATGGCTACGTGCCTCTGTTCCTTATAGATGGTCCTTGACGACAGTGACTATGTTGTTTGCCATTGCATTCCAGATACCTAGCATGCCAGCCGGTACATAGTACATGCTCAATAAAGATCTGTAGGGTGGCCCAATAAGGTCCACCACCTGTCTCCTGCTGTCTCTGACAGAGGAAGGCAGAGGCAGGTTGGTCTTCCTTCTGGTCCTCCCGCACAAGCCCAGGCCTCTGGGTTTAATTGTCTCCGCATGCTGCGGGGTCGTGTGGCTGGGGAGGTACCCTGAGTGGGCACAGTTGTATGCAAATATGACACCAATTTATACCAGGGAGCAGTTTATATCAGGGACAGGGAGTAGACTGGCCTCTGTTTGGCCCTGTGAAAGGGGGTCCACGTCTGGCACTGAACATACAGGCTTTTTCTCATCATGGGGATGGGCTCTAGAGAACAGGGCTCCTTTTAGCTGCTGCTCTTGAGGCTTAAAATATTTGCCGTTCTTAACGCATTCCTGACTGGATGTGTCTCCTAATCAACTCAAATCCGGGCTTTCCACTTCACTGGTGTAATTAATTCCCTGGAAGGTTTAGAACTCTCTGTAGGAGAACTCAGGGGTTCCTGGGAAGTACGGTTTGCCAGATAAAATTTGTATTTGCTAAATCCAGCACTGTCTCCCAGGGTCAACCTTCTGTTGGGGCTCTGGAGATCTGCGAGTAGCGGACTCACCCCTTTAAGATGGGGCATCTTCATGCATCCTCACCACCCTGCCAGGCCCATGAGCTTCACCCCTGCCCTCCCACTGCCCAGGTGACTCCTCAGAGGCCAACATGACCCTATATACCATTGAAAAAGACAGCCTGTAGCAAGGTCACTTTGATGCTCCCAAAATAGTTGAGTGGGCAGAAGCAATGAGCAGATGGGTAAATCCATACCTGCTGTCTCTTTCCTCATTTCCTGACCTATCTTTGTGGCTTGAAACACAGGCTTTGAGAAGGACCCATTTGAGTGTGAATTCTACCTCCATCTTTGCCAATCATGTGACTTAGGGCGACTGGCTTTATTTCAGTAAGTGCCGAGTTTTTAAATCTCAAAATGAGTTGATGAGAATACTCTGTATCTCACAGAGTTGTGGGCAGAAATAAAATAACAAAATAGTGAATACAAAGCACTGAGCAGCATGCTTGTCAAACACGAAACATGGAAAAAATACATTTCCTTGCTTAATTTTACATATATATTATGCATATAAATTTACATGGTAAAATTTGAAAAATTGCTGGTTGGTATTATCTTGGAATTCATTCATCCATCAATTTATCCGTTCAAGGAGTTATGAATAAAGCTCTATTATTGGCCAGGCATGGCAGCTTACGCCTATAATCCCAGCATTTAGGGAGGCTGAGGCAGGCAGATCACCTGAGGTTGGGAGTTTGAGACCAGCCTGACCAACATGGAGAAACCCTGTCTCTACTAAAAATACAAAATTAGCCAGGCATGGTGGTGCATGCCTGTAACTGCAGCTACTCGGCAGACTGAGGCAGGAGAATCGCTTGAACTTAGGAGGTGGAGGTTGTGGTGAGCTGAGATCATGCCATTGCACTCCAGCCTGGGCCACACGAGTGAAACTCCAACTCAAAAACAAAGCAGGCCAGGCATGGTAGCTCACCCATGTAACCCCAGCACTTTGGGAGGCTGAGGAAGGTGGATCACGAGGTCAAAAGATGGAGACCATCCTGGCCAACATGGTGAAACCCCGTCTCAGCTAAAAATACAAAATTTAGCTGGGCATGGTGGTGCATGCCTGAAGTCCTAGCTACTTTAAAGCTGAGGCAGGAAAATCACTTGAACCCAGGAGGTGGTGGCTACAGTGAACCAAGATCGCACCACCTGACAACGGAATGAGACACCATCTCAAAAACAACAACAACAACAAATAACAACAAAAAACTCAATTGGTAGGAACTGGGAGTAGGGAGAGTAGAGGTGTTTTGGAAAACTGACAGTACAGGAAAAACCAAGGCCCTCATAATTTATCGCGGCTGCTTGACTTGCTTATCACCACCTGCCCCTAGCTTTGGCCACACCCAATACTTGCAGCTCTCTTAAAGCATCATGTTCTCCTGGGCTTTTGGGCCATGTTTCTTGGCTACCAGAAAACTCCTATTTAACTTTAAGAACTCTGCTAACCTTTCATTCCCCTACTCTGCACAGGAATTAGTCATTTTTTCCTATGAATTACTTTCGCTGGTTCTGCCATTGCAGACTCCCCATTCCAAGCACATGTTAGTTGCTTGTTGGTGTCCTCCAGAGAACTGAGAGCCCTCTCAATGCAGGCACTGTGTCTTACCCATTTCGTCTCTGCAGGGGCCTGCACAGGGCAAGGCACAGAGTAGGTACCCATCTATAGATCTACGGGAGTGGGTTTCACCCGAGTCTCAGGTTCATTCAGGGAGCCCTCTCGTGAAAGCACTTTGTCTTACTCATTTCGTCTCTGCAGGGGCTTGTACGGGGCCAGAGTAGGCACCCATCTATAAATCTATAGGAGTGAGTTTCAAACGACTCTTAGGTTCATTCAGATCCAGTAACAGTTTTTAGACTTTCTCCTTGAAAAAGAACAATGATACTAGTTGTGAAAGCCCCGGGCAGCTTCTCCTGATGGATACGGGCTTAGGTGCTGCTAAGACTTTCAGAAGAAGTGAAGCCCAGGCTTTTCCTTGCACCAGTTGAGACTCGCATTTTGCCACCATATTCCAAACCCGTGAAGAGCTCAGGGTGATCATCTCCAGAAGAAATAGTTTCAGGCTCTTTCAATCATGCAGGTAGTCCCCACCTTTCTCCCTTTGTCAGAACAATGAAGCCCACTCTAAAAATCAGTTTCTGGCTGGGTGCGGTGGCTCACACCTGTGATCCCAGCACTTTGGGAGGCCGAGGCGGGCAGATCACGAGGTCAAGAGTTCGAGACCAGCCTGGCCAACGTAGTGAAACACTGTCTCTACTAAAAATACAAAAATTAGCCAGGCATGGTAGCGCGCTCTGTAGTCCCGGCTACTCAGCAGGCTGAGGCAGGAGAATCGCTTGAACCCTGGAGGTGGAGGTGGCAGTGAGCGGAGATCACACCACTGCACTCCAGCCCAGCAACAGAGTGAGACTCCGTCTCAAAAACAAAACAAAACAAAAAACCCCACAAGGCAGTTTCCAGGAGACAGGGTGATATCTTGATGGAACTGTCAGCTCTTTGACATAGAGGACATTCCTGTACCATGGACAAAAAATGTCTGAAATTTGTGAGAGAAGACGAGGTAGCAGTTTATGCCTCCAGTGTCCCATGACTACCATTAGTAGTGTGACGATCTGTCATGTGTAATGAATGGGTCAACAAGGAGGAAATGCACATGGGCATTCCTGCCCGATAAGAGTCATACATGTGAATTTATAAATGCTCATAAAAAATGTGTAACTGGCCAGGTGTGGTGGCTCATGCCTATAATCCTAGCATTTTGGAGGCCGAGACAGGAAGATTGCATGAGTCCAGGAGTTCAAGACCAGCCTGGACCAAAGAGTAAGATCCCATCTCTACAAAAAAATTTTTAAAAATTAGCCAGCCATGGTGGCATGAGCTTGTAGTCTCAGCTACTTGGGAGGCTAAGTTGTGATGATTGCTTGAGCCCAGAAAGTTGAGGCTACAGTGAGCCGTGATTGCACTAACTGCACTCCAGCCTGGGCAGCACAGCAAGACTCTGCCTCAAACAAATAAAAAATGACATGTTGTTGGTTCATACAGGGCTATTTGATTTAATAAGTTAACTTTTAAATCCACATAGCTTTCTTAACGTTTGAAGCTAAAGTTACCGTAACCCTTAAGATGAATAGGACTAAAAAAAAGTATACAACAAGCATGCTTATGTAATTTGAATACTTGCTTTCTGAAATCCATGCTGGATTGTCTAATAAGATGATTTCCAATACTGCAGTTAAAAATAGCTAAGTATGCATGACATTCTAGACCCTATGGATTAAATGAGTTTTTACGAATGAGGAAGCTGAGACTTTGAGAAGTGAAGGAATGTGCCCCAGCTCTCACAATCATCAAATGGCAGGGCCAGGAATCAAACCCATATCTGCCAAGTCCAGAGCCCTAACCACTGCACTCTCCTACCATGGTAGTAAACCTATTCATTACTAAGTTGCTGTGTATTTTACAAACACAACTGGTCTGTAGTAATTTCTCCTGACATGCAAAACCAAATGAATGTTCCTAGGTTAAGGAACACAGATCTGAATGCCAGGCAGATTTTATGAACACAAAATAAAAAGAAACTGAAGAAGATGAACAGCATCTAGATACTCCTTATGGTTTGTTTCTCTTGTTACCTTATACCACAGAATGCTCCTGATACTCTAACTACCGGCTTTATGCCACAGCTAGAGGTCAGCCCTTCCACCAGCTGTGCCAGCATGCAGAGATGTTTAAAAGGGGAACACGTCATAGGTTTGGTTTTGAAAGATTTTGAAATAATCATTCAAGTGTGCCCTTTTATGAGGACTTCCCTACCTGTCTCCCCACCTAATATACTGGACGGCCCGTCTGCTTTTATGAGCAAACACTAAAACATGTATAAGATAATTATTCTTTACCTATTATCTCTGACGTAGGGCATGATATTGGCCTAACACAGACACCATTCATGACAGGCTCTCTTGGAGCAGGAGCTGTGCTAATGATTCCATAGATTATCTCATTAAACTTCACAGCAACCTTACCATGGTAAGTATTTTGCCAATTTTACACATGAAGAAACTGAGAGAGATGAGGCAGCTTGATTAAGATCACCCAGCAAGGGGCAGAAGCTAAGATGGAAATACAGGTCAGTCTCACCCGAAAGACTCTTTTTAAAATTATTATTATACTTTAACCTCTGGGGTACATGTACAGAATATGCAGGTTTGTTACATAGTTGTACGTGTGCCATGGTGGTTTGCTGCGTCCATCAGCCCGTCATCTACATTAGGTATTTCTCCTAATGCTATCCCTCCCCTAGCCCCTCGCCCCCTGAGACTCTTAACTCTATGGCACCATAGACATAAATGAATACTAATTCAGGGGTTGGCATGCATCCCAATACATTTTTTAAATCAATATTTAACGTGCTTTACATGTTCTAAAGCACCTCCATACAATGAGGGCGATATTTAACTCTTATTGAACTGTCAAGCATCAGGTTCTGTTCTGAGTGCTCTGCATCAGTGGTTCTCAAACTTGAGCAGGCATTAGAGTCTCCTGGAGGGTCCATGACAACAGAGATTGCTGACCCCGCCCCAAGGTTGTGGACCAGCCAATCACTTACTGTCGTTTCTTCCTGTGTTCTCCTTCTCACTTGTCATATTCTGGTCAGTTTGTCAAATGCCCAGGTCTCACGTTGTTGCCCATTCTCATAACGCTCTATCCTTTCCTCCTCCATTCCTTTGCCTCCCATTCCCTCCTCCTCCTTCAGACACCAGTCCTCCATTTTGTCCCTGAGCACGGTCATCTTGGGTCCTCTAGACCAGGTGCTTATGTCCCCGTGTTCTGCGGCAGCTTTTACTCCTCCCTCTAGTACCAATCACCACTGCCATCGATGACTAATGTGCCTGTTTTTAAGTCTGTATCATATCCACAGCACTGCAGGCTTCAGGAGGATGGAATGAGATGAGTTTGCTCATTCTGGAATACCCAGGGACCAACACAGTTTCCCCAGGGCTGTATTTGACAGATGCTGAAAGAAAAAGATGGGGGTAGGGGAAGAGACAGAGAATGAAGGGGAGGAAGGGAAGAAGGAGAGAGAGAAGGAAAAGAAGGAAGAAGGAAAGAAATAAAAAAGAAGAAAGGAAGGAAGGAGAGAAGGAAAGAAAAAAGAAGAAGGGAGACAGAGCGAAAAAAGGGGAGAGAGAGGTGGAAATGGACAGAAAGAAAGACAAAGGGACAGAGAGAGGTGGTGAGGGAAAGGAGGAGGGAAAGGGAAGGAGACAGGAAGTATAAATAAGTTGATTGGGGTGGAGTGGGGAGAGGTACATAGCTTGCGTGAGGGACAGGGAGCGCTCAGAATCTCCCTATCCTGTTATGGAGTCAGAATCCCAGGCATATCGAGAGCAGGGGGCAAGTGCATGGAAAAGGGAAACTGCCGAATTTGCCATCAGGTGAGCTGCAGGATGAACACAATCAGAGTGACCAGTGTCCAGCCTGGGGCTTGGGGACCAGGACTGACAGTCTGGTGGGTGTCGGTGGGAACAGAGACCATGCACCTCAAAGGCAATGAGGCTGCTTCCTGCTACACACATCCCTTTCCCAGCGGAACTGATTTTTCTTCTTAATAAAGGCAATAATAATCTGAAAAGCAACTGTGGCCTTTCGGGTATGTCACTGGGAAAGTGGATGGGTCCCCAGAGTCATATAAACCCGGCGAAGAATAGTCCCTGTGTTTGGAGTTCTCAGCATGTATCCAATCGGCCAGAACTATAGAGCTAAATTTTCCTAACGTCTAATTGTTTCATCTGTGGCCAAGGAAGCGATGATTGGAAAGGGCTTGAGACAATTTCAGCAGTTCATGAGCAGGGAGCAGCAGCTGTCGGGGAAGACAGACCAAGGGAGCTGAGATCAGCTTTCTCTGCCCCTTGCTCTAGATTTCAACCGTCAACCAGTTAGTTGATCTGTTTACTTTTGGCTGTAAATGCCACAGTATCGTTGAGTAATATCTAATCAGACAATGATAATAATAATGATATTAATAGGAATAATAGCAGCTAACATTTGAATTTTCTTTTTTTTTTCTTTTTGAGACGGAGTCTTGCTCTGTCACCAGGCTGGAGTGCAGTGGCGCGATCTCGGCTCACTGCAACCTCCGCCTCCCAGGTTGAAGCGATTCTCCTGCCTTAGTCTCCTGAGTAGCTGGGACTACAGGCGTGTGCCACCATGCCCAGCTAATTTTTGTATTTTTAGTAGAGACGGGATTTCACCATGTTGGCCAGGATGGTCTTGATTTCCTGACCTCAGGTGATTTGTCTGCCTCGGCCTCCCAAACTGTTGGGATTACATGTGTAAGCCACCATGCCCAGCCATGAACAGCATTTTTGAAGAGCCTAGTACATAGTACTTGGTTGACAAAAGTGAGTGTATGTCTTCATTCCCTTCTAACTATGAGATCCCATGCATGTGCCTGCTAGCTGTGGCCTTGAAGGAAATGGATTCAGCATAGCTGGACCATGGGATGATGGATGGAGTGATGCTGGGACAGTCACAGGGGCCATGAAAGGGGAAAGGGAACCTCATTTAATGAATATTACATATCAGAGGCAGCCACAAAATTTAGGAAGAATATTCAGACCGCTGGATAGCATGAGAAAGAACCCCAAAGACTGCTTAATGGATTTAAATTTCACAAGATCACTGGGAATGATTTTTCCTCCCCCTGGGATTAACTCAGTTGACAGGACTCTGCTTAGCTCAGCAAATAACTCTTCGAGAATATATTAAAAAAAAATGACTCGTGACAGCTTTTTGATTCACAAGTATTTACTGCATTTACTATGCGGTAGGGACCAGACACAAGAAGAATAAGAACCAGCTGCTTTGAATGGAGAGGCTTATAGGTTTGGAGAAATAAAATAAAGAAGAAAAAGAACAGCAAACCAACGCTTAATCGTAATAACAATAATAATGAGAGCTGACACTTACTTTAATGCCTGGCCTATGTTTACTACCTCTTAAGCATCAGCTCATGTAGCATACACAGAGACCCTCTGAGGAATAAATGCATTGTTATTCCCATTACATGAATGAGGAAACTGAGAAGGATTTTGCCCAAGGCAGTAAGTTTTGGACAGGGACGGACCCCAGAGCCCAGGCCATTCATCTTAGGAAAATGGACGGATGAGGAGAAT
Organism: Cebus imitator; assembly: GCF_001604975.1. Taxonomy (NCBI): domain Eukaryota; kingdom Metazoa; phylum Chordata; class Mammalia; order Primates; family Cebidae; genus Cebus; species Cebus imitator. The sequence continues at coordinate 670,676 of NW_016107452.1, read as the reverse complement.
GCAGTCTGGGATGCACAAGAGTGTAATACATAGTATATGAAGTCAAGGGAATCCTAGCGGCTGGGACAGGTCATGCCTGGAATCTCAGGGGTTCAAGATAACAGAATTTTCTTGTTTTCTCCTTTGCTCACATAAACTTCAAATGCAGGGACTGGATAGAGATGAGGGATAGAAGAGAGTGACGTTATTCAGGGTCTCAGGCTGATGAAGGCTCTGTAATCTTTTTTTTTCTTGAGATGGAATCTCGCTCTGTGTCACCCAGGCTGGAGTGCAGTGGTGCGATCTTGGCTCATGGCAACATCCACCTCCCATGTTCAAATGATTCTCCTGCCTCAGCCTCCTGAGTAGCTGAGATTACAGGCGTAAGCCACCAAGCCTGTCTTATTTTTGTATTTTTAGTAGAGAAGGGGTTTCACCATGTTGGTTAGGCTGGTCTTGAACTCCTGACCTCGTGAGCCACCCTTCTCGGTCTCCCGAAGTGCTGGGATTACAGGCATAAGCCACTGCATCAGGCCAAGGCTCTGTAATCTTTAACATGGGCTTCCCAGCTTGACTTCAACACCTACCAGAAAACTAGAGAGAAAGAAAGAGAGATCATGGAGGATCTCACAGGCCGGGGCAGGCCTGGAAGTGATTGGCCCAAATTCAGATGCATGGCACCTGCTAGGTGCTGGGGCAGGGGGAAGGGAGGATGGTTTAAAAATGCAGTCTCTGGCTGCGCAGCTGCTTACCAGCAGCAATTCTGTCCACAAGGCAGATTACAGAGCTTCTATAGAAAAGGGAAGGACCACACACGTTATAGAGGCTGGAAGTCCTTCAGTATTACTGAAGTAAGGAGAAATAGAGGGGAAGTGGCTAGAGAGAAAGAGAAAGGAAGGCAAGTGCTTGGATAATGAGAGCCATGTCCAGAAGCTAAGGGGACTGAACTTGTCCCCAGAACAATGGGAGCCACCGTGGATTAGCAACAGGAAGTGACAAGAGCAGATTGGGGTGTGTGGAGAACCATTCTGGCTACAAGTAAGGAGCGAAAAGAATGAGGAGAGGAAGCTGTGAGCAGGAGGCCTGTTGAACAGCTGCAGCATTCGCCTGGTGAGGGATACTGGTGCCAGAAGTAAAACAGCAGTGGATGGAAGAGAGAAGTGATATAAGAGACACCCTACTGGCCAGGCACGGTGTCTCACGTCTGTAATCCCAGCACTTTGGGAGGCCAAGGTGGGCGGATCACCTGAGGTCAGGAGTTTGCGACCAGCCTGGCCAACACAGAGAAACTTCATCTCTACTAAAAATACAAAATTTAGCTGCATGTGGTGGCGGGTGCCTGAACCTGGGAGGTGGAGGTTGCAGTGAGCTGAAACTGCACCACTGCACTCCAGCCTGGGCAACATGGTGAGACCCTGTCTCAAAAAAAAAAAAAAAGAAAAGAAAAGAAAAGGAAAGAAAAAAGAAAAACACCCTGCTGTCTGGAATTCCTTATATGGAGGCCTACCTCCATTCCACTTCTCAGCCCAGCCCACCTCTACTTCTAACAAAGCCCCCCTCACCTCTCATGAATGCCCATTCCCACTTCCACTTTGCATGAAGACCCTCTACCTCCACCTTGTTCAGTTTACCTGCTTATTATCCACCGATTGGAGTTAAATGCCGCTTCCATGGGGAAGCCTTCCCTGATTCCACTCCTTGCCCTCTCTAGTGCTGGTCAGGTCTCTGTTGTAAATACTCACATCACCTTCTATCTCCCTTGTATAGCACTTGGCAAAGTTACCCACGTGACTATTTGATTTATATGCCCTTCAATGTATAGGGCTTCTCACTGAAAGAAGAGAATCTGTCTTATTCTCTTGAATTCCTAGTGCCTGATTCAAAGTCTTGAACAGAGTAGGTCTTCACTGCATATGTGTTGAATGAGTGAATAAGTGAATGAATGAAATCCCAGGATTTGGAAACTTGTAGCATGCTGAAGAAGAACGGACCATGATTCTTGGGTTGCTGGCTTGAGGAACTGGGTAGATGTTGGTGCCTTTCAGGGTCAATGACGGTTTTCTTTTCAACAAAATATACTCCTGTGGGGATGCTGTAGTTGGTTTTGTCTTTCCTGCTAAAATTGTATGACTGTATTCTCCATGTCCAAATCCTCAACACGCTGAAGATCCTTACTCGCCCCATGCTCTTGTGGTTTAACGTTAAGATGGTGTTGATTCGGGGAGCACCGTGAGTGCTCAGGCACACAGACGGTGTGGAAAGGCCTCTTAATGCCCCCTTTATATCTTCTACCCCACCCTTCTGTGGTTTATCCTTTTAAATAGTTTGAATGACACTAGAAAATGCCTCATGCATAATGAATACAATTTAATCATTGAGTGGTTACCATTTAACTCCCTCTGAAAATTAAGCTCTGCTTTCCTTTCCGAGGTCTACGGCCCAGTCCAGGCTGTTGTGATCAGAGAAACTTCTCTCAGCCTGCTTAGCGTTTTCCCCAAATGTCTCAGCTGGATGCCTGTGGAGAAAACATCATTTGGGCCTAGCGGAGATTCAGGGATGCTTTTTCCAGCCCTTCCTGTGACTTGCAACTGGGGCCAGAGTAGGGGAAGCTACCGCTGTCTTCAGGTTGTCTTGCAACTGTATTCATGGTAGGGAAAGCAAGGACCACATCATGGCAGAGGCGGAGAATGTGCCTAGAGGTGCAACAATTTGAAAACTCATTTGCCTTCATGGAATCCCTTGGCTAAAACAGTCTGTCTCTCTGTGTTTCTCTCCAGCTCTTTATCTTGGAATGACTTTAGTTTTACAGAGAAGTTGAAAGGACACTACAGAGATTTCCAAGATACCGTTTGCCCCTATTTCCTTAATGCAACACCTCACATTGCTACGGTAAACATCAAAACTAAAGAAAGAACACTGGTACCAAACGGTTAACTAAACTGCAGACTTTATTCTGATTCCATGTTTTTCCATTAATGGCCCTTTTCAGTCCAGAAAACCACGTGTTGCGTGTATCTGTCACAGTTCCTTTGTCTCCTCCCATCTGTGATGGCTTCTCAGTCTTCCTATGGTTTTCATTACTGTGGCAGGTTTGAGGAGTACTGCTCAGGTATTTTATATAATTTCCTTCAATTTGGGCTTGTACTATGTTTTAATCATGGTTAAGTTGGCGTTATGGGTTTGGGGGAAGAATATTAGAAAAGTAAAATGTCCCTCTCATCATCTCAGGGAGTACAACACATACATGGAAGCAGTGCCTTTTTTGCATCTAATATGTGGCCAGGAGTAATTCAGTAAACATTTATTCAGCCACTGTTATGTGCCCAGTACTATGAATTTAAAGAACTCTCTCCCTCCCTTCTGCTCTCTCTCTCCTTGCCTTATCCCCTCTCTCTTTCCCATTTATAGACTAGACGTCAGGTATTCTGCTAAGCCCTTCGTTTCGCCCTTAATCTTTACGTGAGGTAAATGTTACCATTTCCGTTTTACAGAAACTAAGTTCTTTGCCTAAAGTTTTTCCCCCCACCCCACCACGTACTAAATGACAGAGCTGAAGGCTGGATTCAGGTGTGCCTGTCTTCTTCCTATCAAGCACCCCAGCCTTCAGTAAATGGTAACTCTGCCCATGAAATGTTGCTGGGAGGATGAACCATGTATTATTCTGTTCTCGCACTATTAATAAAGAAATACCCAAGACTGGGTAACTTATCAAGAATAAGAGGTTTGGCCGGGTGTGGTGGCTCACACCTGTAATCCCAGCACTTTGGGAGGCCGAGTCAGGCAGATCACCTGAGGTCAGGAGTCTGAGGCCAGCCTGGCCAACCTGTTTCTACTAAAAAGACAAAAACCAGCTGGGTGTGGTGGCCCGCACCTATAATCCCAGCTAATCGGGAGGTTGAGGCATGAGAATCTCTTGAAACCAGGAGGTGTAGGCTGCAGTGAGCTGAGATTGCACCACAGCACTCTGGCCTGAGAGACAGAGTGAGACTCTGTCTCAACAACAACAATGATAAAAAATAGGAAGTTTAATGGACTCCCAGTTCCACATGGCTAGGGAGGCCTCACAATCATGGTGGAAGGCAAAGGACGAGCAAAGTCACATCTCACATGACAGCAGGGAGGAGAGCTTGTGCAGAAAAACTCCCCTTTATAAAACCATCAGATCTTGAGAGACTGATTCAGTATGATAAGAACAGCATGGGAAGGACCAGGTCCCTTGAGTCAATTACCTCCCACTGGGTCCCTCCCACAACATGTGGGAATTCTGGGACCCATAATTCAAGATGAGATTTGGGTAGAGACACAGTCAAACCATATCAAACCATAAACAAATGAAAGGCTGTAAAGATTCTCCTATAGCTTTTATTAAAGGGCTAAGGTTACCCAGACAAGAGTATGGCTTCCCATGGTGGCGGACATCTGAATTTGGAGAGAAGATCATTTTGGAAAGAAAAAAAAAAAACAGCATGTGAAAAGGCACAGAGATTCAGAAGTTCAAATTTTTCCTTACTTTGATGCTATTAGATTACGTTAGGAGCACACCGTAAGATAAAGAGTGTTCTGAGAAGAGTGAGAAGGTCATGGTGGCCGGAGAGGAGAGTGCTGATCTTGCCTTATCTTCCCAGAGACAGTTTCTGAAAAGACACAAATAGAGGTGCATCTCATCTCCCTCGAGGGGCTGGCTGGGGGTGGTGGAGCAGTGATAGCATCAAATGGGGTCAGGAAGCCAGGGCACATGCTGCCACTTAGGTTCACTTCATCTTCTCTCTCTCTCTCTCTCTCTTTTTTTTTTTTTGCGACAGTCTTGCTCTTTCGCCAGGCTGGAGTGCAGTGGCATGATCTCGGCTCACTGCAACCTCCGTCTCCATGATTCAAGCGATTCTCCTGCCTCAGCCTCCTAAGTAGCTGGGACTACAGGCAAGTGCCACCACGCCAGGCTAATTTTTTGTATTTTAGTAGAGACAAGGTTTCACCATGGCCAGGATGGTCTCGATATCCTGACCTCATGATCCTCCCACCTCAGCCTCCCAAAGTGCTGGGATTACAGGTGTGAGCCACCGCGCCCAGCCCACTTCATCTTCTCTAACCATCAGCTTCTGTAAAATGGGAATGATGCTTGATCACTGCCTGTAGTAATCGCTGCTCAGATATGATGATAAAGTTAAGAAGACTCTGAAAACTACAAAGCATCACATTTCAGACACAAACCCGAATAACCTCACAAGAACAGTAATGCCACTCTCCAGAGACTGAGCACACCTGGATCACAAGGCTCAGAGTCGTAGCAACGTCATGGACAGGGCTCATTAAATGGGATTGACAACCATGAGTCTCATTCTGTTACTTATTTTGTTACTTTTCCTTTAAAGGCTTGTGAGCCAATTTTCAACCAGGTTCTAAAGATCTTACTAACAGCATTACCATTTGGGGCCATCTGGTCATGCTATTGTCAGAGGAAAACAGTGTCCTCAGAGATATGACAGAGCATGGAGGCAGCGGACAATTCCAAGAGTGTATCCTGCTCTGGACTGAGGTATTTTTCCATGCTATATTCAAGTTTCCTTAAAACCATAGCTCAGTTTGGTACTCCTCACACGCTGTCTGCAAATTTCCCACATCAGCCTTTGATGAAACTCAGAAGTCTTGGTGCCATTAGGGCTACACACTTTATGTAACTCTATTTAGGGAATTTTATCCCAGCTGTGACTAGGTTTAATCCTCTTCATCACCTCATCGACATCAAGTTAGGAAATGTGTACCTGAGCCCGTCTTTTGGATCTTGAAAACATCTATGCTGAGTACTGCGTGGAGGGTGAAAAAATATTTGTTAATTGAAGCACTGAATGATCTGGGCTGGCTCTCCCAGCATTTTGGGCTGTTGAATGGAAAAAGAAGTTTTGGAATCAGCCAAATTGGGGTACGAATCCTAGTTCTGCAATTTGCTACTTTTATGTTCCTCAGGCCTCTGCGGGCTCACCATAATGAAAAGGGAGGGAGAAAGGCAGCCTGGGGAAAGTGTCAGTTATCTGTTCCCCTTTGCTATGTAACAAATTAACACAAACTTAGTGGCTCAAAACACAGATTTACTACACTAAAGTTCTACAGGTCTGAAGTGCAAAATGGATTTCACTGGACTAAAATCAAGGTCTTAGCAGGGTTGTGTTCCTTCTGGAAGCGGCAGAGGGGAATCCGTTTCCTGCCTCTTCCAGCATCTAGAGGCCACCTGCTTCCTTGGCTCACAGCCTCTTCCTCCATTACAGCCAGCAGTGTAATTTCTCTAAATCTCTCTCTGGTTCTTCTGCTTCCCACTTCCACCTTTAAGGACACTTCTGATTACATTGAGTCATCCTGAAAAATCAAGGATAATCTCCTTATCTCAAGGTCCGTAATTTAGTCATACCTGTAAAGTTTCTTTTGCCATGTAAGGTAACATACAGGTGCCAGGGACTCACTGGACGTTCCCCCGCAGGGGAGTGTGATGGTGTGAGCTCTCGGCAGGACTCCTTGGTTTTTGTAAGACAGTGCCCAAACCATCCCAGCTCAGTGGAGTGTTCACATATGTGGTTCTGCACTTGGCCAAAACTGTCTTCTCTAATGGTAACCTTGAACTGCTGTACCACTACCTATCAAATCTTGGTTGAGAGACACATTATTCAAAGAGACCAGCCCTCCTGAGAGATGGGTCCAACTGCGCTTTTCAACTCTATCTGGAAATTAAACGAGACCACATCCTTCTGGCCCCCAGAATATACTCTCTCACTAAATTTTGCTTTACTTTGATGCACTTCGATTACATTAGGAGCACATCATAAGAAAAAATATCATGGAAAGAGTTGCATTTGCTGTAACACCTTTGTTGAGGATGTTTATTGCATTTCTGCATACATTTCTTATGAGAAACCTCAAAGAAAGAGTCCTTTGGTCTCCGAAACCAGCGTTAGTTATGGTTACCCCTAGTAACTGCTTCATTTCAATCAAATGAACATTAGTTCACATGGATGACCGTTTTTCCCTATTTTCACTCACTATTAGAAAGCCAAAACCTAAAATGCAATAAAATAAATTAAAAAAAAAAAAGAAAGCTAAGAGGTGAAATTGTTGTTCACCTTCAGCAAAGCTTTAGGACAGCACAAGCCTGTACTATGTACATTGACTTATTTTCCATCCCTCATTGTCCACTTTACCCAGCTCCTTCACCTGTTTTATACTTTAGCCAGTATTGTCAGTAGCATCTGTAAGTAAGCCCAGAATAAAGCATGGTAAAAACTTTTTTTATTTCCCAAGATTATATTGTTTTGTAAGACACATGCCCCGATACATTTTTCTTTGCTCCAAGAACAACAAAAAATAAATAAAAACATGAGGATATCTCATAGGTACCAATGCGTAAACATGAATTCTCAGCACAACTCAGCCCAGCACCGTTGTTAAGACTGAAGCTTATGCTGATAATATGAAAACAAGTCTCTAGTGCTTTGTATGCCGAGCATACTAAGATCATAAATGCCAGCATTCTAAATGGCTTGCTTATTGTTAGCAGATTCACTGGAAATGAAAGCCATTTCTTTTGTAAGCGATGCTTAGCTTTTATTATGTCTTTATTCATGGTCAAAAGACATCAGCAAATTTGCTAAAGTGATTGAAGATATTCTTCTTGAGGCATTCTTAAAGTTTCCTATCTTTGCCCTCATGGTTTTGGATGTGAACTTGTTTTCTTACATAGAAACAATGGAAATGTGTAGGGTTTTGATAGTTACAGAAAGCCAAGTTTTTAAAAAAATCAATGCTATGCTAGCAGAACCTTCAGTGAAATATCTCTGAGATACATCTGATCATAAGAGTTTATTTCTGAGTTTATCAAATCACAATCAGTGACTCTGAGAACCTCTCAAACGCTATAAGATAGGTTATTAATCTATATATCCACAGATTCTAGAAGATGCTTGCTATGTATTTAAAAAATATTTTAGGAACTAGTGGGTAGTACCTTCCACTCTCAGAAACACCAATATTCTACCCAAACCCCAGTAGACCAAAGACAGACATATGGTGCTTGCCATGTAGTGGGCATGCAATATACAATGAATGGCTGGCACGGAGGCACAGACAAATCATGGGAGAAATTTCTGCCATCCCTGAAATCCAGAGCTGAAATTTTGATTTCCATCATGTCCCCCCTTGGCAGAGACACACCTGACAGATGACATTGACAAGTGCAACCACTTTCATGAATGTACTTAGGTTTCTGTATTATTTCCAGTGTGCTAGTATAATCTCAGCCCACCTTTCTCCCACTCAGGAAAATATAGCAGAATACAAATGAGTAAGAATGTCATTAATATGGGAACCATCAAGTCCACTGCAATTTATTGAAAAAACTAAGTCACTGGCAAAATGACCATTTTTGTCATTTCAAATAATAGCAGGAGCAGATGACTTGTGAGACATCTTACAATGATTGACACAACTTTTCATCGTGATACCAAGACTGCTGAGAATGCTCCTCAACAGAAACCATCTCTGAGAGCGATTGTGTCTTCACAGGCCATTCTGTCGACCTTCCAAAACTCCAGAGAAACCATCCCTCAGGCTTATCCTATCCTTGATGCAATCATCTATAGGGACTCTGCTGTCCATATGAACTCTATTAGAACCATAGAGGTTATTCCTACTAAAGGACATAGCTCACATAAGATCTTAGGAGCATGTCAGTCCACTACTACCATCATAAACTTCAGGAAGAGAAGTTAAAACAGCTGACTTACCACGCCACCACCAGCTGAGTGCACAAGCACAGACATCCCTTCCCGGAGGTTGGCAACTTCAAACAGCATCACGTAGGCCGTGACGAAGTTCATGGGGAATGCGGCAGCCTCGGAGAAGCTCATGTCATCTGGGATCTTGTAGACAAACTCCACTGGTGTGCAGACCACCTCTGCCCAGGCATTGTAATTGACAAATGCCATGACACGGTCCCCAATCTGGGCATGGGAAAATATAGAGTTAGTGGAAGCTACGTCATGACAGAGGATCAAGGAGAGAATAGAATTACTGGAAGCTGGCCAGGTGGTGTGGCTCTTGCATGTAATCCCAGCACTTTGGGAGGTCAAGGCAAGTGAATCACTTGAAGTCAGGAGTTAGAGACCAGTCTGGCCAACATGGTAAAATCCTGTCTCTACTAAAAATATAAAAATTCACTGGGCGTGGTGGTGCATGCCTGTAGTCCCAGCTACTCAGGAGGCTGAGGCAGAAGAACTGCTTGAACCCAGGAGGTGGAGGTTGCAGTGAGCTGAGATTGCACATTGCACTCCAGCCTGGGCAACAAAGCAAGACCCCCTCTCCCTGCCTCCCTAGCAAAAAAAGCATTATTGGGAGCTATCCATGGTATAAACACATTGTTTCTCCTAACTCATACACTTGTGAACTTGTGACCTCTGTCCAAATTTTTGAGTATCACAATCATATTTTCATACTTTGATGAAACAAATAACTTTTAAAATACATTTGCAGTGAAAAAAGCTAATACATTTCAGAAGTCATACAACTGATTAAATATGCCATTGATCGCTCTATATTTCTTGTCCACCGATCTTCAGCCACTACCCTCTCCTCTCCAGAACCGGCTAAGCTGGTTAGTTGAGAACCTATTCCTTGAAACCCTGGACATTATTTAGGTGGTGGCAAAACTCCTGGGAAGCGTCAGTGCATCTAAGGAAGATAGCAAAACGATGCAGAGCCCTCCTTCATTCTTTTGAAACCACCTTCCACCTGGCAAACTTGTGACCTTCCTTTAGGACTTCTCAAAAATCTAGTCCCAATAGCCAAGCAAGAGGAACTTACAGCATGGCTGAAGGGTGGATTTCTCCCCATGAGAGGTTTTTCTATATGTACATTGGACCACTAGAAAATTTATGATTTACTGAACAATCATAATGTACTAGACTATAATCTTCATTTTGTTAGTTATTTATTCCACATGAATGCTTAATAGGATATCATTTTTATTATAATATGAAGAAACTGAGACTAAGAATGGGTGGGTATCTTACCTAATGACATACAGCGTAAAGCCTGTCTAATTACAAATATTCTTCCACGATGTCACAATGAGCGCCCACCATGTTTACATATGAAGCCCCTTCTTGATCTTAGGCTCTAGGCATTGGAAATATAATTGTAAGTGAGGTACAACTCATGCTTTCAGATTACTCATATTCCCTGATTTTTTCATATGGCAAGTGCTATCAGTGATAGGGCTTAGAGGCAAATCTACTTGGAAGGGATAATATTTCAGCAGAAAATGCAGTCTTAAGGCAAAAGCATGGAACTATGATGATGTTTCAGATATTGGTCCAAAGATAAGAGTTGATTTTTTATGTGTGGGAATGGTGGGTGGGGTCAATGTCAGAGTAGCCTGGAGGTGAGCTCCCAAAGCCTTGGGGATTTTCCAGGTTGGCCAGTTCTGTGTATTTTGGAATAGAGCTGCTTCAGCCACAGTGTGTGTCTGGAACGGGATCCAAAGGACTTGACGGTTTATTTGGCCACAGGATGATACAGTATAAAGACAACAGCCTGATCTTGGCACCATTGAGACATGGGTGATAAGGAGTTCAGGTGAATGAGACAGTTGGGGACAGCATTAACAATGTTCTGAGTGAGCCTGGCCACCTCTGTTCCAGGTGACAGGGCAGCTCTGTCAGGGGGTTTGGGTACCTAATTTAGAAAAGACACCTGAATCACAGAATCAGATTGCTCTGCCCCAGTGTGTCTTCTGGGGCTCTCCTAACAGCAACAGGAGCAAGGCAAAGCCGAATGTGCTTGCTCTAAGAGGCAAGTAATTAATCAACGTGATGATCCGACAGCTGGACAAGGAGGACATTCTCACTGCCTCCTCGCATCTCCTTTCCTTATCCTTGCGAAGCGTGGCATAAACCCAAGCACGTTTTCCCCTCTCTGAATCCTCCCAGGGCTACTGGAGAGGAAAAAGTCCTTGCCTAGTCTTACCCACATGTTATCTGTGGCTCAGCCCCCACCTGCCTTTTTCTCTACCCTTCCCAAGCCCCTAAATGACCATAGACTTCTTGGATACTGGAAGGGGGTAGTTCTCCACACTGCTGGTGACAGCAGTCTGTCCAGGAGAGGGGACCATTACGAATAAAACATCAGCCAACAATAAAAAGTGGCAGCAGGCCGGGAGCGGTGGCTCAAGCCTGTAATCCCAGCACTTTGGGAGGCCGAGGCGGGTGGATCACGAGGTCAAGAGATCGAGACCATCCTGGTCAAAATGGTGAAACCCTGTCTCTACTAAAAATACAAAAAATTAGCTGCGCGTGGTGGTGCGTGCCTGTAATCCCAGCTACTCAGGAGGCTGAGGCAGGAGAATTGCCTGAACCCAGGAGGCGGAGGTTGCGGTGAGCCGAGATCGCGCCATTGCACTTCAGCCTGGGTAACAAGAGCGAAACTCCGTTCCCCCCCCCCCCAAAAAAAAAAATTGGCAGCAGTGGGTGGGAGTTCAATGTGAGTGAAGGAGAAGGGAAGACTCAGCCTCTGTCTCCCTTATGGCCATGCCGGAAAAGCAGCAGGAAATACGGGCAAGTGCATGCTCACTCCCTCATGCTTTTGTATCTGCTATTTCTGCAGCTGGCACTTCCTTTCTTTTGGGAAAATATCTGATTTTCCTTTAAAGCTCGGCTAAAAGTTCTTTTCTCCAAAACTTTCCCTGATGACCAACCTTCCCCTACAAAAGCAGGACTGACATCTCTTCTTACTGCTGTTAGTATTTGTGCTTACTGAGTGCTGCTTGTGTGCTGGCACTGAGTACACAGCAAATTACATCAATGCATTTAATTCTTAGGGCAACCCTATGTGGTAGCTTTTATTATTGCTCCCATTTTATAGACTGGAACCTAAAGCTCAGAGCAAGTAAATAACTTGCCCAACACCACACAGTTGTAAGTGGTGGAGACAAGATTTCAGGCTGGGTGCGGTGACTTACGCCTATAATCTCAGCACTATGGGAGGCTGAGGTGGGCAGATCACTTGAGGTCAGGAGTTTGAGACCAGCCTGGCCAACATAGCAAAACCCCATCCCTACTAAAAATACTAATAAGTAGCTGGGCGTGATGGCGCTTGCCTGCAACCTCAGCTACTTGGGAGGCTGAGGCAGGAGAATTGCTTGAACCTGGGAGATGGAGGTTGAAGTGAGCAGAGATTGTGCCACTGCACTCTAGCCTGGGCAACAGAGTGAGAGTCCATCTCAAAAATAAAAAAAAAGAAAGGCAAGATTTCAACGAAAGTCCACTTGATTTCTTATACAATCCTTCCTCATTGTGCAGATCCCATGATATTGGCTTATCCTTTTACATGACTAGCTCCCCCGCTAAATGGGGAGCACTCAGAGGGCGGAGGCGGGGTCTTATTGATTTATAGATTCTCAATGCATGACCCAATGTTTGGTGCACAGTGAGTTGTGGGTTGATGGATGATTACAGGTAACCAAACCTTGTCTAACTTCTCCATGGGTGGGAAGTGGGAGAGATTAAGGGAAGAAATTCAATCCTGGAGAAATTTCAATAGTCTAATAGGAAACATCTTTAGGTCTAAAGGGGAAAATCAGGGTCCACAATTGACTACAATACACTGCTGGGGCAGGGGCTACTAGGAGCTGTTGTTATTGATGATAATAAATGGCATTTACCAAAACAAAAACTAGTATGTTCCTGAATCTGGGCTAAATGCCTTTATTTACATGACCTTATATAATTCCCACAAGAACTCCATGAAGTTCTTGAATTTCATGACTAATAATGAACTATCACTGTGTCCATTATATAGATGGGAAAATTGAGGCTGGAAGGTAAAGGAGCCTTTGAAGAGCAGAAGCAGAAGGCTTCCAGTTCAGATCTGTCTCTCTGCAGAGCTCTCCTTTGTTCTAGCCAGTTTGCATTTTCTTCGTGTTAGTAAGACAAGCTGTTACTAAGAGGAGGCTGTCCTAACTGACAGCCCACGCTGGTTTGAGGGTTCTTTTCTTTTTCTGCAGGAAAAGATACAGCAAGAATGGGAAACTCCCCTACAGAGCTGGAGCTTGAGCATGTGAGCATCGATAAGCTTTCCTTTTCTTGGCAAGGGGTTTCATCTTCAGCTAACTATGTGTTCTCGCTGATTTTAGGGGGATTCTAAAGCAGCATTGGTTCATGCCGCTGGCAGTAGCCTCCACCAAGGCCATGATGAGTTTTCTTAGTGCTAAGACATTTGTAGAGGGAGAATCATGGACACGCTGGGAGTCACCATGACTAATGCCATCTCCTCCTAGTGTTAGGTAAAAGTTCAATCTGACCAGGCGTTGGAGCCTACCTTAACCCTCTTGAAACCGTGAAATAAATGGCCTTAGATAGTCTGATTCCAGATACAAATAATTCATTATACCTGAGATAAGTACTCTGAAGGAAACTTAAAGTTACGTAAGGGTGCATAACAGGGGAACCTACAAAGTGTGGAAATAGTAGTTGAACTTTGCAGAGCTCAGTCTCCTCAGCTCTGAAATGAGTATATTAGTAAAGGGTCCTTATGAAAACTAAATGCCATAGTACACACATAAGCCACTTAACATGGTGCACGGAAAATAAGGAAAGAACAATACATGTTCGATCTTTAAAAGAACAGATTGGTCAGGCGCAGTGGTTCACGTCTGTAATCCCAGCACTTTGGGAGGCTGAGGCAGGTGGATCACCTGAGGTCAGGATTTTGAGACTAGCCTGGCCAACAAGGTGAAATCCCATCTCTATTAAAAATACAGAAAATTAGCCAGGCATGGTGGCGCATGCCTATTGTCCCAGCTATTCGGGAGGCTGGGGCAGGAGAATTACTTGAACCTGGGAGGCAGAGGTTGCAGTGAGCCAAGATTGTGCTGGGCCACAGAGTGAGATTCCATTTCAAAAAAAAAAAAAAGAAAGACTATCTTCAATGCAAGGGTTTGGATCAGAAGATAACTATGGTCTAACATTAGCATCCTCTTCACAGAATCACAAAAACCCAAAGACACAGCCTCAGTACCACAGAGTAGCTGACGGCCTCCAGGGTCAGCAAAGAGTGTCATGAACAGAGTGTTTCAACAGAGTGGTGCTCATGGCCATCACTGCAGGGCTGGCTGCTCCCACATCTCTCCCTTGACTTTGCTCCATGACTTCCATTTCATTATCAAAACAGTCAGCATGTCCAAGGCATAAGCTCAGCTCCAGCCTCAGCGTCCAGAGGTAGACACATTGAAAACACATCCAGTTCATCTCATTATTTGATTCCGCTAAGAGAAAAAAATCAGTCCTGGCCAAATGCACCCAAGTTATTCCTTTACTACCGGGCCTCCGGTGACGACTTTTCATCGTCCTTTGCAATCTGTCAAACCAAGGGAGCTATTCAGTGTGCTGCTGCAAGGAATTCCATCTCCAACATGACTGAAGATCTGAAGTCAAAATTATAGGGGGACAGTTTTCTCCCATATCACACCCTAACTGGGAACAAGTAGGTGACTTATTTATTTGTGCAGCTACAAGTCATTGGAAGGGAGAGGGTTTGAAGGGTGGGCTTGATAGTAAACAAGCCGCAAACTAGCAAAAGATAAGTCATATTGAAAGGAAAAACACACATAATCAAGCATAGTAAGTTCTCCCTTGAAACCAAGTCCGACAATGTCCCTGTTTCCTGTTATATTCTAAAATAATTCATTATTTATTCAATGCTCGGGGTTAACAGAGTCAGCTGCATGATGTTTTCTCTGGGAGCCATGTGGGGGATTGAAGAGAAGATATTTCTTATGTGCAGCACTTTCAGGGTGAGATAGTAACCTCTGGTTATGTTGCTTACCTGGGGACAGAAAAATGTAAATTCGTGTAAAAGAAAAGAAAAGGCTCATTTACTGCCTCTTTCTCAACATTTATCTGCTGTCTTATCTGGAAACCATTGGTGAAAATGCTGATACGTGGGATGAGACTTCCAAACATTCTTCATAATGAATTTGGAGCATATTGATGTTTTCACAGGATACTGAGGCTCAGACACACTGAGACGGAGAAGCAGGCTCAAATTCAATTTCAAGGGCATTTTGGCATTGCATTTTATAGGATTCTTCTTTAGTTCTCCTGTCCTGCATTTATTATGCAGTATTTAGGGGCTGGGGAGTAGGGGCTGGCTGTGCATTTACGGCTTTGCAAGTAGGGAAATGGGTAAAAAGGTTTATTATATTATACTGACGACTTTTGTACGTTTTCAAAATTCTCCATAATAAAAATTTTTTAATTTGTAAAAAGATGTATGAAAAGATACAGAACTCCTCAGATCGTGAGACCGTAGGAAGGATAAAAAAAGCTCTGGTGATGTAAATCCAGGTTCTCCTAGTACTAGCTACCCTTCTGACCTCACCAAAAATGATCGAACCCTCCCAAACCTCATCTGCAAGGGGATAATAACAATCTTTGCCTTGCAGGGTTTTGGTGGAGGCTGACATGACTTCCCCACGGTTCTGGTTATAGTGGGTTCACAAATACTCATTCCTCCCTAGGGGAGCACTTAATTATGAGTAAGAGCTCTTGTACCTGATTTGCATTGGTTTTTCTGACTCCAAACTACTGCAATTTTGTGCAATTGACTTGTACACAGCTTTTCAGTTTTTATAGGCTGGTTTCTACTTGATTTGTGTTATAACAGTAGGAAGGGTCATACATCTTTTTACAAATTAAAAAATGTTTTATTATGGAGAATGTTGAACACATAAAAAGTATAGTCAGTATGATATAATAAATGCTTTTGCCCATTTCCCTGCTTCCAAAGTCATCAATCCATGGCCAATTCTGTTCTACTTATCAGGTACCTCCACTCTTTGACTTTAATATCTTTTTCATCCAAAATGCTACTTCCCCAATTCCTGAAATAGGGATTTATAAATGATCACTTAAACGTACCATTAAGTGAATATTTGAAGGAACCAAATTATAAAGTAGAGAGCCTATTTCCTCCAAAGTTCTGTGGTTTGTAGTTGTATTTTGAGCTGAAGATGATGAGAAAATAGGAGTTCTGGATATGGGAAGAGGGTATGCACACTTAGCTAATCCAATGCCAGATACTTTTGTTTCATAGCTGCATGACATGAATTAAGGGGAAGACAAGATTGGTCCTGCGCACTGCACCAGAATGCTGCCAGGAAAAACCAAGATAGTACATAAGAAAGGCATGAGACCTTAATCACTATAAACATTGTTAATGGTCCATGTAAGACAATAATATTAATGCACACCCTAGGTTATTTCAAACACGTCTTTCTGCATCATCTTTTATTGTCTCAATGGATTCCAAATGGATATCACTCTTTAAGTGAGAGTCAAAACATTACCTCATATCCTTTCACGCTGTCCCCCAGAGCTTCAACAATCCCAGAACACTCGAATCCTGGCACCACGGGAGTCTTGGGAGGGTTGTCAATATTCCCTTGTCGCACCATCAAGTCAATGAAGTTGAGACCACTGTGAAGAGCAAATATGAAAGGAGAGAAATTCAAAATGAGATCCAAAAGAAAGCACTAACCTGGTTTTCTTTCCCTCCCTTTTATTCTCTTCCTTTCCTCCCTCCCATCTTTACTCCTTTCTCTCTCTTTTTTGTTTTCCTTTTTGGCAAAATATCCCTGATAGTAGTGCCACTTAGCTAGATGTCACCAATAAAGCAAAATTCAGCTATCTCTATGCAGATAAGTAATACATTTATGGCAATGAAAACGGTACTTGCAGAGTTTACTTTGATTTAAGAGACGGCCCCTTTGTCTTCTCCCAGAGCCTGTTTATGCTTACTCTGAAAACATACTGACTAGCCTGTTTATCAGACATCCTAGTACTTAATCAAAGGTAGGAAGTTTACCAGGAAGTGGTTATAAACAGACAGACACATGGAAAGCAGCCAGATCCAATGGCCACCAGCCAGTGCCTGAGAAAGAGAAAAAAGACCTAACTAAAAAGGTCTCCAGACAACCAGCCATTGCCCCTCAATCATCACACACACTTAGAGCAGCACTGTGCATAAACAGCTCCCATAATGGTGAATATGAGCCATCAGGAGATTACATTATGTTCCACTGGAGGAGAGAGGACTCAGAGAGAGATCAAAGGAATGACCCAATAGCTATGGGAATACTGAAGTATTCCAAAAATCTAAGTTATTTACAGATGAGAGATATTATTAGATGTTTTCAATTAACACATTACTTTTGGAATAAAAAAGTTATTAAATATCAAGGTCATCATCATGAAAAACCATATACTTGATTCCAATGATGCTATTAGCAATGCTCCTGGACTCTTTTTATTTTATCAGAACTACTCCTGGGACTTCCATTTAACACCCATTTGCTAATCACATGGGAAAACACATCCCATTGAACATGCATTTTTCCCAACAGATGTGGTTCTAATATACTTTCTGGGCTGTTTTATTTGTTTGGTTGGTTGTTTGAGATGGAGTTTTGCTTTTGTTGCCGAGAGTGAGACTACATCTCAAATAAAATAAAATAAAATAAAATAAAAAACCAGCAGTCAAAGAATGTTTGGAATAATGGATATATTTCTAAATTATATGTGTAGGCTCCCAAAGGTCCTACTTGAATGGTTAGTGGTTATCCAGGTCATTTATTAACTGAAATGTTATCCAATAATATGGCCAGTTCCTTCAGAGGTTGGGGAGACTGGGGTACAAATCCCAATTCCACCACTTCCACCTATATAACCAGGGAAAAGTTATGTAACGTCACCATGACTCAGTTTCCACATCTGTAAGGTAGGAGTCATGATAGTACCCACTTCACGGGGTTGTCACTGAAAATTAATGCAAGTAAAGCACTGACCTGTGGTGCCAGGTACGTAGTCAGTATTCAATACATGTTAGCCTTGAAATTTGCATCTTCTGTTAAGAAGGCAGAAGTATGTGATATATTTTAGGAAGACACTCATTTAAAAAAGGGTTAAACAGTTCCAGAGCTGATAAGGGGAAGCTTCAGCTATCTCTGAACTTGACTTATATAAAATGGCCTATTTTCGGATGCACCCAAATAAAGCATCACTGTATAACACTAAAGGAAATTTCTACATCCCAAATCAAGTACTCCATCTCATTTTATGTATATGTTAGCTCACTGTGTTTTTCTTTGCATGAAAACCAATGATTTCCCAATACCCTGTTGGAAAAATGCTAGAAGAAATTAATTTCCATTTCTGCAAACATGACAGCCCCCTGGAGAAGGCCTCATCTTCGACACTTATTATGCTGCTCAGCTGGGCTGCCTTCATTCGCCAACCAATGTGAACGGGGCCCAGTGATGGTAAACTGAGAGCCAGCTACTTAAATTCCAGTGAGAAGGGGCTAAGACTGACTTTTCCAAGGCCTGTAGCACCCTGTTTCCTCAGTGAGGCATTCAGCGATTCTGACAGGTCATGGGGAATGCCACCTGTTTTCAGGAAGCAGGTGTATTTTGGAGATGGAGACTAGGATGGGTCAGTATTGATTATTTCCACACAAAGGGGATGTAAACAATTGTTAATAGAGTTCCCCCAAGTGTTGGATCAGACCTGTTTCTCCTGAGATGGATAGAGCTAGCTTTTACTGAGGGTTTAGTTTGTGTCGGAAACTGTGCTAAGTGCTTTACTTTTGTTATTTAAAATTCATCCACAGGGCGTGGTGTCTCACGCCTGAAATCCCAGCACTTTGGGGGGCTAAGACAGGAGGATCATGAGGTCAGGAGATCAAGATCATCCTGGTCAACATGGCAAAACCCCATCTCTACTAAAATACAATAAATAAATTAATTAAAATAAAATAAAATTAGCCAGGTGTGGTGGTGCACATCTGTAGTCCCAGCTCCTCCAGAGGCTGAGGCAGGGGACTCCCTCGAACTTGCAAGGCAGAGGTTACAGTGAGCCGAGATTGTGCCACTGCACTCCAACCTGGAGAGAGCGAGACTCCATCTAAAAAAAAAAGACTCATTAATACCCCTCCTATGAGGTATGGAACTATAATGCCAATTTTTCAGATCAGAAAATTGAGACCCAGAGAGCTTAAGTAACCTACTTGCCATCACATCTTTTCAAAGTGTCAAAGTCAGGATTTGAATTCAAGCAAAGTCTAGAACCTGACCCCTTAGGCAACACACTTTCCCTCTTTATGGGGAACTTCTCTACGGCCTGCCCTTGCACATACAAGAGCCACGTTTATAGCTCTTTATATCTTCCGCCTTGCAGATAGTTCATGGCACCAATGTGGGCCCTATATTGGAGGAGTGACCATTCATAATCTAGATAGGAACCCATTCCTTAAACTGAATAAATGAGCTGGTCCGAGAACTGGGTATTCTCTCTAAAACTATGAATTGGGAAACACACATCAAGGGAATGACTTAGCAACAGAAAGGACGTCAAAAGACAGAAGTTAGTGAGAGAGACCTAGCTGACCTGAGCTTTGGGGAAGCATAAAAAAAAAAAAAAGGCAATACATGGAAGAATTAAAAGAAAAAGCATGAAGAGCAACAGAGTCAACCCAACACCCTGCACCAGGGTGAGGCTTTGCAGACTTCCATTGCTGGGTTCCCTAGAATGAGCAGAGATCCAGTCTCTGGGCTTGGGGAGGTCCAACTCCATCACACCTCCTGATCTCTGATTTCCATGAGTTCCTTCATTACTTCACACATGTGTTTATAGCGGAACCTCTTTGCTTGGGTTACCTGTGTGGTTCTGTCACATGAAATCAAAAAGATACAAACTCAAATTAATACCATAATCGACCAGTCCCAATCACCCATTGGGACAGATGTTACTGACTCTGTTTTTCTTCAGACAAAACAAATAACTTTGTTTGTTTAGAGATAAGTTATTTACCCAAGGCCACACAGATAGTAAATAGAGAAATCTATGAACTTAAAAACTTGGGTCTAATCCTTTCCTTTTTCCAGACAGAAAAACAAACAAACAAACAAACAGGGGCTTTTCAAGCTATAATTTGCACAATTGCAGTTTCCAGTATTCTCTAAGATAATTTGATTTTTACTTAGAATGTTTTTGGGGGTGGCAATGACTATACCAGATGACTCAGGCCCACAAAGGGAGTAAAATTTTTATACAGCTTTTAAACATTTGAGATAATTGCACACACACACACACACACACACACACACAAATGGTGTTGGAAAATGCCTGAAATAAAGTTCTGCTAGGTAATCCTATTTTTCTCTAAGATTGGTATAATTTTAATAAATAATATAAGACTTTCTTAGCTTTCCTCCCATGTTAAATTATTCGTCAGAGGCTAGGTTTAAAGAGTTATTGTTGACTCATAGCATCCTGAAGGAATGAAGACAGAGGTTTAAAAAAGAGACCCTGAAAAGCACAGAACATAGAATGAGGGATCTGAAGATATGTGAGGGAAGAAGATACAGGAAAACTGGGGGACGGTTCCTTAAAATAGTAACACTTTCTTATATTTGTATAGCACTGCAGTTTACAATGTGCTTTCATACACATCTCATTGAACTTTGTAACCAGTTGAGAAAAGCAAGAAGCGAAGATATCATTAATCCCATTAAATAGATGTGAACATTGAGCCTCAGATAAGAAAACTGACTTGTTAGAGGCAGCACAGTTAGTACATGACAGTGACAGAGCTGAGACTTGAGTCAAGGTCTTCCTACTCCTTGCTTATTGTATATCCCATAACACCATGAAATTGCAAGTAAATCAAATCTTACTAAAATCAAGAATTTTAAGATTCAGGGATGGTTGGGCACGGTGGTTATGCTTGTAAACTCAGAACTTTGGGAGGTCAAGGAGGGTGGATTACCTGAGGTCAGCAGTTTTAGACCAGCCTGGCCAACATGGTGAAACCTCGTCTCCACTGAAAATACAAAAATTAGCCGGGTGTAGTGGCACACACCTGTAATCCCAGCTACTTGGGAGACTGACGCAGGAGAATTGCTTGAACCCGGGACGAGAGGTTGTAGTGAGACGAGATTGCACCACTGCACTCCAAACTGGGCAGCACAGTGAGACTCTATCCAAAAAAAAAAAAAACAAAAAAAAAAAATTCAGGGACAAGAAGACTAAAAGGAAAAGTGAAAGGAAACAGATGCAGGTGCTTGGTTTTCGTCCCTGTGCTGCCATCAGTTAGCAGTGGAGTTTGGCTGAGTCCTGAGGTCTTCTCCAGCTCCCATACTCTGTTTGTTTGATGGTCCCTTATCCTGTGGGCTCTGTTTCAAATATTATCAAAATCAAAGCCTAGATTGGGAGGGTGGCCTTGAGAAAAAGACACTGACTTGCATGCTTAGACTCTGTATAGGAGTTAAAAGCTAGCCTTGGCCTCTCTACTTTCTTTTCTGTTATCTAATAACAGGGTGAGGAGTATCACCCTGTAAAATCTCCTGAGAGATGTTTAGCTGCCTTTATTTTTGTCCTGCCAAAGTCAACAAACATTGCTCCCAGGATGATACCGCTACATGTTAGGTATTAAGGGATGGAGGATTTTAATCTCTATTTTGTGCAAAAGGAAGGTGAGACCTAGAGAGAATAGAGTACCTTGTCCAACATTATAGAGTTGGTACCAGAACTGGGAATCTAAGCTCTTTTTACATGGCTGCCAAGCTTGAGTTCTGCATACCAGGCTGGAGTGCGGTCATTCTGTCATCTATTAACCATGGCAGGCTGCTATGTCTTCTTGTCCCCAAAGCCTATCATTTGGATTTTTTTTTTGTTATGCTAACAATATCAAATGAAGACACACTTCATTTCTTAAAAGACATTACTAAGTGGATAACAAAAGAATCAGCCCAGCTATAGTTTAGGAGTTTTCCGATTTAAGGTGAAAATTGACTCATAAGAAGGAGTTTAGCAAGGAGGATACAGGTAGCATTGAGATGCTCCCTTGCCTTTTATTCTCCTGGTAAAGAAAGGCAGGGGTTGCTCTTATGAAAAGATCTTAGGCCTCTTGCTATCCTATTCCTTCCTCACATTGACAGTATCCTCAGCAGCAATCACGAAAATCCAAACAGTGTCAGATCATTAAACAAATATCTCTCTTCCAAAGCCTACTTCTCTATTGATGCAGATTATAGAGCCCCATCCTGTAATTTTCATATTACACTCAATAGAAATCCCAAGTCTTGCTCTGTTATTAGCTCAATTAAGCCACAGATTGCTAAAGAATCTTCAGAAATCCATTGTTTCATTAGATTGGTGCAAAAGTAATTGTGGTTTTTGCCATTACTTTTAATACTTACTGTAGGGATTTTGTTAACCATATAATTTGTTACAACATATATTTATAACTTTATGTTATAAAGACAGTACTTTTTTTCTCAAATCTCAGCACAAGGATTGGCTTTATGAATCTTATAGGGCCAGTACAGTATAAATACTGGTTATGTTTCTTTCTTTGCATTGGCTGTTAGGAAGCTCTGAGCTAAATTTGTCACATTCATTCTCTATATCATCTTTTTGTTGTTGTTGTTTTTGAGACAGAGTCTAGCTCTGTTACCCAGGCTGGAGTGCAGTGGTGTGAACATGGCTCACTGCAGTTTTGACCTCCTGGGCTCAAGTGATCCTCACACCTTGGCTTCCCAAAGTGCTGGAAAGTGCCAGGCCACTGTCCCCGGCCTCTATAGCGTCTCAATACTCAGCTTCATCTTCACCTCTGAATACTTTGGAGTTTCCATTTTTTTAAATCCTTACATTCCATTACCAGTATTACTAGTATTGTGAGTTGTTCTCAAACTTTATTCATCAGAATTTCTAGCAGGGCTGATTAAAACACAGATTGTTGGACCCCACCTCTAAATTCTGGACTCAAGTAGCACTGGGGCGAGGTCTCAGTTTTTTCATTTCTAAGTTTCTAAATTATGCTGATGTTGCTGATCTGAGAACCACATTTAGAGAATCACTGATTTTTTTTTTTAATTTTATTTTGTAAAGCTAATTCAAGTCTTTTCCCAAATGAGACAGTAAAAATTAAATGGTTAAATAGAAAGCAAATGAAAAGATCTCACTGTCCTCTAGGGCAGTTGAATTTTTTATCCAAGTCCAGAGGATTATAGGTATCCTTGCTAGATTTGGTGTTTTTAGATTAAGTCCATCATTCTAATTTGTCTGTTTCTTGAATCCTCATTCTTTCATCAAAAAAATTAACTCTCCTTCCTGAATTTGTATCCTCCGAAAATATGGTTATCATGGCTTCTTGCTTTTAAAAATATCAGATAGGCTACCCCATTCCTGGGTTACTAAGGATGTTTGTGAAGACCATGAAAGATGTCATGGAGGGAATTTAAAACACAAGACTAGCTGACATGCTTTCTTCTAATCCTGAGCACTCATGATTCTATGAAATAGATCCAAGACACCTTGAAGTTGTGTGCAGTAAACTTGATAAAGACTATGAGCCCTCTTTCTTTGTGGTCGATGGCAGTAGAACCCCTCCCTCTGCCCACAGCATCAATTGCTGAGAAGAGAGGGTGAGACTTGAGTACAGTTATTTTTTTAATGCACGTCAGGATCATCATGACATTTATTTTTTCTGAATGTGCACATCCTGGCCCCAGCTCTAAGAATTTCTTTAGTGAAAGCACACACTCTCATGTGCTGTTGGGGTTGCAAAGGACCACTTGAGTAGCCCAATGTCAGCTGTTCCCATGGGAAAAAAAGGATGGACACTTTCTGAGAGGGCTTGCCTACAGGGCTTTGTGACTGTTGGAGGCATCTCCATGAAGCAAACAGAAATCTGACCATTCTAATTTATCTGATGATGGAGGACGGTAAGAAAAAGAACTGATTTGTGGCTAGTAATTGTCATAGATAACTTGTTTTTTTTTTTTCTTTTTCTTTTTTTTGAGATAGAGTCTTGCTCTGCCGCCTAGGCTGGAGTGCAGTGGCGCAATCTTGGCTCACTGCAACGTGTGCCTCCGGGTTCAAGTGATTCTCCTGCCTCAGCCTCCTGAGTAGTTGGGACTACAGGCACATGCCACCACACCCAGCTAATTTTCATATTTTTAGTAGAGACGGGGTTTCTCCATATTGGCCAGGCTGGTCTCAAACTCCTCACCTCAGGTGATCCACCCACCTCGGACTCCCAAAGTGCTGGGATTACAGGCATGAGGCACCACACCCGACCATAATAGATAACTTTTATGGGGTGCTTTTTATGTATCAGGCATGGTGTTAAGTGTCATTTCATTTTACAACAACCACAAACAAAGCTAAGAGATCAACAATATTACCCCCATTTTACAGAGAACAAAACCAAGGCACATTGAGGTTTACAAAGTATCGGATTTACCTGGTTTACATTGCCTGTGAAAGCAAACGATGTAAACCCAGGGCCTGTGCTCTTGACTACTGCACTCTGCTCTCGTAGAGAAAGATAATCACTCAATTTTCCCAGTTACAAACACAGGACCTCTACACTCAACCAGCACATTGAGCACTCACTGTTTGCTATGCAATATACTAGGTAGTGGATGCCCAAAGTTAACAAGGGGCTCCAAATTCTCACGGGGAAACAGAATCATAAAAGCTGATCACAATATGATAATGAGTGGTCTTCTAGAACAACGGTCTCCAACCTTTCTGGCACCAGGGACCAGTTTTATGGAAGACATTTTTTTTTTACATGGAGCAGGGGTGTGGGGATGGTTTCGAGATGATTCAAGCACATTACATTTCTTATGCACTTTATTTCTATTATTATTACAGTGTAATATATAATGAAATAATTACACATCTCAGCATAATGTAGAATCAAGTGGGAACCCAGAGCTTGTTTTCCTGCAACTAGATGGTCCCATTTGGGGGTGATGGGAGACAGTCACAGATCATCAGGCATTAGGTTCTCATAAGAAGTGCACAGCCTAGATCCCTCGCATGTGCAGTGCACAATAGGGTTCATGCTCCTGTGAGAATCTGATGCTGCCACTGATCTAGCAGGAGGTGGAGCTCAGGGGGTAACACAAGTGATGGGAAATGGCTCCAAATAGAGATGAAGCTCCACTTGCTTGCCCGCGGATCACCTCCTGCTTGGTGGCCCAGGTCCTAATAGGCCACGGACCAGTACTGGTTCATGGCCCAGGGACCCCTGTTCTAGAGTGTAGGCAAGTGCTCATATAGCCACTATGGAACATGCTAATGTACAATATAACCATGAAGTCCAAACATCAACATCCAGAAAATTCTCCCCAAAGATTTATTCCTAGTACTCCTCTGCAATCACCAAAGCTAAGTTTAAATCTTTAGCTTTAGCTGTCTGGCTCCTCCTCAAGAGGGTTGCTTGACCTTCGCCCTTAGTTTTTTCATCTCAACAATGGGATAAGTAACATACCCACCTTATGGGGTGTTGTGTGGATTGCATGTGACATTGTGTGTAAAACGGAGTACCTCGTACAGTAAATGCTCAATAAATATGAGCTGCTATCTGCATCACTGTCATCACTATAACACAAAGAAAATGCTATAGGTCAGTCTCCTGGGAAAACAGACTCCGAGACTGAGATTTGCACCAAGAGGTCTGAGAGGGAGAGTTCTGGAGGACAACTGGATGGGAAGGAGGGCAGTTGGATGGCGGAGAGGGAGAAGTTGAACTCTAACATACTAGTGAAGAGGTCTCAGTTCATCCTTAGAAAGTTCCAGACATAGTATGGTTCCTTGAGTAATTCTGAATCAAGGCAAAGGGGACTGGGCGTTTGTACGCCCACATCAACTGGTTGGGAACAAGGGCTGCTCCCCGGGAGGGAGTGCAGACTTGGGCAAGGAGACTTCCTTTGGCTGAGAACAATTCCTCAGGAGAAACCAGCTGTGAGCTGTCAGCTGCCATCACTCCTGGTAGCTGGGGCAGTGAGCGCTGAGATTCTAAAAGGGTGCTTTGGGGCAGTGCACATGAACGCATCCGCTACAAGGAGAGTGGTGTCATCTCTCCTTTCAGGGTTTATTCCCTTGTGATCACAGAGCAGCTGTCGCTGATGGTGAATTTTTATGAGACTACTTTGCTCAGTGGTCCCTGAGGAGGAAAGATCAGTGTTTCTTATAATGAATGGTGCAAAGGCAGGAAAAAGAATGAGATCTTTAAATAAAAACCTGAAAGAATGAGAGGAAAGGGAAAAAACCTGCTAAGGGAATGGGTGTGCCTCTTGCTCTCAGTCTCTCAGCCTCTCTGGCCCCATCCTGCCTTTCCATGGAGGGGAGAAGACAGCAGAGTGGCCAAGGCTTGATTTCTCCCTGGAGCCACCAAGGACCAGCGTCCCCACGGAGAAACAGTCCATTTTTGTTATGACATGACAGCCGTTTCCTAAGATATATCTGCTGATGAAAGTAATGTTTAGTAAAAACAGTTGTTTCTATAGAAAAAAAGAAACTGAAGATTAGAAAAATAAAAAGATCAAGACATTAAAAAAAGCGAGGGGGTGGTCAGAGGCCATGCGCAGTGGTTCACGCCTGTAACCCCAGCACTTTGGGAGGCTGAGGCAGGCGGATTACCTGAGATCAGAAGTTTGAGACCAGCCTGACCAACATGGTGAAATCCCGTCTCTACTGAAAATACAAAAATAAGCCGGGCATGGTGGCACGTGCCTGTAATCCCAACTACTCAGGAGGCTGAGGCAGGAGAATTGCTAGAACCTGGGAGGTGGAGGTTGCAGTGAGCTGAGATGGGGCCAGTGAAATCCAGCCTGGGTGACAGAGCAAGACGCTATTTAAAAAAAAAAAAGGCACAGACTAAGGAAAAAGAAAACAGGAAAAGGAACAAGTAGGTAAACTACCAAATAGATAAACTACCAAAATACATGCTGCATTGGTAAACTGCTTGGGGAAAATCTATGAACAATCGCACTCACGGCTTTCTAGGTGTCTGTGGGAAGTCGGAAGTCACAATGCTGGTGGAGAGGCAGGCATCGGGGAAAACAACATTGAATTCCCAATAGGAAGCTTTCACCAGCCCTCTGCCTGGGAACCTTAACGAGCCCCACATTCATGGCTGCCAGTTCTGGGCAGAGCCAAGCAGACCTCCTGTAAGGCTTTGTGCCAAGCAAAAGCAGCAAGGGAAGGTGCGCTCTTTGGTTATTCTATTTGGTTATTCTCCTCTCGTCTTGCTGATAATATGTTCATCAAAGCACTTAACTCCCAACCCACGCGAGGTCAAAGAAGCAGATGTTTGATTCATTTTCTCATTGCCCCAGAACTGAAGATTTTTTTTTGTTTTTAATCTCAATTGAAAACTTGAAAATGCCTAGGAAAATAGGCATTGATCTTAGAAAATCTAGGGCACAAATCTTCTTTTTTCTTTTTTGATTTGCTCAAGCACCCGTTTTGTTTTCTCAAGACTGTGAGAACAGATTGACGCAAATTTGCTGGGGAAGAGAAAGCTCGCAGTGGCCAAAGCAAGGACACCGTTTATGCAAATCTCGGACGGCAGCTCTTATTTGAGAATAGTCAGAACTGTCTCGGATCGGTCTTAGGTTTCACCTGAAGAATCCACCTGTGTTCAATCAGAGGCTGGAAAGGGTACAGTGGGATGCTTAGGCTCCCCTCCCAAATAGCTGGCTGTGGCTCTTGACACCGGTCCCCTTGGTGACCAGTTCCATAACCCTGCCCACCCTCTCTGACCACTGTTTTAAGGTAAACAAGCCACTGCAGCCATGGGAGACACATAAGAGTTTTCTGACCCATTAGTTTTTATTCATCACTTACCACTTTACATGAGTAGTGCTGGTGTTGCCCCACCGAGATCCCTTTCTCCATCACCTATGCTGGGAGAAAACTGGGAGAGAAAAGTTCTCTTTGCACTGGGAGTTGATACATTTGTACACAGCAGCTGGGGCTAAAGACCACCACCTTTTCCAGCCTCAGGAAGGAAGCTCATTGTAGCAAAAGCACAGGAAGCTAACCCATGAGGAGAGAGAGGATACAAGATGGAAGGGAAAGGAGAGGGGTAAGCCTAGAATCCCAGGGGCAAGCTCATCACGATGGCCAGCATGGCTAAAATAGAGAGGTGAGGGAGGAAGTGACTTGGCAGTGATGGTAAGGGTAAGATGGCTTGGGATACAGTTGTACGAGTTATTTGTTTCTACGGTGTCTGAGAAAAGAAATACTTTCAGGTCATATGTACAAATTAGTATTCAAAACACACCTCAGTAGTATTTCCAACAGAGAACAAAACGGCCAAGGAGACATACTGAGAATCTAAATGTCTCGAGCCAGTTTTCAGCAGAGACAGAAAAGCAGGGTCCGAAAGGGTCCGAAACAAGCATTCCTTGATGCTGAGACTAACTCTTTTGACTTTGAGACCCGGAGTTATTTACTCTCAGCCCCTCCTTGGGACACAGCAGGAGGTATTTGTTCCTAAGGTTCCTAAAAAGGTTAACATCTTTATTCTCCATGATTGATGTCGACCAGGGCATTGACTCCAAACAGGTGCTCAGCAGTGACTGGTTGCATAGAACATTTAATATCACCCAGTCTAAATTCAGCAGACCCCTCTGTGTTTTGGGGATTGGCTAGGCACTAATGTCACAACAGTGACAATGACATCTCTGCTTTCCAGGACTCAGAGATCAACAAATGAACGGCGACACAGCATGACAGTTCCACACGAGGAGGCTATACAAGAGTCACAGCTAGCTTAGAGAGGGTAGTTCTTAACTCACATGACTGGGATCAGGTTCTTCTCCCAGAAAGTATCGCCGAATGGGCGTGCCCCTTGCTCCTGTACTCTCAGCCTCTCCAGGCCCATCTCACCTCTCCATGGAGGGGAGAAGATAGAGTGATCATGGCTCGATTTCTCCTCGGAGCCAAAGAAGTACAGGGTCCCCATGGAGAAACAGTCCATTTTTGCTACAACACGACAGTTATTTCCTAAGACATTGCTCTCCATAAAAAAGAATGTTTAGTAAAATGATTGTTTCAACAGGAAAAAAAAGGTGAAGACTTGAACAGCCATGTCCAACAGAACACTCTGCCATGATGGAAATGTTCTGTCCCTGCTGCTGTCCAATGTGGTAGCCACTTGGCCACATGCGGCATTGAACACTTGAGACGCAACTAGTGTGACTAAGGAACTGAACTTTTAATTTTAGTTAAGCCATATTCTAGTCTAATGGAGCATAAGAAGGAGGCAGTAGCAGCATCCTACCCTATTATCTTCCCTGGAGACTGTGAGCAACTTTGGGGCACAGGTCTTGTCTTAAAATCCACCTTTCAATGTTCAGTGCGTAGCACAGGGCACATTAAAGGGACAAAAAATTTCTTCACTGAAAGTGTAAGCAGGAAAATACCTAGGAATGATTTGAGCTGTCTTCTTTCTCGCTAAAGAAATCACCTCTTAGCCGTGCTTGGCTGGCAGCCCTGCTGTGTCCACTGCTGTCATGGTGAGAAGGAAACTGAGAAGATCAAAGACCTGCCTGATGGATGCGCTTCAAAAAAAAAAAAAGCCAGGATTTACTCCTGGCAGATAAAAGACTAGATATGAAAGGTGAACAAAGATGGCCAAGAGATGGTAAAAGCAAGGATTGAAAGTCTGGAAGAGCTTGAAGAGAGCAGGAGAGAGCAGCAGCACCTGCGGGATATACACAGGAAAAGAAAATGTTTGAGGAGATTTTTGTCTGCGCCATGATACGGATCAACTTTAGTGTTTTCTAAAGGACTCAAGCCTTTGACAGTGCTTTTCAATCGTTTTGGAAGCTGGGTCTCCATTCAAGAGCAAATGGGCCCAGCTATCTGAAGGATACAAAAGGAAAAAAGACTAGGAAAAGGAAAGAAAACGGCTAAAAATGCAAAAGGAAGATGTGGAGTCTCCCAGGTGTGCTGCTGGCGGAAGACAGAGAGGCTGAGGCTCAAAGCGGTGTCAGGGTGAAAACCGCCTTTGCTGCTCATTTCTTATGAAGTAGTAGTCCCAGAGACATGGACTGTCTGTCTCTCCTCCCAGGTAAGAGAAAGCCGTCAAATCTGAAAGGACTGTTTCAGGGACGTGGGCGCATCGATGGCTGCGTTATGCATCCCAGGTCCTGGCTGTGAAACCTTACGAGGTCCCCAGTTGGAACCATTTTAGTGAGTTTAACTGAGAGGATAAAGGGAAACCAATTAGAAAATCATTCAGACCAATCATAGGGATGGGAGGTTTAATAGCCCCCCATTAGCTGATTGAACTAGGCATAGCATAGATAAATGAAACGCATTTCTTTCTGATCCTAGATGAGGGATGCCTTTTGTTTTTATGAAAGTGGGTACTTTGATGGATAGTCTGGTCAAAGATACAAGTGTGTCTGTGTTGGGAGGAGGGGCAGGAGCTATGGAGATTGCAGTTTGAAAGTTTCACTAGAGGCCAGGCACGGTGGCTCATGCCTGTAATCCCAGCACTTTGGGAGACTGAGGTGGGCAGATCATGTGGTCAGGAGATCGAGACCATCCTGGCCAATATAGTGAAACATCAACTCTAGTAAAAATACAAAAAAATTTAGCTGAGCGTGGTGGCGCACACCTGTAGTCCCTGCTACTCAGGAGGCTGAGGCAGGAGAATTGCTTGAACCCAGGAGGCGGAGATTGCAGTGAGCCAAGATAGCGCCACTGCACTACAGCCTGGGTGACAGAGTGAGACTCTTGTCTCAAAAAAAAAAAAAAGTCTCACCAGAGATCCCTTGAATCATATGGCTCAGACTATCGGGGGCAGGGGGGCTGCCCTGCAATGTGTTTATTTGCATGACAGACAGCTATGTCTTCTGAGAACAACAAACCTCATCCTAAGTGAAGAGTGAGTTGGAGAATACAGCCCTGGATGAAGCTGGCTGGGGTCTAACAGTGGAGAGCTGGATTCTGAACGTGGTTATTTCCTACCACTCAGGCTCCCTTTCAGTTCCAAGGGCTCCTGTCCAGAACAGAGCAGGGAAAAGCAGGGGCAAGAAGCGTTAAAAGTGTGGGCCCTGGAGAGTGACAAACTGGTTTGAAGCCAAGCTTTCTGTAGCTTATTTGTGTGATAGTTAGCAAGTTCCTTCACCTCCTTGATCCTGTTTTTTCATCTGTAAAGTGCTTGGTATCACCGAGCTCACCATAAAACACTTAGCATAGAGCTTGTGGTACATGGAAAGTACTCAATAAAGGCTATTATGGGGCCGGGCGCAATGGTTCACACATGTAATCCCAGCAATTTGGGAGGCCAAGGCAGGCAGATCACTTGAGGTCAGGAGTTCAAGACCAGCCTGGCCAACATGGTAAAACGCCATCTCTACTAAAATATAAAAATTAGCCAGGCGTGGTGGTGCATGCCTGGAATCCCAGCTGCTAGGGAGGCTGAGGCAGGAGAATCACTTTAACCTGGGAGGCGGCGGTTGCAGTGAACTGAGATCACACCACTGTACTCCACCCTGGGCAACATAGACTCTGCCTCAAAAAATCAAAACCAAAATAAGGCTATTATGATAATAGTGAAATATAATTAATGTATCTTTCCTATTAATTCCAAACAGTGGAAGCATTAAATATACAAGGTAGCATGTGCTGCTTTGTAACCTTCATTAGGGGAAAATGAGCCGCAACCCAAGCAGGGAGCCTGAATTTCTATCTGGAACAGGGAGAAAATGGGGACATATTCTGGGTAGCTTTAGTGTATGGCAGCAGGAAAAGAACAAGGCCATAGGAAAGGTTTAGGATCATTTGGGGAACCAGGAGAACTGTGTTTCTGAGGACCTCTGCAACACCTCCTAGGCCACCCCTGAAACTATCTGTGGGTATTGAAGGGTGCAGTTTGGGGGGCCTGACATTCACAAAAGGTAGGGACATAGTCGTAGAAATACAGTTTGTTTTATGATTTTAACATGCAGGTTGGTAGGCCTTAGAGTCCTCGGGTATACATTACAATCCCATGTATTGCGGGGTGCAATACATGGAGAGGAAGAGAGGGAGATCTCTAGGAGCTGATATGTGATTTGCAAAGGACCAAATTCCTTCCTTAATATAGGAAAACTGGGAGAAAATAAGTTCTCTTTGCACTGGGTGTTGCTAAATTTGTACAAGGCAGCTGGAGCTAAAGGCCACCACCTTTTCCAGCCTCAGGAGCACATGAAACTGACTCATGAGGGGAGAGAGGATAAAAGATGGAAGGGGAAGGAGAGGAGAAAGCCTAGAATCCCAGAGACAAACTTATCAGATGGCCAGCAGGGCTGAAATAAAGAGAGAAGTCAGGGAGGAAGACAGCGGCCTTCCTTCTAAAGATCTCTAAGCCTGGTCCAGTTTCCAGCACACAGTAGGAGCACAGTGCAGTTTGGTTTCATTTCCTCTCTTGTTCCTTCAGGAATTAATCTTGATCTTCTTGTATATGTCATGACACAGTGGCACATCCCACTTGAGCTACTTTTGATATCAGGGTTTGTACTCTTTGGAAGAGACAGGTGGAGTCTGAATGAGGGACTCCATTCAAAAAACTTTATGAAGCACGGAGGGACCTTTTAATGTCCTGTTTCTTTGTACCTCCTCCACACCATGAATACCTATCAAACACATCTATTTGACACACACTTCTTTTATTCATTCATTTAACAAATATGAAATGTGTCAACATTCTTGCTAGGCACTTTAGGTGCATTATCTTTCTCTATACCCACACAAAAAAATTTACCCCATACATGATATTATTGTACCCATATTACAGATGAGCAAACTGAGATTTGAAAAGACTAAATCATTTTTCCAAGGTTATACAGGTTGCTAAAATGATCAGAGCCAGGATTTGAATCCAGGCTTGCTTTACTTCACACATTCACTATTTTATAACCAAGAAGCATACTACCTTTCATCTGGTTTGAGTGTGTGGCCAGTGCCAGGTTAAGAAATAAATCACTGTCATCCCTTGCTCAGAAGATAATTATCCTGGATTAGGCTCTGGGGACCATAGTTATTTAGAGAAGTCGGGGGTGAGAGGACCCAATGCTTTGGCTTTGGGTTTTGTTTGGTGAAGGACTGTTTAGTGTGTCCCTGGCTCCAGGAAAAAGCTGGGGATGAGGCGTCAGGGGTCATTGACAGGAGATTGAGGACAGACACTGACTGCATGCTCTCATCAAGAAAATATCACGTTCAAAGATGAAACAGCTTCTTTCACTGGAACATCGATTATGTTCTTCTGGGCCTTCCAACATAACATTCACTCATTTTCATACCATGGCTCCAACCGATTTTCTGTATGAGATCACACACAGAGGAATCAAACTAATTTGAGATTACATGCTCACCACCCTTTCCTGTGAAGAGTCTCTTCGTTTATTACACTTTTTCTTCTGTGACAAATGCCAAGATGTCCAAAAGGTACTCTTAGGAAAAGGAAGTCCTAGGAACTTGGGTGTCATTGGGGCACTATTTCTTCATGCCTGGGTGAGCTCTGCTGTCAGTGTTGAGTGTCAGTGATGTGCCCACGGTGTGGGATTTGACTCTTTGAATGAGAGTGAACCAAGCTCCAGAGGCTGGATTGTCTACACACACCCAGCTAGCAAAGAAATCCCTGCAGCAACCCATGGTTGGGGATGCAGGGGGCTGGTGGGAGGACAGCAATAGGTAAGTCAAAATCTATTCCTAACCCTGAAAATTGGATGGCTTTGAAAGCGAGCATCCCTTAAAAAAAAATTGCGGGGCACAGTGGCTCATACTTGTAATCCAAGCACTTTGGGAGGCCAAGGCAAGCGGATTACCTGAGGTCCGGAGTTCAATGGTGAAACCCTGTCTCTGCTAAAAATACAAAAATTAGCCAGGTGTGGTGGTGCATGCCTGTAATCCCAGCTACTGAGGAGGCTGAGCCAGGAGATTCACTTGAACCTGAGAGGTGGAGGATGCAGTGAGGCGAGATTGCACCATTGCACTCCAGCCTGGGCAACAACAATGAAACTCTGTCTCAAAAAAAAAAATAAAAAAAAAAAAAAAGGAAAAAAAATTGCCAGGTGGCGTGGCTTATGCCTGTAATCCCAGCACTTTGGGAGGCCGAGGCAGGCAGATCACCTGACATCGGGAGTTCGAGACCAGCCTGGCCAACATGGTGAAACCCAGTCTCTACTAAAAATATAAAAATTAGCTGAGAATGGTGGCAGGTGCCTGTAATCCCAGCTACCTGGGGGGGCTGAGGCAGGAGAATCACTCGAACTTGGTAGGAGGAGGTTGTGGTGAGCTGAAATTGTGCCACTGCACTCCAGCTTGGGCAACAGAGTGAGACTCTGTCTCAAACAATAAAAAATAAAAAAAAAGAGAGCTAAGCAACTTGCTCAAACACACATAGTTAATAAAGGGCAAAGCAAAATTTTAACCCATGTCTGTCTGCCTGAAACCAAAGCCCAGCACTTTTCAAAGGACAAGCAGCTTCCTACTCATCTGCATGGATTCCCTACCAATGCTAGTTGACCAACTAGGTGGAACGAATAAACCTTTTCTGAATGGACCCATCCACCTTCATTCCTGCTTTTCCTTCAGGCTCTTCCTTTTGATCCCAGCTTATTTTTAATTCCATGCTTTCAACCACCCAAAAGTTTTAATCCTGAAGAAATACCTACTACAAACAAGTCATCAGAATTATGACAACAGTGTTGATTTTTAGCAAATTAAAATGTTCTAAATGGCATATTTAGGCTATTGTTAAGCTGTTAAGCTATTTGCCATTTACTTCACTTTTATTTTCTGAAATTATTTCTACTTGGATGAATCCTATTTCATGTAAAGTATTATTATAACAAATCTTTTTTTTTTTTTTTTT
>NW_016107452.1:627073-635848 GCF_001604975.1 Cebus imitator | reverse complement strand
TTCAGGCAATTCTCCTGCCTCAGCCTCCTGAGTAGCTGGGATTACAGGCATGTGCCACCATGCACAGCTAATTTTTTGTATTTTTTAGTAGAGACGGGGTTTCACCATGTTGACCAGGATGGTCTCGATCTCGTGACCTCGTGATCCACCCGCCTTGGCCTCCCAAAGTGCTGGGATTACAGGCTTGAGTATTATAACAAATCTTAATTCCTGAATCTTTTTTCCCCTCCATTGTAAATTCTACCAATTGTTGCTTCTGTTAGTGGGGTTATTCTTTGGTGGGTATTATTATTACATTTTAGCAGCAGAATGGAAAAACTGGAAGACAGAAATATGTGAAGATACAGACTGAGGGAGAAGGGACACAAAAAAGAGAAAAAACTAAGGCTTCTGTAGTGATAGTGAGATCAAAATATTCTCAGGGGGCAAGATGGTTAAGTATGAACAGTGGGTTCAAGTGAAGGGGTCAGAGCATATTTCTTTGTTCTTATGAGATAGAAGAATCAGTGATTCTAGGTTTCCTTTCCTCTTCAAATCACCAGGAAAGCAAGAAGTCCAATTTCATTATTGGATAAAGAGTGGATGGTGTCACTATCCCCAGTCCTCATCCACAAGGACTCAGTTGATAGGAGAATGCAAATTTCATTAAATAAAAATGACCCCAGAGCTAGCACGTCCATGTTCTCATCATCAAATGAGGCTTAAATGTGACTCAGCATGGAGTCATCCTTTCCTGTCAAATCCAGACGCTTCCATCCAATACAGAGTGATTCAGAACACATTGTTCCAATCTCCATGTCAGAGTGGCTCCTGGCTTGGCTATTAGAAACCCTCTGAGCAATGTCTCAGTTTTACAAACATCTGTGTCACTTAACCTCATGGACTCTGCTTGTTTATCTGAATAAACACAGGGAATATCACATTGGCCATCTTTCATTGGATCAACCTTACTAGTGACAGTTTAATGCTCTGCTGTTTTGGGATAACTTATACTCAATTTGCCAATGTAGCAATGGCCCGATCAAGGTAAAGGAGGCAGAGGAAGAAACGCCAGTCTCTTGAGTGGATTCAAGGAGTGGCGACTGTGTTTAATCAGCATGGTTGTTCTGGGTCACTCCATCTAGATGGATCCCCCAAAGCATCCCACATACTGCATCCCATGAGTGTAGACAAAATGGATGTGGTGCAGAGACACAGTGGCTGTTTTGGGGTGGGAGGCAGGATGGTACTGTGCAATTTTGAGTCTTACCCGTTGTACTTCAAATCAGTCAAATACATTCCTGGCTCTTTTTCTGTATTCCTGTCTCTGTATCTGTCTGCCTCTCCATGTCTCTTGGTCTCTCATGATTTGTGTGTGTCTCTCTCTGTCTCTTTCACTTTTATGTCTTTGTCACTGTGTCTCTCTGACTCTCCAAAATGTAAAGAGCCCAGGAAGAAGGCATACTTGGGTTTTCACATGGCTCTTCCACTTAGTGGTTTGTGATCCTGATGTGACTGTGAATGTCAGTTTTCTCATCTTTAATTGGAGATGGCAATACCAATTTTGTTGAGTTGCCATTAGGATGAAATGAAACAAAGAGTATATTACAACCAGCTCATTTCCTGGCTCATAATAACTTGCCAATATGGTTAGTTTCTTCCCTATCTCTCATTTACTGTACCCTCATGACATACGTATTAGAGTCCCACCAATCTGGTAGCTTTCTTCCGGTGTGGCCTGCCCTCAGCCCATTCTTAGATCAGCCAATGGAACCATGACTGGCTGGAACCGTTTTTCATCCAATTGGTCTCTTTCCAGCAGTTTCATGTAGCCTCTTGCTGTAAATCACTCTGGGAAAATAAATGTCCCTAATCCATTAGTGCCCTTCTACTGCAAGCCAATTTGAGCCACAAACCAGAGAAGGTTTGTTAATGGCCACTTAAATACATTCCTGCAGCCCAACCTGGAGACCCTCTGCCAGACTAAAATCCTAGCAGCCCCTGTCCAAGAGACACTCGACTGTGACAAGACTGATGTCAGCATGGCACAGTTCTGACTCGTATCTGTTAGGGGCAAACCACACACCTTAAGACAGTCCCAGTTTATGATTGTAGCTTCGCCTGTCTAGGAGTAATTCTAAATAGTGCCCCATTTGCTTTCAAATGAGGTCCAGTTTGTTTGAAACCAGCCTGATCAACATAGTGAGACTCTGTCTCTACAAAAAACGCATTAAAAAAAATTCGTTGGGCATGGTGGCACATGCTTGTGGTCCCACCTACACAGGAAGCCAAGACAGTGGAGGATCACTTGGGCCAGGGAGATCAAGGTGTAGTGAATCATGATCACACCACTGCGCTTCAGCATGGGTGACAGAGCAAGACCCTGTCTCAAAATATAAGAGTTCCAGTTTGAATAATAAACTATTATAAAGTATCTACGGTAACCATAAGTAAAAGTTTAGATAATAACGGTTATCATTTTTTGACTACTTGCTATGCACCAGGCATCCTTATAAAGGTTTGTATATGGCCTGTCATTTAAACTTCATTACAATACTGTGAAGGGGGATGCTATTGTTATCTCCATTTTATAGTCCAGGAAACAGAAGTTTGTTAACATGTTCTTAACAACAACATGGCCAAGGCCAACCAGAAGGCATTGTTTGTACCTCACCCAGTTCCCGTCTGTGGGTAGTGTGCCCATCTCCAAACTGCCGGAAGTGTTGGCTGCTTAAGGCTCAGAGCCGTCCCCTTCCTAGGGAATTTTGCTCAGTCAAATGGAAGCCAACTCTGCTTAACAGGCTCCATGTCCCCACTTAGAAAGCAGCCCACAGCCAATGACACACAAGCTTCCCTCTGTTCGTTGCTTTAAGGTGGAACTGACTGCAGTGAGATCCAGCTAAGACCACATCCTTCCTTAGCTCCTTCCTCTGCTCTAGCCTGCTTCCCTTGCTCCCATAATCCTAAAAGCATGCTTTCAATAAGCCACCTGAGACCTAAGACATCCAGTTAGCAAGCTGCAGAGCTGGGACTCATATCTTTCTTTTTTTTTGAGTCGGAGTTTCGCTCTTGTTACCCAGGCTGGAGTGCAATGGCGCGATCTCGGCTCACCGCAACCTCCGCCTCCTGGGTTCAGGCAATTCTCCTGCCTCAGCCTCCTGAGTAGCTGGGATTACAGGCACGCGCCACCATGCCCAGCTAATTTTTTGTAGTTTTAGTAGAGACGGGGTTTCACCATGTTGACCAGGATGGTCTCGATCTCTTGACCTCGTGATCCAACCGCCTCGGCCTCCCAAAGTGCTGGGATTACAGGCGTGAGCCACTGCACCCGGCCGCTGGGACTCGTATCTAGGAAATGCTCTTAATCGCTAAGCAGATGTGACATGATATTGCCTATACATGATTAAAATGATGGCCTCCAAGTTGTCAGGTCACCAAGCAGCATGTACCACATTGGTCTAGATATGGCAACAACGATAGTCACAAAGAATACTACTTACCAAATGCTGACAGCAGGCCAGTCTCTTTATTGCATCTGACTCTCTCAACAACACCATGAGGTTCATCTTAGTATCCCCACTTTCAGATAATGTATGGGAAGTTTGGAGACATTGAGACACGTCCCCCAATGTTACATGGACAGGAAGAGGGGAGGCTTAAGCTTATATCCAAGTCCATGTTTCTTCAAAGGCCACATGTTTTTTCCACCTGATCACTCAAGCCTCTTGTGGCATAAAGTCTTCAGTGAATAATTGGTGAAATCGATCTTCCATCAAAACTGACATTCCAGAAAAAATTTACACAGAAGACTCTGCTATCCCTCCAACCTTAGCCCCAGCAACAGTTCTTTTTGAGCTGCATTTGACCAAAACGTCTCCACTTTCCGGAGAAAGCCATACTACGTTAGGGATAGCCAGAGAGTATTCTCTTAAGCCAGACATAAAAAGAGCAAAGGAACCATCTTTGGTGGAGAAAGGAAAGAAAGTGAAACCACATGCTAAAGAAAGAATCGCATTTCTTATGGCTTTTCCACCAAATGAGACAAAATGGAATAAAAGGAAAACAGCAAAGATTTAAGGAGAAGAGGATTCAAAACCTAACTCTACTGTTCTGTGATGTTTTTGGCAAATGACTCAAAGTTTCTAAGCCTCAATTTGCTCTTCTGTTCTATAGGAAAAATACCCATGTCATTGGCCCATGAATGAAAGAGGGTAAATGATATAAAACAAATATTTCTTTGTGCCTCATCTCTTCCATTTTCATAAAATTTATAGCCAGCTGGGACCGTCATTCCAGGTTTAACTAATACTGGTTCAAATGGACTATGCTTTTTTCTAAGCAAAAAGCATATCCTATTATGACAAAAAGGTTTCTATTAAAAATAGAGAGCAGATAAAAGGGAGACCTTCATCCAGGAAGCCATCAGCTGATTCATAAAAATACAGAATGAGTCATCCTGGTTCCCAAGGCTAAAACTTATAATCAATGGGCCTGTCTGACCAGCCAATCCCAGCCCAGGGGAGAAGGAGCTGACCAGTGGGCCATCTTTACAAGCCTATTCCAATCCTTCCTTGTAAAACCATTAACTCTGCTTCCAGCTTGGTGAAAAGAAAATCAATCTGGGCTATTTGCAACACTGTATTGCAAATGTACCCGCAGCCTGGTTGGCTTTCTGAACAACTGGGGTGGGGGAAGTGCAGTGATTCGTGTGTGTGTGTGTGTGTGTGTGTGTGTGTGTGTGTGTTCAGCTCCACTGAAGAACAGGCTTGTGCATCTCGCTTTGAAAATCAATCTCTTGGCCTTCATCTTGACATTTATTATTTCAAAATGCTTCAGTTCCTATCAGCAATTATGCCATTAGCATAAGACTGGAAAACACAGACCCATGTGTACTGCAGATGACGCTCTTTCTTTTAAAAAATAGTTTTATCATTTTCACTCTCTAAATATATAGTTTAACATAGAATCCTAGATGCCAATCCTCAATTTGGATGAAGAGTCATAAATTACATACACATACATAAGTAACTGTATGTATAATTGTATATGTGTATATACATATATATGTATAAGTGTGTGTATATAGATAATATTTTTTATGAAGCAGTTAAGGAAGGAGAATTCTAAATACATGATTTTAATTTTACTAAGCAAAAGCTCTTTCACCAGCAAGTGAAGAAAAATAATTACCCAACAATCCCCCTCCAGGCTCTTTCCTCCATCCATGCATTCGGCGATAACTTATTTAGGATATGAGTGCGCCAAACAGCGTGCTAGGCATTGTAGGGCAGGGGAGTGGGTTAGGTTTTGGAGATTTAACTGTGAAAGGGCAGTATAAGCTCTCCTTCTGGGATCAAACAACTTGGTTCAATAAGAATTCATTGCATAGGATCCTCCGGTTTGCAAAAGCCTCTTCCCTTACCCTGAATTCCCCACAGAGGCCCACGAGTGGTGTTCAGAGTCAAACCTGACCAGCTGCATACGTGAGCAGCAAGGCAGGGATCGGCGCCTGCCTCCCCCACTAGCTGCCTTCTGATCTGGCAAATAAAACCTGCGTGTGCTGTCAAGGTAGTGAAGGGGAGGGACTCTCCTTTGCATTTCTCTTGCCCCTAGATCAGGTCTAAATCTTGGGTTTCTGATGTAACCTAGGAGCTGCTGCTTTGGAGAGCAGTGTGTATTGGGATGGCGAGGAGGGACTCAAGGAACAGGCTCGTCTTACCGTGATAACAGCAAGTTCCCCTTACAAGTTTAACATGCAAACCTAGTGTTGGGTCCAGTCTGCCTCTGCCGGGTAAGCCCTTTCCAGAACTTCAGAGAAATGATCTTACAGTGCCCGCACATAGGGACGCTTAAACTCTCCCGGGGAACGGGGAATCTCGGCTGAGCCTGAGGGCCTAGAGAAGTTCCCCCAGGGCGAATGGAGAGTAGAGGGCAGCTTAAAGAGCTGAGCTCCTTCTGAGACGGGAACAGGAATTCCGGGGAGACTGATCATGGTTTTTACCCCTCTCGGAAAAACAGAGAATGCATAGGGGGATGGAGAGGGTTGTGCTGCAGCCCTGGCCTCCCCCTTCACCAAGCCTGGATGCACCGTACGAACCCTCTTGCTTTCTAGTTCCTTTCCCCCCCCCCCCCCAGGCTACGGGGAAGAAAGAGTGCAGGACACGAGACCCAGCCCTACACCCTGTCTCAGGCCCGTCAGGACAACAGCACAGAGGTGAAAAAAAGATCGGGTATCAAATTCCCGGCCAAGCCACTTAGTGGCAGCTGAGTGATCTTAGGCAAATCACTCATTCTCTCTGACAGGCGGCTTTCTTACCTGTAAGGGGATCATGATGGCACCTGACTCATTAGGTCCCAGGAAGTATTAATAAGATCGCACGTGTTAAACTACAAACGGCGGCTGGCACACAGTGGGTGCGCGGTTCTTAATACATGTATTTTTAATTGTGTTAACTATCAACCCCCCTATGCGGAAGCTGAGTTGTCCTCTCAGACTGAGCACTCCCGCAGCGCAATCTTCCAGACCCAAGGTGCTGGGCGCCAGCATTCTCCCCGCGCCCAGGAGCTCATATTTTCTTCCCGTCACCCCTAGATCTGGCTTGGGGAGGCCACCCCTCTGCATCCTCCCCAGCTTTGGCAGGGGGAGGCTCTGAGACCCGGGTGAGGGCGCGGAGCGGGTGCGCGCGGCCGCTCTACCGGGGCAACATCCACGGCTCTCCCACCCCCTCCCCAGCGCCCAGCGCGCAAAAAGAGAGAAAGCGAGAAAGGCGCGGATACTGGACCAGGCTTTGACGCGGATCTTGAGCTCGCCGTCCTGAGGCTCGGGCATGGCCTTCCTGGAGAGCCGCAGCTTGTTGAGCCCCCCGAAGCCGGCCAGCACCACCGCGCGCATCTCCTGGGCGTCCCCGAGGCGGTGCGAGCCGTCGCCGCCGCCGCCCTCCGCCGGCTCCTTGCCTGCCTCCTTCTCGATCATTTGTTCGGTCTCCTCTGCCTTCTCCACGCCTTCCTTGGCCATGGCGCTTGAGGGCGCGGGGCGCACGGGCTGCGGTGGCTGCGGCGCTGGGGGATTGGGGCTCCTGTTCCGCGGGTTCCTCCTGTTGAATGTGGGATGCTCGACTGTGCAATGGCTGCAGCCTCTGCGAGCGCCGCCGCGGTCCACAGCCTCCGCCGTAATCCTCACAAGAGCCGTGTCCCTAAGCGCTCCACCCCGCCCCAGCCCTCTTTCCTGCCCAAATGAAGCCTCAACTCCAGTTCCTGAAATAGTTCCGAATTAGACTCAGGATTATGGCCCCAAACCCAGATTTACCGAAGATCTCTGACTAAAACGAACCTGGAGAGGCCACCTTGTCATCCCACCACCCGTGGCTCCAGTACTTGGTTATATACGGCACAGACTCGGGTGCCTTGAAATGGACAGAGATGAATGCCTGGGCCTGGCGGATGCCTTCCCGCGACAAG
Source organism: Cebus imitator (assembly GCF_001604975.1). Lineage (NCBI taxonomy): Eukaryota > Metazoa > Chordata > Mammalia > Primates > Cebidae > Cebus > Cebus imitator. The sequence goes on along the minus strand of NW_016107452.1, from coordinate 628,411 downwards.
GTTGCCCTCTCTCCCTCCCATCTGCGGGGCTGGGCGGGATAGCCGGGAAATCGGGTGGTTTCTCAAACAGCCAGTTCTGGGTAGAAGGGCGGAGAGGTTTGGAAAGCAGAGAACTGGAGACTCGGCTCACTGCCCTGTAGAGCACAGTCCGGGGTCTTTTCCCCCCGACCTGCAGGGTCAGCCGGGATGCTCTTTCCTTGGTGTCATCAGGGGCTTCCTTACGATGGCGAATTCTCACCACACACACCATTTCGGGCCATTAAGGAGGTTCCAGACGAGAATCCTGTACCAGAAAGGATTTGTGTTCTGATCCCCAGTAGACCAACGTGTGTGTGTGCGCTCTCCAACACGCACGCACATACACAGAGTAGTAACTGGTATTTTGTTTTATCAGGCTCTTTAAAAAAAAAAAAAGAGCTCATAGAAAAACTTGGTTTTTCTGAAATAAAATGATGGTGAAGGAGGTGGTTTTCCGAGGGCAGTTTAAGGACAGAGAGGCAGCATAGGACCAGGTCTATATTCTATTATACTTGCTATGCCATTGCCAGCCTTGAGAGCTTGGGCAACTCCTTCAACCTTCCTGAGCCTCAACACCCTCATCTATAAATTGGGTACATTAATTTTTTTTTCTGTATTGTGTGAAGTGCTGGGATGGATTTAATTTCAGTAAGACACGGTCCTTGTATTCGAAAAGCTCAATTTCAGAGCATGAGGCAGGAAAGACACAGTCAACAAATGTGACACAATGAATGATCTAAGTGCTGCCTCTTCTCTCCCCACATTCTTCCTGTGCCTCTCTGCTTTAAATGCCCTGATCTTCTATTCCTTAAAAAGAAAAAGAAAAAGAGGATTATTTCCTCTCCTTCCACAGGATAGCACCTGCTGTCCCCTTGGCCTGGGGTATATGTTCCATCTCCTTTATCTGGTGTTAACTCCTACTCCCTCCAGAGGGAGGAACCACTAACTGGTCCAGAGAGTTGGAGAAGTTCTCGTGGAGGAGGAAATATTTGAACCAGAACCTTGAAGGATGAGGCGGGTTCTTCTGGCAGAAAAGGTCACAAGCTCGTTCAAATACACAGAAAAGTAACAGGTAAAAGTGCTTTTGAGATGCTGGCTTGCTCTACGTAGGCAGAACGTTGACTGTATTTAGCAGTCATTGGAGATGAGGCTGAAGGGTTGATTGGGACCAGCCTTTGAAAGTTGTCACATACCAAATTATAAAATTTAAGACATAATCACAGAGGCAATTGGTGCCATAAAGGCTTAAAAACAAAAACATGGGAAGAGCATTACCAGAACTGCATTTTAGAATAATAACTTTGACAGTAAGGGGGTGAT
>NW_016107452.1:523747-627008 GCF_001604975.1 Cebus imitator | reverse complement strand
AAAACAAAGAAAAAAAAAACAAAGAAAAAGAAACAAAATAAATGAGAATGGTCTCAACTGAGGCAATGGCTGTGGGATGGAAGGAAGAAGGCTAAAAGAAGCCTGAATAGACAGAACTTGGTTAGTGAATTGAACATTTTATTATGAATACAACTGTCTAAATTGTTAATCATGTTTACATTGTAAGATATAGTATTTAGGCTGGATTCTATCCTGAAACAAGAATTTGAACACCAGTGGTTTATTTTGGAGATAATCCCAGGAAGCTCTGGCTGGGAAGTAGGACAGTGAGGCAGGATATTGATAGTACCCAATATGGAATGTATTAATAAGCAGATTACTGCAGTGGGCAATTGGAGCTCAAACCCACAGGGGACATTTTAGAGACAGTGTAGAACACGTCTCAGAGTTGCCTCACCCAAGGAGTGAGGACAAAGGTAATTATTCACTAAACTCTATGCTTGATGGGCCACGAGCTGTTTCTGGAATTGTTAACTTCTTGACATTTCCATCTGTCTCACATACCTGGGCTGAGAGAATCCTCTGGAAGAGAACTGTGGATGCTTTTTGCAGGAAACTATCGTTTTATGCATAGAATGATGTGTTTCAAGGAGATATAGCTTTGGCACCAATAATATCTGCAATATATGTTATTGTTTTGGAGGGATCTACTGTTCTAGATACTTTAGGTATATTTCTTAATTTGATTCTGAGAATAATAATCTCATGAGATAAGAATTTCTATTCCCCTTTTATGGAAGAGGAAAATGAAAATGAATCTTAACATGATGAATTATTGTGTTCAAAGGTACATGCTAGTTATAATGAGATAGAAGACAAACTCCAAATCCACGCTGTTAACATCTCACCATGTGTCTTTACATGGAGAGGCCAAACCAGTTCTGCCCCTGATTGACAATACTCCACAGCATTTTTTAATGCTGTCTGCTCTTTTTTTCACTGCCTACTATCTCTGTACCTCCAAGGTCCCTTGCCTTGGTTCTGAGTGTTTTCCTTTGGCATTAGTAAAGTAAATCTACTTTGTAGTCAGCACACAGCATGTTTAAGAGAAAGTGTTTGTCTTACAGCGTGTTAAAGGGAATATAATTACTCCCACCAAGGGGATCTTTTGGCTGTTTACAAACCTCCGATTATAATTGGTAGGCAGCTGATTATCACAACCCAGAGGAAACAAACCATGGTCTGTGCTGCTTGTCGGGGGAGATACCCTCCTCTGAGTCCTATATACCACTATTGTTAAGTATTCCCAACTCTGGTCCTCCCTGGGGGAACGTAGAAAGAGACACAGTGCATGGCATATCTCCAAATAAACACAATAAATTAAATTTTTAATTTGTAAAATTGATTTCTTGGACATTCACTCAGAGCCTCACATTTGAAATTTCTTATGTTATTGTACAACAATGTCAAATGGTGGCCACTGATGGTAGAACATAGTATTACAGTTCAGCTCTGTTAATTGGCAAATGGCTTGCGGAAGGGTACGTGCGCTTGGGTGAGTGTGTGGGGGTGGGGTGGGGGGAGGGATGTAGAAGACAGAATACAGGAACACCTAATAGAGGTAAAGTCTTTGGGTAATAAAACGTGGGAAACAATCTTAGTATGATTTTAGAAATGGTTTTCTAAATGATTTGGAATGATTCGGTAACTTCCTAGAGAAATATGTTATTTGTGGAAGATGGTCCATGTGTCAACTATTGTGGAAAATGGTCCATGTGTCAACTATATCCTTTAATAATATTTGTTGTATTGTTTCCCCTTCAATGCAATTTGAATCATTTGTTGTACATACATTATATTATTTCACCTTTAAAATAATCCTATGCTATAGCACTATTACCCTTATTTTACAGAGGGGAAAACTTAATATAAACTGAGTAAATTTCCCAAGATTGCCGACTTAACAAATTGCAGAGTTGAGATTTGAAGTGGGAGCTATTTGACTTTAAAATGCATGTTCTTAACCACTACACTTCAATGTTTATGGTTTTATTTGTTGCTCTACCTTTTACTCACAAAAATGCCATCAATTAGGTCAAGAAAAAGGAGACAAATTTAGGTCAATAATGGAGAGAGGTAGAAGATTCTGGCCAAAGAAATATCCTAACAAAACCCAGGGGCTTATATTAGAGGATATGCGGCATAATTTCTTATAGTTTGTGTTTATGCTATTTAAAAAATGAAACATAATTGCCAATGAGCACAACATTAGTTTTCAGAGAAGTGCTAGAGAAGTGTGCAGCCCATCCTGATGGTGGTACAATAAACTTCCTGACTACCCCTTGTAGGACCAGTCTTAGGTGGTAAACTCTACTTGTGTCAGAGGGAAAAAAAGTGCACTGATATTTACTTATCACCTTGGTGACCCTGTGCTATTGCTAAATGCTGGAGATAACATGGTGAATAAGGTGAATAACACAAATATAGTCTCAGTTATAACGGGGTTATCAGCCTCGTTGAGGAGGTATATGTTGGTTTAGATTGGGCTGTGCAGAAGTAAACCTTTTTTAATTTGAAGATTTGCATACAAATGGCTTGAGAAATGATCCCAGGAAGCACTGGAAGAGGTCTGTGAAAGTAAGACAGGGAAGGAAAAGAAGCCAATATAAGGTGTATTACCTAGCAGGTTATCACTGCTATGACTCAGATTAAATAGTGCTGGGGAACTCTAGGAGACAGAGCACACCTCATACATATCTCCATCAAGAGGCAAAGACAATGGAGAATCCACCAACTCCTGTTAGTCTTTAGTTGAGGACTGTTTCTGTGGGGCACTAACCATCTGCCACTTCCAGCATACCTTGCACATGGGCTGGTTGGGAATTGGCTGCCTGACAAAGCTGCCCTGAAAGAGTTGCAGGTATTTGTACTTGGAAGCCATTGGGTCATTGAACAAGGCAATGGTGGGCTCCAAGAGGGTGTAGGTTGGGCACTGACCATCTGTGCTACCTATATTGAACCAAAAAAATCATGTAAGTAATTAGTCATTTACCAGTTCAATAAGTGCTCTAAAGGAGAAATACAAGGGGCTATCTGCAGGGTCAGGAAAATCTCTGTGAAAGCAATGGTAATGTATTAGGTTTAGCTGCAGACAACAAAATATAGTACAATATATAAAAATTGGCTTAAGAATGTAAAATACTTAAGGGTGGTATGGAGGCTCTGCATAATCATCAAGGATTGATGTTCCTTCCTGCTCTAGACTCCAGCTGATGAGTTTGGCTCCCATTCTCATAGTTAAGATAGAGCCATCACATTTATGTTTTGGCTGGCAGGACAGAGATAAGTGAGAGGGGAAGAAAGACCCATGTATTTCATCTTAAGGGCACTTCAGGACGCCACCATAATACAGGCACTTACCTCTTATTGGCCAGAGCCTAGTCACATGACCACATCCCACTGCAAAGGATGCTGGAAAATCTAGTTTTTTCTTAGCCAAGTAACAATGTCCAAGTAAAAGTCAGAGTCCTATAATTGATGGGGAAAGGGAAAGATAATATTAGTAGGTATAGCAGTATCTTCCACAGATGCCACTGAAGGGCTTTAAACAAATGAGTAATAGACTGTGTGGAGAATTAAGAGAAGTCCCCATGGTCTCCCTACAACACAATGTTACCGGGAGATTCCAGTCCCTGGGACTCAATGCTGCCCTCTCACAACTCCTCCAATATATGTTTTCACCCTGTTGGATTTTTCTCTCCATGGGATCCAGCTGCAATTTTATAATGGATGTTAGCAGGGAAACCCTAACCAAAAGTGCTACTCGTAAGACCCTGAATAGCATTGGAGCTCTCTATTCATCTGCTCATGTATAATAGAATTAGAAACATTTCACCTGCTCTTACTCTTTTTTCCATAGACAGCTGTTATCTATGTAGAAATGATCTTATCAATTGTTTAGTATCATTTGGTAAACATGGTTGACCAAGTAAGGAGGAAAATGTACCACATAGGACTGAGTAAGGAATTTAAATCATATAGTTTGTGTTTTTGAAATCTCATTCATGCTACAAGATAATTTCTGAGTGATTTCTTTTATTCCCTCCCCTTGGATATTACCTAGGGTCTTCCCTCTAGTGTGATGCTGTATGATTTATTTTCTTTTCTTTTCTTTTCTTTCTTTTTTTTTTTTTTTTTTTTTTTTTTTTTTTTNTGTGATAGAGTCTGGCTCTGCCGCCCAGGCTGGAGTGCAGTGGTGCAATCTCTGCTCACTGCAGCCTCCACTGCCCAGTTTCAAGCGATTTTCCTACGTCAGCCTCCCGAATAGCTGAGACTACAGGCATGCACCACCATGCCTGGTTATGTTTTGTATTTTTAGTAGAGATGGGGTTTCACCGTGTTGGCCAGGTCTCGAACTCCTGAATCAGGTGATCTGTCCAACTTGGCCTCCCAAAATGCTGGAATTATAGGCGTGAGCCACTGTGCCCGGCCCCTGTATGATTTCTTGTGTGAATCACCACAAAATAATGCTGTGTGCTTCTTCCAAGTACTGCAGAGAGCTGTGTTTTCCCCCAAAGTAGTTTGCTATAGATGGTTGTGAATAATGGTAATGCGACAGGGATGTAAAATTCAGGTTCAGAAGTTAACAAAGCATTTACTCCTCAAATAGGGTCCAAGAGAAACCAGAAAGAGTGCAAATTCCTCTGCTGCACTGTTTTTTTTTTCCCACCTTACAAGCTGAGATCATCATACCATAAATCAGGAGGAACTAGTCCTGCAGCTAATTCACTCTCTCGTTTCCCTGATGTCTGTGGTTGGAGCTAAGAGCTGATGTCCCTGAAAGTTTTGTTGCCTTTATTATTGTATTGGCCTGTATCCAGTTGGTGGGGTCTTCCTTGGAGTAATGCCTGTGTGAAGTTACAAGACCTCAATGTAACTGAAAATGCACACTGTGAAAAGGGCACGTTTTGCCTTTCCTGCTCTGAGGTCGGAAGATTTAAACCCCAGGAAATGGGGAAATGTTCTTCAGGAATCCTGCCCTATTCCTTTTAGTATCCCCTCCTCTTCACAGAGCCTAACAGGGTGCTTTACACAGAGCAAATGGGAAGAAATCCATCCATCACCAGTCATCCAATCATCCATCTGGCCACTCATTCATCCAATTCCACATTTTTGTTGTTGTTTTGTTTTTTTCTGACATGGAGTCTCTCTCTGTCACCCACGTCACAGGGCAGTGGCACGATCTTGGCTCACTGCAACCTCTGCCTCCCAGGTTCAAGCGATTCTCCTGCTTCAGCCTGTTCAGTAGGCAGGATGACAGGTGCGTGCCACCACTCTGGGCTGGTTTTTGTATTTTTAGTAGAGACAGGGTTTCACTTGATTGATCAGACTGATCTCAAACTCCTAACTTCAGGTGATCTGCCCATCTTAGCCTCCCAAAGTGCCGGGATTACAGGCGTGAGCCACCATGCCTGTCCCAATTCTACCTTCCTATATGCACTAAGGAAGGTAAAAGGAACACAAACCTTGTTTCTAGGACTTGTTCAGATCCCAATTTCCCCATTTCCTACCTATGTGAATTTTAGGCTCTGAAAGGCTAGGAGAATGGCTCAATAAATGAGAGTTGGAATACCTAATTCTGCATGAGATACCATGCCATGCTCTTCCAAGTATTATTTCCCAGGCATAACAGTTGATCAGTGGACAGTAATTTCCCTTCTGCTTCCTTCATGAATAAATCCTGGCACATGTGTTGAGCAGGGAGGCAGAAACATAGAGAACATGCTACAATGTTTCAGGGAGGCAAGACAATGTAATTAGAGACTATGCGCATATGCCCTCCAATTAGACAGGCTGTGTTCCTGGTTTGGCCCCTTCGGGGCTGTGTAACCATGAACAAGGTCCTTCCTCTTTCTGTTGCTTGTTTTCTAATCTGTAAGGTGTAGGTACTGATTACATTGTCTTCACAAATGTGTGGAGAAATTTCAAAGGGCGGATTGAAATAAATGTCTATGCTTAGAAAAAAACCTCTTTACATGTTAGTACTTTGTAACTGCCTTTGTCATATCACTTCATAGTAAACACTTGTGTTTAGAATGAAACACTGTGTTTAATTTGAAAATGTTAGAGTCCTAGTTCAGTGTTTTCCAAAGTCTATTCAATGGAACGATAGTTTCCTAAACCTTGATGGATGCCAGGGTAAAAGGAGGGTCTGTGGTTAAATTAGCCTGAGACGCTCTGGGTCAAATACAATTAAGCAGCTTTCTTTAATGTAGATTTAGAGTCTTAGCATAACTCTTGAATCTCCACATAGGGATACAGAACACAACTTTACCCAAATTTACTTGACTTCCAGCACTTTTCCCTTGACGTTCACAAGATTAGCATTTTGTAGAATATCTGTTGGGGAAAACTGCTATAGATAAATACATGGATAACTATTTCTAAGTGTCTGCTCAGGGTTAGGCACTGTAGAAGGAATAAACGTAAAAAAAAATAACATGACTCTGACCTCAAGGAGCTGAGGGGCTTACTTAAGATAAATTACACCACAAATAGTTTTAAGAAAACTTAAAATCTAAATGCAGGCCCGAGAACATTATGAAGCAAATGAGTGGGCCTGGTGTGGGGGCATAATAGAGAGTGGTGGGGACTGTGACAAACCAGAGTGCAGATGTCATTCTGAAGGGGCTAGTGACTGGGTGCTGTGGCTCACGCCTGTAATCCCAGCACTTTGGGAGGCCAAGACAGTTGGATTACTTGAGCCCAGGTGTTTGAGACCAGCCTGGGCAACATAATGAGACCCTGTTTTTACAAAAAAGTGCAAACATTAGCTGGGCATGGGGGCATGCGCCTGTAGTCACAGCTACTCAGAAGGCGAGGGGAGGCTGCAGCTGGAGGGTCGGTTGAGCCTGGGAGGTTGAGGCTGTGATCAACCATGATCACGCCATTGCACTCCAGCCTGGGTGACAGAGCAAGAGTCTGTTTCAACAAGCAAACGAACAGATAAAGGGGATAGCATCAGGTCAACTTTGATCCATCATTGCCCTGTGAAAATGTGCGCCCAGGGTTGCTGGGGCTTCCAGATGTTTCTGAGGAGCCCAAAGTCTGGATTTTTTATGTGAAAAATTGACAAATATTACACAGGCGAAAGAAAACATGTCTGTGAGCCAAATTTAGCCCATATGGTTCCAATTTGCCATCTTTGCTCTAAGTCAGGGGTGATTTTACCCCTTGGAGGACATTTGGCAGTGTCTGGGGACAATTTTGGTTGTTACCACTAGTGCTACAGGTACCTAACGGGTACAGGCCAGGGATGCTGCTAAACATCCTGCAAGGCACAGGACAGCGCTGCAGCAAAATATGATCCAGCCCAAAATGTTCATAGTGCCAACGTTGAACCATCCTGTTCTAAGCCACAGGTCCTTAGCTTCTGGGAGCAAGGTAGCCTGTGGTTTTGACTTGCTGCCTGCGTAACTTTGGAAGTGTCCTTGTTTTGGTTGGTAAAAGAAGGTCCTCGGACTAATTGATGCTCAGGGGACTTTCCAGCCCAGAGGCTAAGGTCACATTAGTCCTCGCTGTTGGCAGTGGCCTGGCACAGAAGGGCTCTCTTTGCAGAAGCGACAATGATCGGAAATGATAGCTATTGATGTGACAGCACACACCACGGGAATGTTCCCAACCTGGAATACTGTTTGTCCTTTGGAAGAGCTCAGATGCCTGTTTCATGCAGGTCTCATTGCAGACACTTGAATAAATTTGAAGCTGATGTTAGAAGGCTACTAAATCATTCTGTGCAATTTTTTTAGAGACCGTTATATTTTGTTGAGGGAAAAAGCAAAGGACACAGTTTAATTTAATATACCACTCCCTTTCCAGATATACAGTCTTCCAGATATTGATTTTGAGTTTTGGCATTGCATGTGCCTTTTTATCTAGTTGGTCATTGTGAGCGAAGTTCATTTTTTAGCTTAAGAATTTAACTCAATCATTTCCACAGTGGAATGGAGGCAGGCAGGAAGATGAGGTGCATGAGGGCAGGGAGTGATACTTGGTTCAAGAGAATCAGTGATTGAGTGGACACAGACTACCTGTACACGCAGGTACTAGAGACTGGAGTCTCCAGTACGTACACCCAGGGCGTGGCTACTAATATCCATCCACAGGCAGTGTGAGTCACTCAGGCTGCTCTCTCACTCTGTGTGGGCTGCTATAGCAAAACACCATGAACAGAGTGGCTTATAAGCAACGGAGATTTATTTCTCACAGTTCTAGAGGCTGAAGTCCAAGATCCAGGCACCAGCAGTTTTGATGTCTGGTGGGGACCTGTTTTCTTGTTCATAGAATGCTGCCTTCTAGCTGTGTCCTCATATGGTGGAAGGGGCGAGGGGGTCTCTCTCAGGCCTCTTTTATTAATTTTTATTAAAAAAAATTTTTTTTGAGATGGAGTCTCACTCTGTCACCCAGGTTGGAGTGCAGTGGCACAATCTCAGCTCAGTGAAACTTCTGCCTCTGGGGTTCAAGCAATTCTCCTACTTCAGCCTCCTGAGTAGCTGGGATTACAGGTGCATGCCGCCACACCCTGCTAATATTTGTATTTTTAGTAGATATGGGGTTTCACCATATTGGCCAGCCTGGTCTTGAACTCCCGGCCATCAGATGATCCATTTGCCTCAGCCTCCCAAAGCACTGAGGTTACAGGCATGAGCCACTGTGCCCAGCCTTCAGGCCTCTTATAAGGGCACTAATCCCACTCAGGAGGGCTCTGCCCTTTTGAGCTAGTCATCTCACAAAGGCACCCCCTCTGAATACCATCACCTTGGGGATGAAGATTTCTGCATATAAATTTGGAGGCGGGGACACAACATTTAGTCTATTGCATGGTATCACTTCTTCTTTTCTCAACACTCTGCAGAGCTTCTCAAGCAGGTACATTTCTAGTGCGAAAGGGCTTTCTGTGATCCTGGAGAGGCAGAAACGGAAGTGTTGTTTGGTGTTTTTTGGGTGCTGACCCTGTGGCCCTAACTCTCTCCCAGAGGAGGTATGGCCTTTAATGATGCTGCATTTTATTCAGGAACCACAAAACAAGGTGTTTGCCACATTTACTTTGATAGCAACATGTCAATTGTTAGGGTAAGTTCTTCTGGGATGGCAATACAAGCTTGAGAATATAAGAGCTGCAGCAGAATGAAGCCCTGCCCTGTGTGGAGAGTGCCACCTGCATCTGTGCTCCTGTTAGGGACTTTGGGGCCCAGAGGAACTGCACCAAAACATGCTATGTCCGCCCCTTTTCTGGGTAGCAATTGCCCTTCCAATAGGTTCCTATACCCTTAGTTTATTCAGCTGGAAAATCAACCCACTTGTAGGGTAGGTGTAAGAGCAAATTCAGGAAATTCCTGCCAATCCGCTAACACCCTTGAAATGCAGCATGTAAAGATTCATTTACCAGTGAAGGTGCGATGATGCCTGATGTGCAGGTGTCTTAGTTTAGGATAAACTAAGTTTAGGACCCCACAACTCTGATTTGAGGCCAGGCAGGAGAGAAACCCAGGAAGCACTGGTAGTGGAGAAAAAAGTTAGAGAAAGAATGAAAAGAAACAGGAAAAGGTGTGTTTTCAAGCAAGTAGGCACGTGGGGCTCATCCCCACTGGGGAATTCTGGAAGACCATGGGAAAATGTGTATTTTGAGTTATTCTAAATGGCTACTGGTGAAGCTGGGATATTTATACACCAATCATTCCCCTTCTGTCATGGCGTGAGGGCTGCTTTCAGGGGAATTAACTTTTCAGAACTTCTGGCTTGCTCTGCTTCCACAGCAATAGCCCTCAGGCAAGAGGTAGCAGATACTCACTGTGACCATCTGTAGAAGTAGAGAGTTGAACGAAGGGGCTATGGGTGGAGAAGTGATGGCACCTGCTGTGTGTAGCACATTGATTTAAATTGCAATCGTCATCATACAGTTTGTATGAGTGCAAGCCAGCTGTAATATCCTCATGCTTACGGCTCTTATAAATAACTCTAAAAAGCAAGACATGCTTACCTCTATGTTTGCAAAGCAGTAAAAAGCAACACAGGTGAAAATAACAACACAATGTGAGGCATGGTGGTGTTTGGTCAAACAAAATCAACGTTTGCAACACAAATATGGTACCGACTACAAGGGGCAGGTTCTTTTGAATAGACCCTGCCTGTAATATTCTGTGGTAACTACACACCCTCCTCTTTTTTTTTTCCAGCTGCTCCAAAAAATCAACCCTGAAGCTCATTTGGTCTTCACTTGACATAAGTGCTTCCTTTGGTATTAATTTTTATTTATTTATTTATTTTTTGTCACTGAAGGTCCTTACTTGAAACTGACTGAAAGAATATTGGGTGGCTCACAGATGACTGGGAAGTCTGCAGACAGAGGCTTTGGATGCCTGCTGGAGCAGCGGAAGTTGAGAAACAGCTAGGACCCCAGCTGAAATCATGCATGTCTGGTAAGGACATTGCTGTCCCCGTTTCTGCTAACAGGAGACACTTTTGTTTGTGCCACCACGACCAGCACCACCAAACATGGGGTACCATTGCTGCTTCACTGCCACATTGCTACTAAAATCTCAACCATGAGGTTGGGTGTGAATCTGCAGTAGAACTTGAACCATAAGCCCATATTTCTACGTAGGGGAGGCTGGCAAAGCCAATGCCTCATGTCATCCGTATTAGGATGGGATGTGGGCTTTCCTAGCTCTGGGATTCAAGGTGCAGCATACTCTAGACATAGCAAAGAGGTTCCATTGCTAGGCAGCCTAAAAAAGGTGACTAATGTCTACTAAAGCGTCTTTCTTGTTAGTGTGCACAATTAAAGAGGCAAAGGAAAAGCTTGGCGGACAGGTCCTAAAAGATTACTGAAATGTTCAAATAAAAAAAATATTTTAACATTTCAAATATGGGGAAATGAGAAGTGCTCTGTGCATGAGAACAGTAGAATCTTGTCTCTGTGTGCCTGTGACCATGTCTTGTCCTAGAAGGCAAAAGTTATGTCTATACATTTTTTTTTTCCTTTAGAGAAAGGGTCTCACTGTCACCTAGGATCAAGTGCAGTGGTGTGATCTCAGCTCACTGCAGCCTTCGTCTCCCAGACTCAAGTGATCCTCCCACCTCGGCCTCCTGACTAGCTAGGGCTACAGGCAGACACCACCACACCTGGCTAACTAAAAAGAAAAAAATTAAAATTGTAGAGACGGGGTCTCACTATGTTGCCCAGGCTGGTCTCCAGCAGTCCTCTGTCTTTGGCCTCTCAAAGTTCTGGTATTACAGGCATGAGCACCTTGCCCAGCCTATGCCTACACATTTTTTAATGGATAAGAATATGTACTGAATGTGTATGTGTAAACAAGAGGAATGAGCTGGCAAGAAAGGGAAGGAAACAGAGTTTATATTGAGTCTTCAACTCCCAAACATGAATAGATTGGGGATGTTGAGTTAATAGGAAACAGAAGAGAAGGCAATTTTTAGAACAGAACAGAAAAGAATTCTACTTTGTAGGAGAAAGGAAATCAACAAAAGTTATATTGAAGCCCTGGGGACCTCTGCCATGAAGAAAAAACACATGGGTATAAAACTAAGAAAAACCAGGGTATCTAAAATAATACCAAAGATTCTACAGAAAAAAAGGTATTAGAGGAATATTCAACGACAGTTTGGCTTTCTATGACCCTGGAAATAAAACTCAAAAGAAGTTAACCACGACCTCTTAAGCAGCTGCTCTTCCTAACCTTGGTTAACAAACTAGAGTTTCTTGGGGGGAGATGAAGATTTTATTATTTTCAATAAAAAAATTATGGGGTCCCAGGTAAATTTATCTTACCAACTTTTCTCTAATTTTACAAAAAATGAAATTATTCCCATCAGAAGAATATTGGAACAGATGGGGTGCATAGTCTATTTGAAATTTTTTTCCCATCTGTATTTTTGGGCATCTGGGTATTAACTTCGGATTTCACGGGAAGGCATATGCTCAGAAGTGAAAGTCATTTTGAAATAGACACAGCTCCATTGAGAAGACCATCCTCATTCCTAGAAAAGGCCCAAGACAGGGCAGCAATTTAAGAATGTTTTTGTTGGCGAGCAAGAAGTGTCTGAAAAAATAAGCTTAAATAAATGAAAGTTTAAGTGCTGACCTTCCTGCTGTTTCTAGCCGATTGCAAAACTGTGTGAGTGTGTTTGTATGTCTTTGAATGCTACAATTCAGTTTGGTTGCACCTATGGGGTAAAGGACCTGAGTGGAATATTTTTGGAAGTAAAAAGTGATACAAGTATGTAAGAGAGTGATTTGGGTATATGAGACAAAAGTCTTAAGATAAAAGTTTGGACCCTTTTTAGTAAAGCTATTCTTAGTAAACAATTAAACATCTGTGCAAATATTTCAGCTCTAAGTATTTCTATTGCGGCATTAATTAGAAGACTCCAAACCTGGTACTCTAAACTTCTGATGGTGGGAGATACGAGATATATTTTTTATATCCATACCATTGAAAACTGTGTGATCTTTGAAAATATTATGCATGGAAGACTATTTTGATCAGATTGAAAAAGCACCCCAAATAATAAGATATAAATAATATAAGTAAAGTAATATACCTTGCCTTTGAGATATGTACATATGCCTATGTATTGAGTATTAAGATTTGGAAAGATCAGTATCTTTGTGGCAATTATCCCTGCTTGATATTTTTATGGGTGTAGTGAAATTTTTATTCCTCTTGCTTTTCTGTCTTTTCTTATTTTTCTACAATTAGCATACATTGCTTTTATAATTAGATATTTTTTAATGACCATATTTTAAAGGGAAAAAAATTGCAGCATAGTTCTTCCTTTCCAGCTTTATCGATGAGAGAAACAAGACATACTTTTTAATAAGTGAATAGCTGTGTGGTTTGCAATATTTTAATATACATCTCATGAATGGACACAATATCCTGTGAAGTATAAAGTCATTTTATCGTCATTTTACTCTTATTTATAAAAAACTAAGAGGTAAAGGAATTATAATACTGCTTGAGAATAGAAAAGCTGAATTCAACCCAGGTGGGTTGGTTCCAAAACTCATATTATTTTTACCATACCAGCTGTCGTCCAGTTCCCAAATGATCTTCCAGAGAACCCCTTACCCCTGCTTTTGATTTCCCAGAGTTCTTTCAGGAAAGAAGGCTGCTTTTTAGGGGGAAAAAAATTTCAAGAGTTTATAGTCTGATTTTAAATACCCAACAAATATTACCCCTTGTAGAGGGATTATTTCTGCCCTTGCTCCTCTTTCTGGGACAGAGAGTGTATTAAGCTTAGGATAATATTATCTAGTAATAGGATACAGGGCGAAGAAAGAGGCAGAATCTTCTGGAGCAGCACAGAGGGAGCGTTCCACTTGGAACTGTAGAATCTGGCCGCCTTGTAGATGCTTCACTGGCAGGGTCCAAGGTGAACCTGCATCCCCATTCCCAGTGGCCCACCCAGAAGAAATTCAATGAATTAATAAATAAATGAGAAGTGGGTCAACCTTCCTTTAAGAGTGGGGTAATCTAAAGGATTAAAAGGCACCAAGAGCAGCAGAGGAGGGAGTGGAGAGAGAATGTTTAAAGGGAGAAAATACCTTTTAACTTTCTAACTGCAAAGTAGGTAGTGCTACGGCATAACGTTAAACACTTAGATGAAAGGTCCTATCTGTATTCAGTTACTGGGAGAGTTGATGCTAAACTAAAGAAATGAGGGAGCCATTGGCCCTGGGCTTCGTCTGAGTTGGATGGTACTACTCAAACCCAAAGTATTGGATTGTTTGACACATGCCAAGCCTTGTTTCATATTGATCCCCAGTGTTTAAGTGACTGAATAATGCTAAGTTACCAATAGATCTTACCACTCATCTCTTCTTGTCCTGCTTGATTTTATTTTATTTTCTGAACAGGGGGAGCATCAACATGCTTCCAGAAGTCAAAACTATATAAAGGATACACTCCAAGAAGTATTCCTCCCTTCTGTACCCACTCCATCTTGTTCCTCCTAGCCAGGTCTTATAGGTAACCAACTTCATAGTTTTCTGGCTTTTCCTTTGAGTTTCTTTTTGGAAAGATGAGTGCATGTATTTGTGTTTTGTCATTTTTTCCTCTTCTAACACAAAAGGTAGCAATTTATATCAACTTTATTTCCACCCAGTTTTTAACTCTTCACAACTATTAAAAATTCTATTTTTTAAATAGTATAAAACATGTCAGTGGCCTGGGAAACTGGCATCACCAGCCTGCACATTTGCATGGAGTTGAACATGTTCCCAAGGGAAGGAGAGGACTCTGGGGTTGGGATATTGGGATGCAGAAGCAATTGGTTTGTGGTTGGGTGATGAGAACATTTCCCAAGACTGAGAGAGTATCACAGGCACATGAATGGTTGGGACACATTTCCCACTTCTTCACAGTGTACCAGGGAGGAGACAGATATCAGAGGAAAGTGGCTGTGGGGAGGATGCTCATAAGGAGGCAGAGCCTCAGGTACCAGGACCCTCAGCCTCACAAAGCGCCTGCACTCAAGCTGTGCATGGAAGCCACAGAGAAATCCTCCTTCGAGGGGCACATCAGTAAGAACCAGGAGCCTCCTGAACAAAAGTTCTGCTCTTGGGAAGACCTCTCGTGCCTCCACAAGTTGCAGGGAGATCCGTTATTCTATTTTCTGCCATCTCAATGGGACTGGGAAGATTAGCATAGGCTATTCCTGCATGTATGTATGCATTTGTTTATAGCTGAGATGCAGAAGGCTGTCAACAGATTACATTTCATTCATGAAAATAAATGCAACATTTCTTGTATCCTATGTATTGAAGTTAGATTCATTCCTCCTTCCTAGGCACTATCTTATTTAATTTTAACAAAACTACTGCTGAGAGGATATTATTCCAACTTTATAAGTTTTAACTCTAAGATCCTGAGAGACTAAGCTTCTTGTCCAAGACCAGACAGCATGTAAGTGGAGTACTGGAGTTTGTACCCTCTGTCTCACTCCAAACTCCCCAATTCATCTTTTCCAAAAAGTAGCACTTCCCAAAATGATGGAACCAGTAATAAGTTCACGGTCACAGAAATCATACTCCTTCAGAATGTTAAAAAATACACTCTGGTGTGTTTGTTCCTTCCATTCAAACTCACTCAGGAGGTACACAAAGGTCAAAGTATTATGTGCTTTAAAGTTGTATAAGGAAATTGTAAATGTCCAGGAGTATTTTTGAACAATCAGATGAAGCAGTCATGGATATTTATTTGTCATTTTTGTGAATGACACAATTCAATTTCACTTTTTACTTGGGAGAGGAGGAAATTCACTCCAAATAGGAGAGGCAGCAATGAGAACTTACAAGAAGAGATATAAGGCAAATACATTCAACTGACTATCAAAGTGGCTTTTTCTTTTTCTTTTCTTTTTTTTTTGAGACAAAGTCTTGCCCTGTCACCCAGGCTGGAGTGCAGTGGCAGGATCTTGGCTCCCTGCAACCTCCATCTCCTGGGTTCAAGCGATTCTCTTGCCTCAACCTCCTGAGTGGCTGGGATTACAGGCACCTACCACCATACCAGGCTAATTTTTGTATTTTTAGTAGAGATGAGTTTCATCATGTTGGCCAGGCTGGTCTCGGACTCCTGATCTCAAGCAATCTGCGGGCCTTGGCTTCCCAAAGTGCTGGGATTATAGGCATGAGCCACCGTTCCCAGCCTCTTTTTTATTACTGTCTTTGATTAAAACCAAAAGAAAACCTTTCACAATGAGCTTAAGGGAAAAGCAAGGTGGCATTGGGAAGGAAGCCAAGGGCAGACAGGAGGGCACAACAGGGAAGACGTCTGAAACCCAGACTGCCATTTTTTAAGTTCTTTCTGGGACAATGCGGTGTTTTGTCTTTGCATGTCTCTGAAAATTTGCTTTTCTCTTCCCTTTTTTCTTTGCTTCTCTGTGCATGTGTTGGTAAAGTATTGTTTCGGCCTTCAGCATGTCTTCTCTTGGCTTCTTTCATGCACAAGAAAGGAAATAAGTCAACCATTGTGAATGAGAGCACATGAATTTAGTAGAAAACGAAGAACCTGAAAGACTTTCTCCTCCCAAGTTGTGAATGACCTTTCAGAGGGTGCAGAGCTGGCTCTTCAGTGGAGGGAGAGTTCACTGTAAGTTCTCATTGCTGCCTCTCCTATTTGATAGGGCAGACAGAGGCATGGAAGCTCAGGGAAGGTACATTTGCAAGTTGTCCAAGGTCATGCTCTTCTAAGAAGCAGATAAGAGAGTTTGAACCCAGCTGTCTCTGATTTAAAACCATTATACTATGACTGTAAGACAGGAATTATTTTTCTTTTCCTGACTCACTCATGAGTTGTTGGAACTTCAAGTAAGGTAAATAGCTGCTAGTACTATCTTGGGAATTGAAGAGTGCCCACCATATGTGACAAGTTTGTTACTAACAAACCCACTAGGTGCCAGGCACACCTACAGTAGCAGAACCCAGATTAAGAAGACAAGTGAGTCTGAGTTGTGCAATGCAGGAATGGGGCCTGTCGTGATTGAAAATATTGATAATTCATTCATCATGGATTTTTTTGCATCCATTTTGAGTTTTTAGAAATAGTGCATTTAGAGTATTATTTGTCTTGATTACTAAGGTTTTTGATGCCCCTTGAAATTTTGCATCTGAGATGAGTGCCTTACTCTCCTGACCCTACTGTTGCTCTTTGAGTAGCTCATCTTAGCAGGTTTCCCAAAGTGTGGGACACATACAGTTAGTAGTACACACATAATGTTAGGTGGTGCCTTGCCATGTTGCTGCATAACATGGGCCACTTCATGAGAAAGTTATTTTTCCTTTTTCTTTCTCCATTCTTTTTCACCTTCTCACCAAGTGAAAAAGTCTCAAGTTGAGTGCTAGCAAATATTCTGACACCTTTCTGACACCTAGTAATCTCCTCTTTGAACAGTAAGAGATTAGACTTGAGGCTCAAATCCCCAAGAGCAGTCCTAGGTATCTTTCTGTTTGCCCTCTACATCCACACGCTTCCTTTTTCTACACCCTCCTCAATGCCCTGGAAGGCCGATCTCCATGGGAACCATTGGAGTGGATCTACAGGCTCATCTGACCTCTAGTTTCTGGATTGTCCTAGTAATCAGGCATACCCGCAGACAATTGGGAGACAGGAAGAGGACAGCAAGTTCTGAATCCTTATTTCTCCAGCTCATTCCCTTTCCCATTTGGCTTTGTTCCTGTGAGGGAGGCTGTAACTCCCACTAGGCCGCCCTTCCCTTCCAAATATTCCCCCAGCCTGTGTGTTCCAGTAGCCCCTACTCCTTCCTCTACTCTCTTGCCTGGGGTAGTGTTGCCAGAAAAATACAGAACATCCGGTTAAATTTGAATTTTAGATCAATGACAAATCACTTTTAGTATAAATAGGTACCATACATTGCAAGAGACATCGTTATACTAAAAAATTCTTTATTGTTTTCTGAAATTCAAATGTCACTGGATATCCTGTGTCTTTATTTACTAACTCTGGCAAACCTGGCCTTGTGGATAATTGCCCTCTACTGTTACTGGCTCTTTTTTTATTTTCCTTGACTTTGTCTACATCATTGTTCATAGTTTCTCCATTAAACTCTCCTCCAATTCCCCTTTGATGATGTCATCTATTTTCTGACATATCCCACACTCATCACACTTGTGTTAGTAGGCACCAATATTGTATCTGGCTAGAATTATATAACGTTTTGTTTCTCATTTTTGGTTTAGTTTCTCTTTATGGCAAGTGGTATTGGTTTTCCGTTCATGGTAGTGAAATATATTTTCTTTTAAAAATAACTGGCTGGGCATGGTCGCTCATGCCTATAATCTTAGCACTTTGGGAGGCCAAGGTAGGTGGATCACTTGAGGCCAGGAGACCAGCCTGGTCAACATGGTGAAACCCTGTCTCTACAAAAAATAATAAAGAAAAAATTAATTGGGCATGGTGGTGAGTGCCTATATTCCCCGCTACTCAGGTGGTTGAGGCAGGAGAATTGGTTGAGCCCAGGAGGCAAAGACTGCAGTGAGCCGAGATCATACTGCTGCACTTCAGCCTGGATGACAGAGCGAGACTAACCTCTTAAAAAAATTGTTTGAAAGTAACAGTAGAGGTGGAGCATAACTATGGCAAAATTCATAGAGAAGGTTCACATGTGGACTGGCTTCTGGGAAACACTCAAGAGGCAAAAACCATTGTCTCTGGAGGCAGACCAACACTGGTTCAAATCCCAGCTCTACCACATAGGGCTGTTGCAAAGATGAAAGAAGATCCTGAATGCCAGACCCGCAGTAGGGTGTTGGGACTGGGACCATAGCAGGGCCATATTTAAGTAAATACACACACACACACACACACACACACACACACACACACACCCCATCACCCACCTCAAGCAGTAAAATGACTCACCCAAGGATACAGCAAATGTGAGAAGGGCTGAGGCTGGAGTGCAGGAACTTGGCCCTGAGCCCAGTGTTTTCCCATAAGACCACAGGCCCCGTTGCCTGGTATGCCAGGGAACTTCCACCTCAGCTGGCCCTGCTCCTTGCCCTGCAGGCTGTCTGGAGAGAGTGGTCAGTCCTCAGGACGTGGTGTTTTGGGAGGCTAGAGCCAAGGCGTTTGAATCTTGCCAAGTTGGTGTTTCAGAGGGAGTTGTTGAAGATGAAAATTTTTCATGGGCTTAGTAAGCCCAGAGAAGAAAAGAAGAGGTCTTGCTTCACTAGTGAACGAATGAATCGGTAAAAAAATAAATTCAGGGAGGTGTGAGGCGAATCTCAACCTGCCAAACCCTGGCTGCATGCCCCATCGCCATGCCTCCTGTATACTTCCCACCAGCTGTAAGTTGACTTCATGTGGCATCCTTTCCCCTTCTAGGGCCCACTTCAGGAATTTAGGTCTGGCGTGGGCCCCTCAGCTCTCTGGAATGTTGGTTAACCTGCTTCTGAAGTGGTGTGTGACCTGATCGAACCAAGAATCTATTAGGTGCAAAGCACAGAGATGGTGACCAAGAATGAGCAAGCAGGATTGAGGATCTGTAAATGTGATCACTAGTCAAGAAGAGGAATGACATTTATGGAGCCACTCATGCTGCCATGGACAGTCCTAGAAACCTCACACACAGCCTTTCCCTCAGTCCTCGTGACAGTCGTGAGATGGGGACTCTGCACCTCAAATACCGGTGGTGTTACCATCCAGCGTGCCCATCCTATTAACTCACTGATCATTACAGCTGCTCCTGAAAGAAGATACTTTTGTTGCCTCAACTTACAGGTATGGATGTGGAGGCTTAGAGACTTGTCCAAAACCACAAAGATGCTACGTGTTAGAGTCAGGATTAAAACCTAGCACTGCAGCCCCAAATCCTGGCCTCTTAGTGTCAGATTCTGCATGGCATGTGGTTAAGGAATTTGCTCACACAGCTGGTGAGAGACAAAGCAGGATTTGAGTCTGTGCACTTTCCTCTACATAATTATGCGTCTCAAGGGATTTACTGGGTTGTAATCTTAGAATCCACATTTCTATTGAATTGTGTTGAAGTACCATAAAAATGCTGTGGGACCAAAATTGGGGTGGGAGAGAGAAGGAGGAGGGAAAAAGAAAGATGGCAGGCTGGCATAATAGGAGTTTATACAGAAGTCAGCTTTGAAGGATGGCCTGGATTTAATGAGATGGTCAATGGGGTGGACATTAATCATGAAGGGACAGTGTGAATAAAGATTGGAGGTAAGGACAATGCAGAGACAGAACTGGAGAATAATCTAGATTATCTGCTATCTTCTGTGCATGCCCACATTGGCTGTCTCTGCAGGCAAAGTTTCTGATGTGCGTTCATTGGGGCCTATTCTGTAGAGATCTTCTGATATTGGATTCCAGATTTCTCACTCATAGCCACCAACTGCATGAACCTTCTACCATTTTGTCTTTAAGTTTTCATGAGCAAAGGGTTTGCCAGGAAAGCTAAGAGCAGGCAGAAGTTTCATAAATAGAGACTCTAACTTTCTCAGCCAAGAACACTTTCTATCAAATATCCCTATCTTTCCTGGGAAGGTGGTGGTAGGAATGGGCTTCTCAGGCTAGACACTGATGTCTCAAGTGCCTCTGGAAGAGACAAACCACTGCTTTAGGGTGCATGTTGGTTAGGTGACCGGACAGCTATATACATTGGCTTTTGTTGGAAAAAAAATAAGTTTTTGTTTGGCACAAAGCCCTGTTGTGTCAGGTCCTTTTTTCTGAAGCAAGGACCATCGTGACTTTCATATTTGCCTTCTTTGATGAAAGAACAAAGCTGAGAGCTTTGCATTTTTTCCAGTCACTTTGCAAAGTGTACCTTTCGAGCATTGTAAACAAGTCAAGAACTGATATGTGTCCAGTTTGCAAAGGGCTTTAGCGCTTTTGATCCACAGTATAACTATTAGGAATGTTGGGTGTTAGTGTCCAGAGTCATTCATCCCTGCAGGCAGTTGACTAAACTGAGGCTGGAATTGGTTTGTAGAAGTCAGGGATGAGAATTCAGCAAATGCAAAACTTCCAGTGCTTGGTTCAGTGCATGTGTCATGGCGTTATGGTGTCTGTCAGGTTTCTATTTCTCCGTCATTTAAATTTGGTGGCACATTACACTTCCACTTAGCACAATGGCAAATGTAGTAAGGGTTTAAAAAGTTAGCTACACAAGACAAGTGTTGACAAGGATGTGGAGAAATCGGGGCCCTTGTACGCTATTGGTGGAAATGAAAAATGGTGACGTCACTGTGGAAGAGAATATGGACATTACTCGTAAATATAAATACAGAACTACCAGGCCAGGTGCAGTGGCTCACGCCTGTAAACCCAGCACTTTGAGAGGCTGAAGCGGGCAGATCACGAGGTCAGGAGTTCGAGAGCAGCCTGGCCAACATAGTGAAACCCCATCTCTACTAAAAATACAAAAAATTAGCCACACATGGCATGGTAGCAGGTGACTGTAATTTCAGCTACTCAGGAGGCTGAAGCAGGAGAATTGCTTAAACCAAGGAGGCTGAGTTTGCAGTGAGCCAAGATCGCGCCATTGCACTCCAGCCTGGGCGACAAGAGTGAAACTACATCTCAGAAAAAACCAAAAAACCAAAAAACTACCAAATGATCCAGCAATTCTACTTCTGGGTATTTACCCAAAAGAATTGGAATCAGGATCTCCAAGAGATACTAGTTTCCCCATATTCATTGCAGCATTGTTGATAATGGCCAAGAGGTGAAAACAACCAAGACCAACACAAACCTGAATCTGAGAAACACGGAGCAGACAGTAGGCTGAGCTCATCTTGAAGGAATCCAGGTGCCTTCCAGGCATGCTGTGCTAAGAGCTCTCTTGCCGCTTAATACCTGGCGTCTACTCTCTAGTTAAAAAGGATTGAAACAGCAACTGGCATGTTGATTACCACCGAACAGCTGTACCCTCAGCTCAGATCAGAGTGGCATCTGCTTGGAACAGAACATTTTGTTATTCTGGGTGCCCTCCTCTCCAGCAGTTCAAGCATGATGGTGCAGCTGAGAGATATTGAGCAGATATTTAGTCAAACACCTACCATAAACTGAAAAGGTAATTTAATTGCTCTGAGCTTTCAAACTAGGCTCCATACTGTTACCACAATGACCTTTCTTCCGTGTAGCTCTGACCTTGTCAATGACCCGATTTTAACACTTTAACGATAGCCTCCTATCTACAAGAGGAACATTAGAGTCCTTGGTGAGTCATTCAAAGCATTTCCTAATGTGACTCTTACTGACTGCTTTGCTTCATCTTCTGATCTCCCTCGCTTCATACGTACACTATAGTTTACCTAATCGTTACAGCTCCCTGGATGAGCTTTGCTGTTTCATGTCTTCTTCTGTGCACTTTCAAATGCCGTTTCTGCTGTTTGGAATGTTTCTCCCTGTCTTGGTCACCTGCTGAATTTCTAATGATTTTTCAGGACTTACCTTACCACTTTTGTAAAGCCTTCAAGGTTAATTACTTCCTGCCGTTGGAAACATATGAACCTAAGGGATACACTCATTCATATTGGATTTCTATAGGTTATAGTCAATTTATTTAATTGCCTTTCTCCACGAAGTCATGTTCAGGTGAGCATATGCTAATTGTGACAGCCACTAAATGAATGTAAATTTCAGGTTTTATTAAGGACCTACAAGTGCCAAATTAGAGAGACAGGTATAATAGGCTGTATTATAGCCCCCCAAAACACCCACATTCTAACCCCTGGAACCTGTGAATGTTCCCTGTGTCTTAAAAGAAACATCATGTACATATGTCTTAAAAGAAACATCGCAGAGGTGGTTAAGTTAAGGATCTTCGGATAGGAAGATTACCCTGGAATATACAGGTGGACCCCAAGTATAATCACACTGTCCTTTTAATGGATGGTAGGAGGAGGGATCACACGGCAGTGTGAATACTGAAGCAAGATGCTATACTGCTGGCTTGGAGATGGGGAAAGGAGCCACGAGCCAAGAAATGAAGCACTGGAAGCTGGAAGGCAGAGGAACGAATGCTCCCCCAGAGCCTCTGGAGGGAGCATGGTCCTGCCAACACTTTGGGTTCAGTCCAGGAAACTGATTTCAGACTTCTGGCTGACAGAAGTTCAAGAGAATACATTTGTATTGTTTTAATCGGCTAAGTTTACAGAAATCTGTTACAGCAGCAATAGGAACCTAATACATCAGACAGCAGATATAATAGGACAAGAATAACAGATGGTAATGTATGAAATAGAGCAGTGCTTCTCAAACTTCATTATTCACAGGGATCACTGGGGATCTGGTGAAAGTGCAGATGCTGAGTCACTAGGTCCAGGGAAGAATCAGAAGCTCTGCATTGCTTGCAAGCTCCCAGGCGAGGACGGTGCTACCTGTCCAGGGACCACACTTTGAGTAGCGATAAAATAGCAATGGACAAACGTAGATGAGACAGATGAAAAGAAAGAGTTTTGGAGGGGCAGCTGTAATACTTGATATAACTTCTTTTTCTTTTTAATGTGTACAGATTTCTTTTGTGGCCCAAGATTTGGTCTATTCTAGAGGATGCTCGATGTACAGGTGAAAAGAATGTGTATTCTGTAGCAGTTGAGTAAAATGTTCTGTAAATGTCAGTTAGGCCTACTAGATGGCGTGTGCAGTTTACTGGTTTCTTGGTTGATTTTCAGAGTGCATGGAGGTTTTTTTTTTTTTTTTTTTTTTTTTGTCAGTTTTTTTTTTTTTTTTTTTTTTTATACTTTAAGTTCTGGGGTACATGTGCAGAACATGCAGGTTTGTTACATAGTTATACACATGCCATGGTGGCTTGCTGCATCCATCACCCTGTAATCTACATTAAGTTATTTCTCCTAATGCTATCCCTCCTCTAGTCCCCCACTCCCCAATATGCCCCCCTGTGTCCATGTGTTCTTATTGTTCAACTCTCACTTATGAGTGAGAACATGCAGTGTTTGGTTTTCTGTTTTTATGTCAATTTGCTGAGAATAATGGTTTCCAGCTTCATCCATGTCCCTGCCAAGGACACGAGCTCATCCTTTTTATGGCTGCATAGTATTCCATGCTGTCTATGTGCTACATTTTCTTTATCCAGTCTATCATTGATGGGCCTTTGGGTTGGTTCCAAGTCTTTGCTATTGTGAACAGTGCCACAATAAACATACGTGTACCCATGTCTTTATAGTAGAATGATTTATAATCCTTTGGGTATATACCCAGTAATGAGATTGCTGGGTCAAATGATATTTCTAGTTCTAGATCCTTGAGGAATCGCCACACTGTCTTCCACAATTGTTGAATGGTTGTCTTTTACAGTGGGAGTTAATTTACACTCCCATAAAGAGTGCAAAAGCATCCCTATTTCTCTACATCCTCTCCAGAATCTGTTTTCTCCTGATTTTTTAATGATCACCATTCTAACTGGCATGAGATGGTAGCTCATTGTTTTGATTTTCATTTCTCTAATGACCATTGATAATGAGCTTTTTAAAATATGTTTCTTGGCTGCATACATATCTCCTTTTAAGAAGTATCTGTTCGTATCCTTTGCCTACTTTTTGGTAGGTTTGTTTTTTTCTTGTAAATTTGTTTTAAGTTCTTTGTAGATTTTGAATATTGGCCCTTTGTCAGATGGGTAGATTGCAAACATTTTAAAGACACAAATCAGATGGTCATGAGTTGGTGCAGTGATGTGCCCAGGATGGACCTGTATTCATACTACCAATGACTCACTGCCCCTCCTGGTCAGGTGTCCAGAGGCCACTCACATTTATTGTGTCCATTATTCCCAGTAAGCCTGCAGGGTGGGCATCCTGATGTTTGTTTGACAGATAAGGACATGGAGGTCTAGAGGATTAATGGCTTTGGCCACACACAAGGGGCTAGAACTGTGTAACTCCAACATATGTGGGTTACTTTTTTTTCGCCTTTTCTCTACTATCTTTTCTGAATCATGGATAATATAGATGTGCTTTGGGCTTTGCAGAAAGATCCATGATCCCAGCTGAATGGAGATTTTTATCCTCCAATGAAACATGCTTGTATTACCAGAGACAGAAATTGGACTTGCCAAACTCTGGCTGAGAAGGAACCAGAGTTTTCATCAGGGCATTTTCTTAGGGAAAATGACAGCCCAAATGCTCAGGAGGCAGAGAGAACCCTGCACAGAAATGAGGGCTGGGAGGGTGGAGAACTAAAAAGCCTCCCCTCCCTGTTGGTAATAGAGGGGACATAGAGAAAGGTGCATGAGCATGTGTCAGCCCTGGAAGAGTACCCACGGGGTCAGATCAGAGAAGCTAAGGGCAGTCAGCAAGTCCAAGGAGCAAGGAAATGGCAAAAATGGGAGGAAAAATTAAGACTAGGTCCGGATCTAGGACTAGATCCAGAACCAGAGACTAGATCTAATACCAGGACTAGATCCAAATCCTGGACTAGATACAGAACTGGGACTGGGTCCAGATCCAGGACTAGATCCAGAAGGAGGACTAGGTCCAGATCTAGCACTAGACTGAGAACCAGGAATAGATCCAGATCCAGGACTAGATCCAGAACCAGGACTAGAGCCAGAGGCTAGATCCAGAACGAGGGCTACATCTGGATCTGGGGATACATCCAGATCCAGGACTAGATCCAGAACAAAGACTAGATCCAGATCCAAAGCCTAGTTCCAGAACTAGGACTAGATTCAGATGCAGGGACTAGATCCAAATCCAGGACTAGATCTAGATCCAGAGACCAGACACAGATCTATAATTAGAAAGGGACAGCAATGGTATCAGGAGCCAAACATCAGCCACAAAGGGAGCCACATCCTTTATCCATCTCCAGCTCTGCAGCTTTGGCAGGTCTCCTCATCTGCGGCCTGGGAATGGTTACACTGATGCTGAGTGATGGTGAAGAATGGAATGAATCTACATAAAGCTCCTGTCATTTTAGGCTATGGTGAAAATGACCCATTCTCTTTGAACCACGGTGTCTGCTATTGTTCTTTATGAGTTAGTGGACTTAAGGTCCTAGATGGAACAAGGTGACCTGACATATGAGTTTGCCACAGAGTTCCTGCAGTTTCTGAATGAACAAGCCCTGTATTAGCAAGCTTTTACTTGGTATTGTTTGGGTTATACTTTTATGGCATAGAAGGCATAGAGAAATCTCTGAATGTTTTCTAAATGATTAAAGATCATCAGAGGTTAGGAGGAGAAAGAAAAAGTAAACTTTGGGTAGAAAGTTTTAATCTCGTGAGTGATATACGTGACTGCTGGATGGTGCTTACATAATACATGATATAGAATAATACATGATACATACATAATAGTAATAATACATAATACATGATATAGAAGGTCCAGCGGGGCGCCGTGGCTTGTGCCTGTAATCCCAGCACTTTGGGAGGCCGAGGTGGGTGGATCACCTGAGGTCAGGAGTTTAAGATCAGCCTGGCCAACATGGTGAAACCCTGTCTCTACTAAGAATACAAAAATCAGCTGGGTGTGGTGGCATGTAACTGTAATCCAAGCTACCCAGGAGGCTGAGGCAGGAGAATCACTGGAACCCAGGGGACAGAGGCTGGCATGTACCTGTAATCCAAGCTACCCAGGAGGCTGAGGCAGGAGAATCACTGGAACCCAGGGGACAGAGGCTGCAGTGAGCCAAGATTGCACCACTGCACTCCAGCCTGGGTGACAGAGTAAGACTCCATCTCAANGAGGAACTTCCTCCTACTCCTCTGACACCCTCCCTCTCAATCCATTCTTTAGAGGCTCCTATCTCAGTCCCCAAAGTTACTTTTCTTTCCTGGGCAGCAAATTTTGTAGAGTTTTAGAGAACACTCATCATAAGGAAGAACAATATTATTGTAGGCAGCATGACAAATATACTAACAACAGAAGTTTTACAATTAGAGAGAAGTGGACTGAGGCCCTGGTTTGCTTGGAGAAGTTACCTAATCCTTTCTGGACATCATTTTACAGATGATGTCACTGAGAAGAATTTTTTTACGTGATCTGTAAAATGGGAATGACAATAGCATCAACCAACCTCATGGTCTTTGTGGGGATTTGGAAGAGCATTTAGACCAGGGGTCAGGAAACTTTTTTGTAAAGTGCCAGATAATGAATATTTTTAGCTTTGGAGGTGATAGGTTCCTGTGGCAGCTACTCAGTTCTGTCAATGTAGGGCAAAGGCAGCCACAGACAATATATAAACAAAGATTCTAATGAAACTTTATTTACAAAAACATGATTTTGGGCCATAATCTGCCAATCTCTGCTTTAGAACAATACCTGTAAGCCTTCAAAAATAGGGGTAGTAATTATGACCCTAGACTATTGTTGTTAGAGCATTGTTATGTTGACCTAATCTTTATTCTCTAAGGAGCAGATTCTCAAAAATTGGGGCTGATACCATTCATTTTCATTTTCATCCTCCTTGGAGGATTGTTTTTATGGAAGTGCTGGTAGGGTTGGCGTGGATTCTTTCTTTTGGACTTTAAACTTGTGAACAGAATTCTATAATCCAAGTGTTTTGGGTATTGTTTCTAAAAATATGTTGGCCCCTTAATGATTTAATTTTTATTGATCAACTTGAGGGTAATGGAGGATAACCCAAGAAATTAATAACACATTACGTGGTTCATTTCTCATTAGCCCGTCAAAGATCAACTGCAGAGGAAGAGAAGGGAAATTTTATACGGAAACAATTATCTGAAAAGTGTGAGTAGATCAAGATAATCTGATTGTTTACTTTTAGCTATTTCCGCGGTCTGAGTACTTATAGCCAAGAGAATTTATCAGATGAGTTTAGTCCAAGAAACACAACTTTATTTTCCCACTACTGGCCGAACATAAGTGCCACTTTAACAGTGCTGCATGCCCTACAAACATTGATGGCCTCATGTCCCAAATGAAAAAGTTCATTACTGAGCTTCTCTCCTGATGGGTTATTAACTGGAAGATGAAATTAATGAATTTTGTCAGATTGCCTTGAGTAGTGATAGGAAACGGTAGAATTCTTCAGCAGTCAATTTCTATTCTGTCATCTGCTTAGTATTATTTTTGTTTGTTTGTTTTGTTTGTTTGTATTTTTTCAATATATGTCACTCCTAGGGGGTCTTCTGAACTTAGTAAGGCCTAGAAATCTCAGGACACAATGGCTAAATAGCATTGTATTTCCCCACTGATGTTAGGGCTCCCTTGGTTGCAAGAGACAGAGACCCAATTCAGATAAGCCTAACAAATAATGTTATCAACACACATTACTGGGAAATTCACTGATGATCAATGGCCAAAGGCAATATGAAAACATTCTGTGTAGATGAAAATACAGTTACCTCCAAGCCCTAAAATAATGCATCTGATTTCCCTTCTTTTGGTCTTTCATGGGAAATTTAACATTGATGGGGCTGGAATATAGATTCTATAATAGCAATTGTCACTTAAGTAGCCTTGTGTTCTTGGCAAAGCATTGAAATTCACCAAAATCACCAAGTCCCCTCTCAGTGTATAACAGAGCTTGGCATTCTAGGCTTGCCCATAGGATTTTAAGAACAACTAAACAAGAAGCCAAGTGACAGAACTCTATCAATATACGTAATTGTCTGTTTCATTTGTTCTTTGGGTCCTTTTACACCCAACTGTTTCTAGTAGGAGTGGGTGGAAGAGGAAGCCATAGAAAAAAGAGTTGTCTACTCAATGTAGGTAGAGGATTAAGGTTTTCAAAATCGACAAGTCCTATGAATCGACCCATGCTTAAGTGTTTTACTGAAAATCTGCAGACTGAGAAATGTGTCTTCTGAATATGATGGCTCAGACTATTTCTTAGTTATAATATTTTTCCCAAATAATTACTCATGTTTGGCCATTATTGAAATCTATATCTTCAGGTCAGAATGCTTGTAATTGTTTAGTGGACTTGAAATTTTGCACAATGATGGACTATTTTTTTTCTGTCTTGGTATGCAAGTCATAGGGGATGTTCTTGGGAGATGCATCAAAATTGTTTAAGACACGTGAGTGGTAAAAACCTGAGAGCCCTATAGAGGCTGCCTACATTTATCTCTATGGGTATACCTCTTTTCTCCCCTGAAGCTGCATATAGGAAGTGCTAAAGCAATACAAGAAATAGCAGCCACAGCAGTCTGTCTTATATCATTATTTCCTTTTCACTCTCAGGTTCTTCTGCCCAGACTCAGCTTGTTATTCCAGGCTTTATTCCTTTCAGGTTGATTTTACCCAAGGGGACTTGTGCTTCTGGCATCTTGTTTATAGTGGGGTACCCTACCAAGCTCCAACATGCCTGTGCATTGCTGGACTCCAATGGTGGCAAGTTACAATGTTCTTCCTGGGACATGGCTCAGCCCCCATGTGAATTGGCTGATGAAAATAGATACCCAAGAGAGAGAGCAGCCACAGCCTCACACATCTTCCTTACATTTAGAAAGCTTTCCCAAACTCCTCAGAGTGTTTTGTATATGGCCAATTTTTACTGCAGGTGTGAATATAATAAACTGATGTTAGAGGGTGATGTTATGGGGCATGCAAGCAGTGGACTCGGAGGGAGAATGAAAGGGAAGAAAGATGGTCTCACAGCCATGAATATTCTATTAAAGTGTTGTCTGGGCCCCTAAACTGATGTATGCCAGAGCTGTGCCAAGGATGATGTCCCTCTTATCACCTGTGCTGAATTCAGTAGCTGAAAATTCTAGTTTCAGTAGTGGAATTTTTGCTTCCTATCTTTTTACATTTAGGGATTAGGTTTTTTGTTTTGAGGGGATTTTGTGTTTTTGAGTTAAAAAAAAAAACTCCTCATACTCAGACATTCTAAGTCCTTATATTTTATATCCTTTCAAAACTTTGTTTTAAAACTTACTTTTCCTGATTATCAAAGCAGTGTGTATACATAGTAGAAAAACTAGGAAAAAAGACCCCCAAAATAAAAAACTGCCAAAAACCAAAGAATGTAAATGATAGTCATCATTTCCTTACGAATAGAGAAATATGAGCAAAACTGATGAAAATGAAATCATATATCTCCCTCTCTATAATTTACCATAATTTACTTAAACAGTTCACAATTTGTTTGGTGTCTAGGTTGCCTTCAATTTTTCCTAATGTGTACAAACATAGAGCTGGACTAATTAGCTGAGAGTAAATTAGACAATTTTGAAAATTGAAAATAGAAATAGAATGAATAGAAATAGGAAAGAATGAATAATTCTAAAACATAAAGATGCATGAATAGTAATAAAATTAGCCCATGATGAAACAAATTATCAATATTAAAAAATAATACAAATTAAAGTAGCAGTGCTTGGGAATTTTATTTTTACCTCATCCTTGCTGTGATTTCATTCTTGCACTGACCTACTTCTTGGCAGTAAAATGACCTTGACCATCTAGGTTTCAACCAAATTAATGCATTCACCCACTCAGTATTCATGTATTGAATTCCTAATGGAAAATAGAATATAATTAATAGTCCCCACAGTTACAGAGCTTGTGTTCTAGTGTGAGAGACAGGAAAAATAAAACCATGTACAAAAAACAAAAAAACAAAAAAACAAAAAAAAAACAGATACGGAAGTAGAGTAAAATATGAGTGCATAAGAGAGAATTACCTCAGGGTTAGACTCTTCCAGGAAAGGACAGGTGTACTGAGAATTGCCTTCCATGCAAAGACCAGTGAAGACAATGGCTGGGAGGGGCACATCTAGTGCAAGAGCACTATGGTGGGGGCAAGTTTAGCATTTCCAAAAGGAGAAGGAAGCTCAAACTGAAGGAAGTTCAGTGACCAAGAGCAAGAAGGGTCAGAAGTAGGTAGAGTCCTCAAGGTGCCAGTTTTGTCAGCCATGGACAAAGACTGAACTTGATTACAGGCAAGCTGGGTGGGCACACTAGCTTACGCCTGGAATCCCAACAGTTTGGGAGCAAGAGGAGAGAGGGTCATTTGAGGCCAGCCTGGACAACATAGTGAGACTTCATCTCCACCAAAAATGAAAAATAAAAAATATTAAGTCAGGAACAGTTGGATGACTCTAGAAGGTTTTCAGCCAAGAAATGGTATGATTTTATTCACGGCTTCAAAAGATCACTCTGGATATTGGGTGAAGAAGTGTAGGGTCCAGCCCAACAGGGTTCTGTGAGCCCCTCTCTGCTGGTGTGGAGACAAGAAATTGTAGAAATAAAAGACACAGAGATAGAGAAAAGAGAATTTGGGCCCCGAGGGTCCACTGCCAATCAAAGGGAGGAGTCCAGCGGGTGGCCCTGAGTGTCCGGACGCTCTCACTTTTATTGAGTCGCAAGTCTAGGGGCAGGGTAGGTAGGGCATAGGTAGGGTGTGGCTTTGGTGTTCAGCGACTGGGGGCAGGGTAAAATAGGGCGTGGTAGTGATAGGGTCAAGCACATCACTTGTCATACAGGTAGGGGCTCAGGAATTAGCCGAGATGAGGTAAGGAGCATAATGTGTCAGTGCTTTACCATACTTGTTATGAAAGAACAAAGACATTAAGATTTATATTACTCTTACTGATTATCTTTTCTAAGAAAAAAAGGAACCAGGTGCAGATGTGAAACATGAGAGTGGAAAGTGACCTCTGAAGCACAGCATCACATAAATACAATGAAGCCCCGGGATGTCTGCGGGCTTACCTGACAGCCATCAGGCCTTGCCACAAGAGCTTGGAGAAGCGGAGTTTTCTCCTAACTCCTCCGGGGAGGCAGACGTCTCAGCCATCTTGGACGTCTCCTTCCCTAGCTGGCTAAACAGTGGGCATTTTCCCAGCGGTGGCTCCACCGCACAGCTGAGGCGCCCCCCTAGCAGCCCTTACACAGCTGGCCATGACAGAGGGCTTAAAGCGTCTTGCCTTAGGGTCATTTATTTCACAATGTCACCCCAGGTTCACACTTTCAACTTGAGAGGCATTAGTAAAGAAATTAAGATCACTTATGAATAACTAATAACTGCTATGATTATATTTCTAGTTACTTTCTTCTTCATTATTTATATGGAAACAGGCTGAGGCTTCTGGCTTCTGACTCGGCACTTATGAGATCTCCCCCCTACAAAGAAGAGCATGTCAGGAGCAAGAATAGGTGCAGGGGAGGTAAGGGGTTGAGGAGGGGGTGATGGGGCTGGCACCAGGTGCCACGGGGGAAAGGGGGACAGGATGCATTTGGGGCATGAGTCATAAGCAGAATGAACAAACTTGCTGATGAAGTGCAGGGAGCAAGGAGGGAGAAAAACAAAGTCAAGCATAACACTTCTGGGATTCCTAAGAATAATGATTTTGTCTGGTGAGTGTTCTTAGACAAATAGCATAACATGTTTGTGCACCTATTATAATATAAACCATGGTGTAAAAATTGTTTCTGATGATAATAATTGTACTTTCCATTTACATGCTATGTACTTAATACTGATCCTTTTCTTCCTTATTGTATGTAGAGGGGATAAAAATGTGTACGTTGAATTAAATACTGTTCCTTTCATCTCACTTATTAAATTACCAAATAACCCATGTTTTCCATATGGCCTTTGCCCCTTGAGGACTGCATTGCCAAGGAAACAGATTGTTAAGCACAGGCTCTGCAGCTAAATCCTATTAAATGTGTCATAATTCAAACAAAATACACAAAGCCAACCAGCACTTACATTTGGAATATTAGCGTTCAAGTGTCCCCCTCCTAATGCCTAACTATATACTTAATAAGGTTCGATGTTTAGATGCCTGTCTAATTCTACCCAGAGCCCTGGACTTGTACATTCCTGCCCCAAATCCCTGATCTGAATGTCAGAATTTTTAATTAACCTCCCCAAATGGTATTTTCACATCATAAACTCTATGCATGCTGCTAGCTTCAAACAGTAGACAAAAAGTGAATTTTTTCTTTTCCTCAGTCAGATTTTTCCTTTGTAAAACACTAAGGAGAATGGCTTTAATACCTGGATATGCTTAAAGAAAGCTGGAGAAAACCCACAGCTGGAGATTTCAAAAGCAAAAGGAATTAGAGACTAACTAGTTCAAATCTGCTTTACACACAAGGAAGCTGAGGTTCAGCAAGATTGTGATTTATGTCTGCAGGGTTGCAGAGCACACTTATGGGCTGTACTAGGGGCCATGCCTACCTCCCCTGGCTGGTGATGCCTTCCTTTGTCTTAGGGTTCTTTCTTTTACCACGCTCCTCCTAAGAGTCATGCTCACTGCCTCTTTAGTATAAATTCTTCACATCCTTCTCCCTCACCTACATCCTTTGCTCCCCAGTTTTCCCTTCTGGCCCTCATGGCCTTAGCTCTGTCCTTCTTCTGCTCACTTCCTAAATGTGGCTTATTCCTCCAAGTCCCACTGCTGATCGCATTCGCCCCCCTCACCACTACTCAGGCTCAGCCTCATCTAGCTCTTTACAGGACCTATCAATTCACCATCCAAATGCGTTTTGCACAGCATGTTGTTTTTTTAATTCATTGCCCATGGCTTTTGCTAGAAGGCTGTCCTCACTTGACCCTTGTCATTTCATTAAAAAATATCCAGTGAAGTGAGAGAAAAGTGTAATTGAAACCAATGTACCACAAATAAACTCTTCCTGTTTAGGAAAATTCACTGCTAAGCTTATTGAATGTGGAAGGTGGGTCCTAGTGGGCATGAGATGCATGGAGCCAAATAGACACGTTCCTCTGAAAAGAAATGAACGTCACTTTAGCAGTGGGAGCAAATAGGAAGGCAAAAGGGAAGAACAAGCATGTGAAAGAATACAGCATCAAGCTCAAACCCGACTTGGCAGAAACAGACAAGACTTATTATTATTATTTTTTTGTCTCGAGACAGAGTCTGGCTCTGTCACCCAGGCTGGAGTGCAGTGGCATAATCTTGGTTCACCACAACCTCCGCTTCCCAGGTTCAAGCAATTCTCCTGCCTCAGCCTCCCAAGTAGCTGGAACTACAGGCGGGTGCCACCACACCCAGCTAGTTTTTTTTTGTATTTTTGGTAGAGACGGGGTTTCACCGTGTTATCCAGGATGGTCTCAATGTCCTGACCTTGTGATCCACCAGCCTTGGCCTCCCAAAGTGCTGGGATTATAGGTGTGAGCCACCATGCCCTGCCGAAATGGACAGGACTTTTAAAGAACAAGAAAAACATAATATTCAAATTTAAGTTTGGCTCCCTTATGTTGCAGTCAGAGTTTAGCTGGCTGGTATCCCTATGTCTCCCACTAAAGCCACTCAGTGATTTACATACAAGTCACCTTAGGAAAAACAAGTCGAAACAGCCTCTGTCCTGGATTTAGGTTAACACTAAGGAAAAAGACCTCAAGATGCAGAATGCAGAACTAAGATTCACTGAAGCTGGAAATTGAACCAAAGATGATTGGAAGAAAGGTACTCCCTGAAGGATTTGAATAAATCTTGGGGAGAATATTGAGCTTTGTCCTGGAATTACAATGGGGATTTAAGGCAAGTTTTTCTAGATATGAAGGGGCATAGGTCCTAAACACATGATGAGCATTGAGGTTAGAGGGTAAAGAGGAAGTAATTCTGCTTCTCTGGCAGCTCTTAGTACATCAAGACAGCTAGGTATGGAAATCACTAAGTTACAAGGCATAAACTGGTTAAAGATAGGAGTCACTCACTCCTGTTCACTCTCAGTAGAGCACTTTATATACTTTATACAGTAAACACAAGAGGGGGTGATTTACAGCAATGCTAGACCACCTTCGGTTGACCAGTGTCAGGTAATCTGTTGGGAAGAGACTGAATTTTTCTTAGGCCACTGAATTAGCTACTTGAGTAGAAATAGCTACTTCTTATTTAGTTGTATTCTTTTATTTAACAAATATCCATTGAGCATCTACTCTTTGCCCAGTGTTGCGCCAAGTGCTAAGAGTACACTTGTGTGTACACCAACACTGAGACGTGACTGTGCCATTATGGAACGTGAAGTCCAGAGGATGAAGAGGCATCAATCAAAGAATCAAAGGGATGTCATATTTAACTATGACAGAGTTGTGAAGGAGAGGTACATGGCACCAAGAGAGCTTATAACAAGGAGAACTAACCTAGCTAAGGTGTCGAGATGACATCCTTCAACAATAGGTATGAGGTAACCAGGCAAAGGGAAATGATTGAGGGCTTGGCTTGTGCACGAGTCCTGAAGCATCCGTGAACTGAACTTGAGCTCCTACAGGCCAGTGCTATAGGAGTGGGTTGAGCAGGGAGGGGGCTCATGGTACTACACACAGTCAGAGAGGTACACAGGAGCCAGGACACAGGCATTGTAAGAGCCATCCATCTTTTTCATAAAAAAAAAATGAGAAGCCATTTGGGTACCTCAAGCAAAATATGATAATATTTATATTGAAAAATAACTCTGGCTATAGAAGAGAAATGGGTGCAGGGTAATAGTTACCAGATAGATGCAGACGTTTTCAGAAGTTTATGACAACTTAAAACTAAGTTGATGTCAGTAGAGATGAGAAGAACTAGATTTGATAGATATTCAGAAGATAAATTCAGTATGATGTGGTGACAGATTAGATTCTTAGTTTGGGTTTACCTAGAAACCAGCCCTGAGACAGATTCAAGTTGTTTATTTGGAATTTACAGAGCACATTGCTATGGGAGTGGGGAAATGGGACAAAGAAAGGAAGACAGCCAATGAAAAGAGATGTGAAACCCTCCAGCACGGCAAGCACCCAGAGCTTAGTTCAGTTTGGGAGCAATGCACAGAACACCCGTCTCAGAATTACCCCACCCAAGGGGCAAAAAACCTGAGCTTTGATATGTGAGATCCCATCAGTCATTGGTTGAGGGCTGAGGTGGGGGACTTTAATTCCCTGGCACTTCCAGCTGGCCTGCTATGTTTTTGGAAAAAGCCTGCTGGAACAGAGATGAAATTTTGGCTGTTGGAAGTGATCTGGAGCTCACTGCTATGGTAGGCTCCTAGGGATGTGGGTAGAACACAAACTGTATCTGTACACGGGGTGTTACTTCTCCAGGGTCCTAGTGTCCTGGCCACACATGAGTCATCTAGAGCCACTCTGTCCAATAGAAATATGCTGCAAGCCATGTATATAAATTTAAAATTTCTGGTAGCCACATTCAAAAAAGTACTAAGACAAGAAAGCCCATGTGGGCACAGCCCTGAAGGCCAACCCTTTTGGAGGTGCTTCTCATGCAAAAGGAATCGTACTGAAAAACGTAGGAGTTGAAGCCAAGCAGCCAAATTCTGCCATTAGGAAGTATGTCAGGGTGCAGTGATCAAGAATGGCAAAAAAATCACAGCCTTTGTACCCAGTGATGGTTGCTTGAACTTTATTGAGGAAAACGATGAAGTCCTGGTTGCTGGATTTGGTCGCAAAGATCATGCTGTTGGTGATATTCCTGGAGTCTGCTTTAAGGTTGTCAAAGTAGCCAGTGTCTCTCTTCTGGCCCTATACAAAGGCAAGAAGGAAAGACCAAGATCATAAATTTTAATGGTGAAAACACTGTAGTAATAAATTTTCATATGCCAAAAAAGTACTAAGAAACAGGTGAAATTAATTTTCACACTATATTTAACCCAGCATCTCCAAAACGTTAACATTTCACCATGTAGCCAATACCAAGTCTTTGAAATCCAGTGTGTATTTCACTCCTATAGCGTCTCAATTTGGGCTAGCTACATTCCAGGTGCTCTGGAACCACAGGTGTCTTGTGCTTGCCATGTTGGAAAGCACAGCTCCAGAGTTATCTCGTGGTCTAGCCCAGACCAGAAGGCTGCTCCAGGAATGTTGATTCAGACTTTGATACATTTGCTGTAGCTCCTGTTTACTGAACCAGCAAAGAAGAGACGTAAACGACACATATGTTTTCAAAGATGTAAGTGAGTTGACTTGGGTCTCCGTTGTTCCTCTTTGTTCCTTACAGAACCTAAAGGCAGTCTATGGAGGAGTCATGGAAGCAAATGTGGTGGGGGAGAGGTGAGAAGCAAGCAAGCAGGAATCTGTGCCTCTTACCCCCTTAACTGTCAGAGCAGTTTCACTTCCATGTGTGATAGGCAGGCCGAGGCATGGTGGCTTATGCTTGTAATCCTAGCACTTTGGAAGGCTCAGTTGGGAGGATTACTTGGAGCCAGGAGTTTGAGACCAGCCTTGGCAACATAGCAGGACCTTGTCTTTATTTATAAAATGAAATCTAATATAATAACCATATGTGGCAGACAATGAGTTTCCCATTGTCATCCTCTTCCTTGTTAGCTGGATCTGCCTCTCACAGTGGAGGTGAAAATGCCAGATGCCTGTTTTCTCAATTTTTCTTGCAGTTAGCATATGGGCTTAATATGTCCAATGTGTCATATAGCTAGTGATGAGAGCAGACTGGATTTTCTGTCTTCAGTCTTTCCTACTATACCATATTGCACTTCCAGGAGATTCTACATGTGGAAAGGTCCATTCTAAGTTAAGAACGAATAGAATTGAGGGACCCCATAGTGTAAAAGGGTGTGAGAAAGGGGAATGGGAGGGGATTAAAGAATATAAAGATGTGTGTTTGTGATATGTTAGGACACTTTCCAGTGAAAATTATAGAACTCCTTCTAAGCTTGCTCAATCACACTGGGGAATTTAACTATGAAAGGTGGAAGCATTTAATGGAAACCATGGAAACATCCAGGTCTCCAGAACAAACATCCAGGGATTCTCATGCCCTCACAACATGCAACTGACTTTCATTGCTCTTCCATTCTGGTCATTGATTTTGTTCTCCTCTCTTGTTGCAGTCAAGCTTTCTCTGCTTCCGAGGGCAAATAGCGGAACACAAACACCCACATGTGCTCTCTTCCAGAGGGCAGGCGGACAGCCTCTGGTGTGGCTTGGTCCTAATCCCAAGGGAATTACTGAAGGGCCAGATCTGATTAACTGAGTTTCTCCTGGAAAGTCAACAGTGTCCTGTTTCCATGGTAATCCCAAGACAGAGGGGAAAGCTATTTCTCAAAATGAAGAGATGTTTCAGAAGGGGCCTGTATAGTTTTCTAGGTCTGTCCTAACACATTGCTGCAAACTTGATGGCTTAAAACAATGGAATTTTGTTATCTCATGGTTCTGCAGGCCAGAAATCTGAAATCAAGGCGTTGGCAGGGTCACACTCCCCCAAAAGGCTGTGGGGAGGACCCTTCCTTTCCTCTTACAGCTTCCAGTGGCTCCTGGTGTTCCTTGGCTTATGGCAACATAATTCTAATCCCTGACTCTGTCTTCACATGGCTTCTTCCCTGTTTCTCTTCCATCTCCAGGTCTCAAATTTCCCTCTTATTTATGAAGACACTAGTCACTGGATTTAGGGACTACCCTAAATCCAGATGATCTCATTTCAAGCAAGGTCTTTAACTTAGCTACCGCTACAAAGATTTTATTTCCAAATAAGGTCACATTCACAGGTATTGGGAATAGGATTTGGACATATCTTTTTGGGACCACTATTCAATTCACTGAGACCAGGTGTGGTGGCTCACTCCTGTAATCCCAGCACTTTTGGCTAATATGGATTAATATATATTTATAACCGATTGAAGAGTTCTAGCAAAATGTTTTTTTTTTTTTAATGGTGTTATACTGCATGTGGCCTTCTTCTTCTCCTTCTCTTCTTCTTCTTCCTCTTCCTTCTCCTCCTCCTCCTCCTCCTCTTCTTCTTTTTCTTCTCCTTCTTCTTCCTTCTTCTCCTTCTTCTCCTTCTTTCTTCTTCTTTTTTTGGTGAGATGGAGTTTCACTCTTGTTATCCAGGCTGGAGTGCAGTGGTGTGATCTCGGCTCACTGCAACCTCCACCTCCTGGGTTCAAGCAATTCTCCTGCCTTAGCCGTCCGAGTAGCTTGGACTACAGGTGTGTGCCATCATACCCAGCTGATTTTTGCTTTTTTTTTTTTTTTTAGCAGAGACAGCATTTCACCATGTTGGCCAGCCTGGTCTTGAACTCCTAACCTCAGATAATCCACCCATCTCGGTATCCCAAAGTGATGGGATTACAGGCATGAGACACCATGCCTGGCCAGCCATACAGATTCATAGTTAGAAAAAAAAAATGTAGGCATCTTTTCTGCATGCCACTTGGGATCTGTGGAATGTAACAGAAACTCAAGGCTGATGGGAAAAGATGAAATGTGACTGGAGTGAAGAAACACATGAAGAAAGTGAGTAGAAGAAAATAATCAGAAGGAAAACTTCAAGTTTCACATGGGTGATAAGTGAAAAAGAGAAAAAAATGGACACAGAAATGCCACTGACATCTATGATGAAGTAGATAATAAGGGCTTGAAGATTTAAAATAAAAAATGAGAAAACTTATAGTCGAGGAAATACTAAACCAAGTCTACACCTATAAAATAAAAATTTATGATCCTGAGTATGAGACCTTAAAGAAGGATAAATTGCTCCAGGAGATATATCTTCTTCTTCTAGTTGTATCTGATGGAATCCCTGACACAACAACTACTGCTTAGAGCATAAACATATTTCTACCAATTATTGGCCAACTAACCTTTAAACTCTGACTTCTTGGGCTCTCTCATCAGCATGCAGATGGACCAAACTATTTCCCAAGCATATGTTATCTTCTGGCATAGTTCAAAGTCTTTGGAAAATCGGATGGACTTTAGCTCAGGTATCAAAGCAGATTATATAAGTCACAGGCCATTGAATTAGGAGCCACCTATGGGTTGGCAATTGATCCTTGGTCTATTCATCTGCGTATAGGGGAACTCAGACTGATGAGTCTTATAGTATGTGGATCTGTCTCTTCCAGGGTTAGGCCTAGAATAAACACAAAGATACACATGTATTATATAGATATACAAAGGAATACAATGAAGTGGTGTCCATGCTATTAATATAAAGTGAGGGGTAGTTGAAGAAGTGTGCATAGAGAAATTGGATCATAAAGTCTGAGTTGTGTCCAACATGGCATGGCCCAAGGAGGTGGCCGAGTGGGCTTGGGAAGACAATAAAAAATTCTTAACTGAGGCCGTGTGTGTTGGCTCGCTCCTGTAATCTCAGCACTTTGGGAGGCCGAGGTGGGACGATCACTTGAGGTCAGGAGTTATAGATCAGCCTGGCCAACATGGTGAAACCCTGTCTCTACTAAAAATACAAAAATCAGCCGGACATAATGGCACGTGCCTGTAATCTTAGCTGCTCAGGATGCTGAGGCAGGAGAATTGCTTGAACCCAGGAGGTGGAGGTTGTAGCGAGCCAGCATCAAGCCACTGCACTCCAGCCTGAGCAACAGAGCATACTCCAACTAAAAAAAAAGTAAAAAAATAAAA
This sequence comes from Cebus imitator, assembly GCF_001604975.1. NCBI lineage: Eukaryota > Metazoa > Chordata > Mammalia > Primates > Cebidae > Cebus > Cebus imitator. The sequence continues at coordinate 587,211 of NW_016107452.1, read as the reverse complement.
AAAATCTTAATTGAATATACACGCAAGTCCCATTAGGAACCGCACTGAGTGTGTCACATCTGAGACAACTGGACGGGGAGAGGATCACTCTAGCAGTTTTAACAAAACTTCATGCTATTCTCAAGTAGGAAACCAATTGTTAACAAGAATAAAGACAGTTGGATAACATCTAATCATCTCATCTAAGAGGAGGAAGAACGTTTTCCCTTCTCAGTCCTTTAACTGGACAACTGGCACCATGAATGAGTTGTTAAATTAGCAAGTATGCCAGCACTTTCATTCATTAATTGGTATGTTCCATTTTAATTAAAATCATCCTGGCTAATTACTTATTTCACTGTTTGCAGCACCAGCTGAATAAGCAGGAGGACATGATGAAGGCAAAAGTAAATGCTGCCCTCTCCGTAGTTTATTAACTTTGAATTGCTTTCCCTTTCACATATAGTGACTCAAGGGAAACGTAAATTTAACCTTCTATTCTTGCTTCACATATGCAGTTAAAGCAGAAAGAGTATGGGCTATGAAACTCATGCATGTGGGTTTGGATGCTGGCTTTGCCATTTATGAACTGTGTGACAATGAGCAAATATTTATCACCTCTGATCTTTAAGGTTTCCTATCTAGAAATAGGAATAATAATAGCATGTGCTCATTACAAAGAGTTGATGTGGGGATTAGTGGAATAAAATGAAAAACTAGGTACACAATAGGTGCTTAATAAATGTTAGTCTAACTCTGAACTAGAGAAATAACAATGGTTGTTATTGTAATGATATGTTATAGTTACAGTCGTACCATAATTAGTAGCCAACTGGTAACTGGGCACTTACTTCCCAGGCTTTGAGCACTCTGGTATGCTTTAAGTAAAGAGGTCACATGTGTTAACTCATTTAATCCCCTGACAGCCCTAAAACAGAATTTATTTCTCCTGCCTTACAGAAGAGGAAACTGAGGTCTACACAGAAGGAATAACTTGCTTAAGGTCCCAGAATAGGCTGACACTGGAGCTGAGATTGAAAGCTAGGCATCCTGATTCCAGACTTAGCACTCTTGACATTTCTTTTTCTTTTCTTGTTATGCTTTAAGTTCTGGGGTGCATGTGCAGAATATGCAGGTTTGTTACATAGATATCCACGTGCCATGGTGGTTTGCTGCATCCATCACCTTGTCATCTACATCAGGTATTTCTCCTAATGTTATCCCTCCGCTAACCCCCACTCTCTGGTATCCCTCCCCTAGCCCCCACCCCCAACAGGCCCTGATGCGTGATGTTCCCCTCCCTGTGTCCATGTGTTCTCATTGTTCAGCAACTACTTTTGAGTAAGAACATGCGGTGTTTGGTTTTCTGTTCTTGTGTCAGTTTGCTGAGAATGGTGGTTTCCAGCTTTATTCATGTCCCTGCAAAGGATATGAACTAATCCTTTTTTATGGCTGCATTGTATTCCATGGTGTGTATGTGCCATGTTTTCTTTATCCAGTCTATCATTGATGGCATTTGGGTTGGTTCCAAGTCTTTGCTACTGTGAACTGTGCCACAATAAACATATGTGTGCATATGTCTTTATAATAGAATGATTTATAATCCTTTGGGTATATACCCAGTAATGGGATTTCTGGGTCAAATGGTATTTCTATTTCTAGATCCTTGAGGAATCGCCACACTCAGACTCAGCATGCTTAACCACTTCTTTACCAAGATTGCAGGGTTGCAAAGAAGACATAGTTGAGTTGTCTGGATGGCAGAATCTAGAGAATTTATAAAATCTAGGCACTGGAGGGATTGTATGTTTTGGAATGTCCATCTAGCCCCCACTTGCCCTTGCTTTTGAACATATTTGCAGGTTCCTGGAAACCTTCCAGGTGACCCTTGGTAGGCCAGATAGAAATGGGGACTGAGGCATAGAGTGTCTGTTGTTTTTCTATGATTTTATCAATCAATTCATGCAGATGTTTCTTGTCAAAATAATGACAGGATACAAAAGAGAAGGTTCACATCCTCCTGGCTTTGAGGTAGTTAGCTGTGTTTGTTCCTTACTGCTGTACTTCATTATTATTATTATTTTGTGACACAGTCTCACTCTGTCACCTAGACTGGAGTGCAGTGGCGCAATCTTGGCTCAGTGCAACCTCCACCTCCCAGGTTCAAGCAAAATTCTGCCTCAGCCTCCCAAACAGCTGGGATTACAGGCATGCACCATCACATCTGGCTAATTTTGCACTTTTTGTAGAGATGGGTTTCACTATGTTGACCAGGCTGGTCTTGAACTCCTGACCTCAAGTGATCCACTCGCCTCAGCCTCCCCTAATGGTGGGATTACAGGCATGAGCCACTGTGCCCCTGCCCTGTCCTTCTTGAAGCTGATTTGTTTAGTGGTTTCGCAGATTTCCTGAGGTCTGTACCTTGCCAATAATTTCTCTTATTCAAGCCAGATATATTTAACTAGGACCCTAAACACAGATACCCTAAAATACACCACTAAGAAGAAGGAAGGGGACAATGCCTCCTTTGCTATGTATGTAACCCCATACATTGTGTGGCCATGAGTGTGCTCAGATTGACTTCAGCTGGACCAGGCAGGTCGGGACAAGTTCACATAAACAAACAGTTTGGAAGGGAGGCTTTCTGCACTATCAGAGAGGTCAACCACCTACCCGGCAATTATACTGCTGTCAGATTGTAAATACACATTTGCAAATGCTTCTATAATTGTTCGGAAATAGTCCAGGCTTGTTCATGCAGTGCTGGTTACAGAATGTTAATGGGGAAGCATACCCAACATCTGCTTTCATGGTTGGAGCCAGATTTCTGCCATTTAAACACATATGGGTAGAAAGCAGCAGATCGGGTATTTGCCTCTGCCAACTCTTAGGAAAGAAAAATCCAGCAGCAGTGGACAGTTGCATTGCTGATGGTTAGGTCTGGTGTGGGCATCACATTTTCAACGATAACAAAGTCTTATTAAAAATGGTTTGGCTCTCTAGAAAGCTAATAAGAACAATAAGATGTGAAATTGCCATCACAGAATTGTGGTTACGTTGCTTGACTCACTTGCCTCTCTGGCGTCATGAAGGATGATTAATATCATAATTAAACAAACAAACAAAAAAAATCCTTGCTAACTCTAAAGCAGGAGATCTCAAGACGTGCATTACAGAATGTCTGTCTTTTTGTCTTTTGATTTGAGGCTTGTGCTTTAAATCACTGTTTTTCTGCCCTCATCATCTCGAAACATACATCATTATCCCAATTGGTAGGCATATAAGCCTCTCATATCCCTCAATTTCAGCTGCTCTGGATGGTGACTGCCAAACCCCACCTCTACCCACGGCATCCTGTGTGTGTCACAGGACCTACATGTAAAGTGTCAGATTGGCCGGGCTCATGGAGGCTCATGCCTATAATCCCAGCACTTTGGGAGGCTGAAGCGGGTGGATTACATGAGGTCAGTAGTTCAAGACCAGCCTGAGCAACATGGTGAAACCCTATCTCTACTAAAAATAAAAAAATTAGCCTGGTGTGGTGGTAGGCACCTGTAATCCCAGCTACTTGGGAGGCCAAGGCAGAAGAATTGCTTGAACCCTGGAGGTGGAGGTTGCAGTAAGCCAAGATCACACCACTGTGCTCCTGGGTGAAAGAGAGAGACTGTCTCAAAAAAATGAAAAAGTGTCAGATCATCCCCATTTCTACCTGCTTGCAACACTTGAAGTTCAGGTGAATCTTCTAGCTACTTTCAGGTGTTGGAGCACATTGGTTAGCTCTGCCATAGAAAAGTGACTCCAAATTATAGTGGCAGAGAGTTGATACAGAATTTTATTCTTTTCTGATGTAACAGTACCAAGTGAAGAGCCCAGGTTAAAAGGTTACTTTCCTCCACAGAGTCATTCAGTGATTCAAGCTCCGACATCTTTTGGTTCTGCCATTCCCCTAGGAGTTGTCCTCATTTGTATGGTCAAGGCTGGGTTACAGACAAGTCCATGTTGCAGCTCATGGAAAAAAGAACTAGAGGGACTCCAGGGAGATTGGCTTATCTCTTAAACTGGAGACGACCTGGAAAGTCAACTTTCACCCATAACCCGTTGGCCTAAATTAAGTGCCAGAGTCAACTTGAATGGCAAGAGATCACAAGTAATGCTGTTTCTACCTGGACAGCTGTGGACCCAGCTTAAACTCTACCACCATAGAAGACAGGGAAGATAGGTTATGATGGATGGCCGGAAGTTTCTGTTACATGTAACAGACAAAAACAAATATTGCTGGCCATTTGGGGTGGCTCACGCCTGTAACCCCAGCGCTTTGGGAGACTGAGGTGGGTGGATCACCTGAGGTCAGGCGTTTGAGACCAGCCTGGCCAACACGGCGAAACCCTGTGTCTACTAAAAATACAAAAATTAGCTGGGTGTAGTGGCAGATGCCTGTAATCCCAGCTACTCAGGAGGCTGAGGCAGGAGAATCACTTGAGCCCTGGAGGTGGAGGTTGCAGTGAGCCGAGCTGAGGTCATGCCACTGCCCTCAAGCCTGGGTGACAGAGGGAGACTCTATCACATGTGTGTGTGTGTGTGTGTGTGTGTGTGTATATATATATATATATATATATCCTCCTACAAATTAGGTAAATGCCACAAGGTCATATATTTAAAAAAATCTTTATTAAGGGCTTACTATGTGCCCAATATTCTTTCTAATATACTTAAGAAAAATATGATTCACATATTGTGGGTGAAAATATGCAACACTATAAACATATTTTTACACGTTTGAATGACTTTTACTTTATCAGACAATAGAAGGCAACTGGAAAAGAGGCAAGTTTCTACCTACATACTACAGAAAAAATATTCGCACCTGTCAAATTCCAACACCAGGCATCATTGTAGTTCTATGGAGAAGCACACACAAAATTCTCATGGATAGTTCTTTGTCTCTTGGTCTCGTAAATCATAACTTGCTTGTAGCGTTTTTGTGAACCTTCAGGAATAACTCTTCAGAGGATGGTAGTACATCATTAAGATTAAATTGAACCTCAAAGGTGGGTTTTTCTTCCAAAATAATAAAGGCCACCAACACTGCAAGGTTTGCAGTCATTCCCTTGATCTGGTAAGTAACCCCATTTTCAGGGTTTGTGTACTCAAAGATATGATAAATAAAACAGTGACCGAACTGTGTGACGTAACGCTGGACGTGGACATGTGGATGTAAGAAATAGGCCAGAGGCACCAGGAAGACATCCTTAACTTCAGCAGGATTCGGCTGGGCCTGGAAGTTGTGGTCTATGAAACCCACAAATGGAGTAATCAGTTTATCTGTCTAAAAGCAGAAAAAAAAAATTAAGAAGTGAAGTGATACTGTTTCAAATACTAAAATCATGCCACTTCTAGGTGAGCTAAGAAAATGCAAGCGAACCTGGGAGAAGGGGAAGAAAGCTAACTCTGGAAATAAATTTGTGTTCCCCCCAAAATGGGAGTCAACCTACCCTTCCTGAAGTGGCATCTATGAGAGGCCTCTGAAAATGATTTCTTGTATGAACAAAAAGTAGTACAATCTTTTGGAATGGCAATTTGGCAGTATCATAAAAACATGCTCCCTATGACCTGGGAATTGCATTTGTATATCTGTATGATAAATTCCTACTGGTCAGAAAAGACACAAGTATAAACCTGAAGCATTACTTTCTACAATAGCTCAAAATTTGAAAGCTGTCACTCTTCAATTTATAGGCATTTAAGTTATATAAATTAAGGTTATATCTGTAAAATAGGATTCTATGTAGCTTTTAAAAAGAATGGGATACACACCGTTGCTTCTTAGTAAAGAAAAAAATGTGCTATACTTATGAACAGAAAAGTGATATAATACTAGTTATGACGTATTCCCATTTATGGAAAAAATTTATATAGATGTATATACACATATATATAATTATGTCTTATATATATAATTATATGTGAACTATTTTATATTACATACATGTTTATATTACATGGGAGAGGGATTTCTATTTACAACCACAACTGCTTGCAAATGAACATGAGTGGCCAGGTGCAGTGGCTCACACCTGGAATCCCAGCACTTTGGGAGGCTGAGGAGGGCGGATCACCTGAGGAGGCAGGAGTTCGAGACCAGCCGGGCCAACATGGTGAAATCCTATCTCTACTAAAAATACACAAATTAGCTGAGTGTGGTGGCATGTGCCTGTAGTTCTAGCTATTTGGGAGGCTGAGGCAGGAGAATTGCTTGAACTCAGGAGGCAGATTTTGCAGTGAGCCGAGATCAAGCCACTGCACTCCAGCCTGGATGACAGAGTGAGACTCCATCTCAAAAATAAAAATAAGAAAGCAAATGAACATGAGTGCTGTCAAATGAAAGACTATTTTGTTATACTGGAAACCCTGAGAGGGAGGCCTGGGGCTGAGAGAGGATGTGGGAACTGCTAAGAGCTGTCTGACTTTGTATTAGAAAATGAGAAGAATTGGAATTCCTGGAGCATCCCAAGAGAAAGTGGGTGGGAAAAGCCAGAGAGCTAGACGCATGGCGAGGCTGGGACCTGTCAGGCTTGCAGAATGTTCTCAGAGGGACAGCCAAAGTCAGGAAAGCAAATGTAGGAACAGAGACAACTGAGACCATTAACCAAAATAATGGTGAAAGTCAACATGTAGACCAGGAGAAGACAACAGGAACACAGACTTCATATATCCTTGGGGCATGAAATCTGGGGTCATTAAGTTACCCCAGGGCAGAGGCAACATTATGCCGGCACCTAACACCACGCCTGGCTTTGGTTAAATGCTTAGTCTCTGAACATGGAGTTTTTCAGAGTGGATTCTGAGATAAGGACTCAGATGCAAGTGATTTTTAAAGAAAGTGCTTCCGGGAGATGCAGGTAAGGGGAGGAGAGAAGCAAGGCTCATAAGGGAAGAAAGCTGGCAAGGACACGATGGGGTATTCTGGAGTGTAAATTACTATGCAGTTTGTCCCACGTGGAGACAAGGGAGCTGAGATTTCATGCACCACAGCCCCAGTCAGTCACTGGTTAAGGACTGCGTATCCAGAAGTAAATTCACAGGCACTCCCAGCTCTCTGAGCAGGACACATGGCAAGGCGGCTCCGGTACCAAGGGTACCAGTACTGTATTCAGAAGAAAGCTGCAGGTATTGTCAGAGATATTTGAACCAGAGCAACTCCATCTTGAATAGGGGGTTGGGTAAAAGAAGGCTGAGACCTACGGGGCTGCATTCCCAGGAGGTTAGGCCATGCTTAGTCACCAGATGAGACAGGTCATGAAGGCTTTGCTGATAAAACATAAAGAACTTGGCCAGGTTCAGTGGCTCACACCTGTAATCCCAGCACTTTGGGAGCCCGAGGTGAGTGGATCATGAGGTCAAGAGTTCAAGACCAGCCTGGACAATATGGTGAAACCCCATCTCTACTAAAAATACAAAAATTAGCTCGTTATGGTAGTGCGTGCCTGTAGTTCCAGCTACTCAGGAGGATGAGGCAGAAGAATCACTTGAACCTGGGAGGTGGAGGTTGCAGTGAGTTGAGATTGTGCCACTGCACTCCAGCCTGGGCAAAGAGGGAGATTTGGTCTCATAAAAACAAAAAAGAAAGAAACGAACAAAAAACCACATAAAGACCTTGCAGTAAAGAAGCCAGCCAAAATCCACCAAAGCCAAGATGGCAATGAGAGGAGCCTCTGATCATCCTTGCTGCTCATTATACACTAATTAGAATACATTAGAATGTTAAAAGACACTCCCACCACTGCCATGACAGATTACAAATGCTATGGCAATGTCAGGAAGTTACCTTATATGTCTAAAACGGGGAGGAACCCTCGGCTCTGGGAATTGCCCAACCCTTTCCTGGAAAACTCATAAATAACCCACCCCTTGTTTAGCATAGGATCAAGAAATAACCATAAAAATGGCCAGCCAGCACCACATGCTGTTGCTCTGCTTACAAAATAACCATCTTTTGTTTCTTTACTTCTTAAATAAACTTGCTTTCACTTTGCTGTATGGACTCACCCTATGAGATCCAAGAACGCTCTCTTAGGGTGTGGATCAGGACCATCCGGTAACAGTATGAGTTATCAGAAGCCCTGGGGTGGTAAGAGGAATATGAAGGGCCTGGACAGAGGCCAACAACATATGCTCCGTAAATATTAGTGGTGGTTGCCGCTACCATTAAGTGACCACAACTTATGGGCACCTAGTCTAGTTCCCAACACCCTGTGATTTCTTACAATCTAATCTCAAAGAAGCCTTAACAACTACAATTAGCTGCTCACACTCCTGGGTACATATCACAGACCTTTGTAAAAAGAGGCACTTAAATGTCTGACAAAAGGGAAACTGGGGTGGGGGTTGTGGAGTCACAGCCTGTCTGGAGGGTTTACACAGGGGGTGGGAGGATTTACATAGAGGGTGCGGAAAGCCAATAGCACCCTTCTCCTCCCAACTATGATCTCCAGATATTACCAAATTCTCCTGCCTGGAAAAAGCACTTCAGGTTAAGAACCACATAGATTAGGTTATGCTTATAATTTTCAATAAATGGCATTTTTTTTTGTGGTACATTTAAAAAATTATTGAGGGCCAAAACACCCAGCAACCCTCCCTTGAGTTTCCAAACACAGTAGACCTTTCTTTAAAGCCTATGTTTATTCTAATCTCTCAATCATGCTGTTTTAGAAATCTCCTGTTCCAGGAGTGTCTGGCCCCTGGGAATCTCCCGGAAACACATTTTCCTGTCAATGCTGCTGTATTCTATCCACCCACATGTGGAACTCAGTAGCATCTGGGGACCTTGGGAATGGAGTTAGTCTCATTTTGGAAACTTTTCATCAGTATAGCTAAATTTGTTAATTGATTTCTAAAGTAAATCCTCCAAATGCTGGTAGATTTTGAGAACCTAAAAATCTTTCCTGAACTGAAAAGAGCTCCCATCAGAAAACAAAATGGAAAAGGAAGTAATTGACACATTTCTTGTGTAATCCCATGTCTCTACCTCTCTTTCGTACACACACACTTAGAAAACATTTATTGAGTAGCCACTAGCTTCTTGCAAACAAAATCACCCTTGAGTGCTGACCTTTCTATTTTTAAAAAGAACCTAATTAAGACTGACGTTTCTCAGCATCACTGATCTTTAAAACACTGTAGCACCAAGACTTTCGTCAAATGGAACATAAAGGATGATTTATCCCACTGGTTTTCTAACTGTTAAGCAACAGTGGGACTGTTCTTTTGAAATAAAAACTTACCCGAAGGCCCAATATATAAAACATTAAAAGTTCATTCCTACTTCTGATATCATGTGATGAGAGCACTTCACCTCCGTGGTGTTCTCAAATTATGGCCCCAGTTTAACAATGAGAAAAATATCAGACAAACAAAAATTGGGGAACATTGTACAAAACACCTGACCACTATGCCTCAAAACTGTCAGTTTCATGGCATTAAGAACGTCTGAGAAACTATCACAGACCAGCAGACTAAGGAGACATGACCATAAAATACAATACAGTATCTCAGATGAGACCCAGGACAGAAAGGAGGACATAAGTAGAAAAACTAGCAAAAGGCAAATAGAGCGTGGAGTTTAGTTAATAGTATACTGACATTGGTTTCTCAGTTGTGGCAAATGTACCACAGTGATATAAGATGACAACCATAGGGAAACTAGGTCTCGGGTATACCAGAACTTTCTGTACTATCTTTATGACTTTTCCATCAATCTACAGCTATTCTTTAAAACATTTATACCAGAAAAATCATCCTATTGTCCAAGATCAAACTTCTTTTTTTTTTTTTTTTTTTTTTTGAGATGGAGTTTCACTCGTTACCCAGGCTGGAGTGCAATGGCGCGATCTCGGCTCACCACAACCTCCGCCTCCCGGGTTCAGGCAATTCTCCTGCCTCAACCTCCTGAGTAGCTGGGATTACAGGCACGCATCACCATGCCCAGCTAATGTTTTGTATTTTTAGTAGAGATGGGGTTTCACCATGTTGACCAGGATGGTCTCGATCTCTTGACCTTGTGATCCACCCGCCTCGGCCTCCCGAAGTGCTGGGATTACAGGCTTGAGCCACCGTGCCCAGCGATCAAACTTCTTAATACAATATTTACCCTTTCCAAAGTCAATTAGTACAACAAAGAAGTTGTGGTGAACAGATACAAAATAAGATCTGAAGCTGAGCACAGTGGTTCACACCTGTAATCCCAGCACTTTGGGAGGTTGAGTTGGGAGGATCGCTTGAGACCAGGAGCTCAAGACCAGCCTCATTAACATAACGAGACCTCCATCTCTATAAATAATAAAATACAAAAGAAAACAAGATCTGGTTATATCAGCTCCAAAATTCATTTTAAAAAATATATTAAATGTTTTTGTGTATATTATACTATCAAGGAAATCCTCAGTTAACACAAATGCAGTTATGAATCGTAAGAGTTTTTAAATAGCTTGCCTAGTTGATTTCATGGTTCTATTCAATCAATGCATTGCAGAGAGGCTTTATTCTATGGTATGTAGAAAAATGCGTGTCTTTATGGCAAAAGTAATGCACTGGGGGTCCTCAAGGGGCTAAAATTCAGCATATAGCACATTGGAATGTGTGTTATTTTTTCAAATGAACTCTCACAATCAATGTATACTGGAGAAAAATAAAAGTGAACTGAACGTTAATAATTTTGAAGCATCCCAGTTTGGCACCCAGTTTGAAATCCACTGAGGGAAGTTCAACCTTTTTATTTCTGGATGGGAAAGAGGGGCCCAGAGAGGCAAAAGGGGTTACCCACAGCCACTCGGCTCATGAGGGGCAATGTCAATAGGAGAACCTGGTCTCTTGACTCAGAGTTCTCTTTGGGGTTATGTTTGGAAAATGTGGAATCCCGAGAATAGTAGATCCACCTGGTGGGGGTGATTCTGGGAGTCTGAGAAAACCCTTACATCAAGAAGACATGGCACCAGGCAGCAGACAACTTCCACTTGATGAGGACGCAGCCCCACTTCCTCCTGGGCTTCTCGGAGGGCCGTGGCTGCATCATCTTTGTCTGTAGGTTCTTGCTTACCTCCAGGGAAGCAAACTTCTCCAGGAGCCCTTCTTAGCTGGATATAGAAAGAGCAGAGCCGCAATGTGGGATTCTAATTTTGGAACTATTTACTCATTCAGCAAACACTGAACTATTCTGTACCAGAGATTATTCCTACCCAGGTGGTGGCAAGTGGTGAACAAGACCCCCACCTCCCAAAAATGTGTTTCCTTGAATCCTTTTTAAGAAATTAACCTCAAATTTTTATCACTGCTAACTATTATTCTATTTGCCCCCAAGAGATACCACACACTGTATTAGTCTGGTCTTGCACAGATGTAAATAAATAGCTGAGACTGGGTAATTTATAAAGAAAAGAGGTTTAGTTGGGTCACAGTTCCGCAAGCTGTACAGCGAGCATGATGCTCGCATCTGCTCGGTTTCTGGGGAGACCTCAGGAAACTTATGAACATGGCTGAAGGTGAAGGAGGAGCAAGCACTTCACGTGGCTGGAGCGGGAGGAAGAGAGAGGGAGGGGAGGTGCTACACACTTTAAATAACCATATCTCATGAGAACTCACTCCCTGCCATGAGAACACCAAGGGGGAAATCCAGCTACGTGATCAAATCACCTCCCACCAGGCCCCACGTCTAATATTGGGGATTCCAACTGAACGTGAGATTTGCATGGGGACAGAGATCCAAACCATATCACACACACAGAAACAGATTGACATTGCTAGGGGGAAAAAGCTGAAAGAATAATATAAAGGGCAATATTATCAACAGATAATTTTGTCCAGTCCTTTATTGGGTGCTTATCATGCTCTGGACATGTTGTTTCACAAAGATTTTTCCCACTGGGTCCTCCCAACAGTTCCATAAGCTACTAATTTTTTAAGGAGGTGAAACTCACATAAAATTAATGATTTTAAAGTGAAAACATCAGAGACATTTAATACATATACAGCGTTGTACAATCATCCCTACTATCTCATTTCAGAATATTCTCATCATCCCAGAAGGAAACCCCAAACAACAGTTGATTCTCATTCCCCTCTCCCTCTGTCCCTGCTTTCTGTCTCCGTAGATTTACTTAGTATCGACTTTTATGTCTGGCATTTTCCCCTTCACATAATGTTTTTGAGGTTCTTCATGTTCTACTGTGTATTGGTACTTCCTTTTTTATGGCTGAATAGTACTCTATCGTATGTATATATCACAGTTTGTTTATCCACTCATGCACTGATGGGCAGGTAAGCTACTCTTACAGTATTATTATATCCACTTTCAGACAAGGGAACTTAGGCTCACAGAGGTGAAATAACCTGACCAAGTTTACTCAATGAGGTGAAATATAAACCAGTGTTCAATTTACGAGCCTGTGTTTTTAATCAGTACAACATACATTTATCAAAAGTTTAGTAAGACACAGAAAATATGGGTCCTGGAGCTATTAGCACTGTGTTGGCATCTATGTTTATCTTTGTGCTTGTTGGTAAAGGAATAGAGGTCTCTCCTTTCCCCCTATTTCCCCCTTCCTTAATTTCATTCCTTCCTGCCTTTAGGAGAACTGACAGTGCCTCCGTTTGTAGCATCCTAAAATTAACCCTCTTATCTCTGTCTTTAAAATTATCTCTCATATCTTGGGCAGAATTGGAAAGGCACAAACCCTTCACTCTTCTCTCTTCTGCAGGGCCAAATATCTCAGCAAACTGGCCTAAATTTCTTTTATGCCCAATGTGCTTAGTACCTACTCTCCTTTCTCTCCTGAATCATCAAGGAGCTCTCAGCCTCAGCAAGAGTCCTGTGCCTGCCTCTTTCCAACTGTGTGCAATGGGATAATGACAGTATGCTCCTCACAGAGCTCTGAAGATGGTTCCACGGAGATGGAGTAGATGCACAGGAATGGTACCTGGCCATATGAAATATTTAATCATGAGAACTTGTAAGGTCAGTTCTGGACATTTAGAAACTCAATCAAGAAATCATGTTGGCTTTTTTAGCACCTGGGCCAATATATCTATGTAAAGATAAACTAGATGCCTGCGATGGCCTGAATGTTTATTTTCCCACAAATCCGTATATTGAAATCCTCACTTCTAAAGTGATGATATTAGGAGGTGTGACCTTTGGGAGGTGGTCAGGTCATGGGGGCAGAGCCCTCATCAATAAGATTAATATCCTTAAAAAGAGACTCCTTTTTCCCTGTAAGGACACAGTAAAAAATGACTATCTTTGAACTGGAGCTGGGCCCTCACCAGACACCAAATCTTCTGGCAGCTTGTCTTGGACTTCCCAGCCTCCAGAACTGTAAGAATTAATATCTGTCATTTATAAGCTGCCCAGTCTAAGGTGTTTTGTTATAGCAGTTTGAGAGGACTAACACAATGCCATGATAAACTTTTTGACATTTTATAGTTTACAGCCTCATTTTGGCAAGCCTTAAAAAAATTTTTTTTTAAGTTCTTCTGCACTGATAAATCAGGAACATTGCAGAAATTGCTGCCGTAGCTAAATCCTCAGACATCTTCACATCAATTATAGTCATGAGAACAGGTAAAAAGAAGGCTGATGGACATATTTCTACTGTCTTGAACATTCACCACCCACTGCAAATATGTCTCACCAAATGCCTAAGAAATACACCTAATGTTACAGCAACTCTGAAAAAGTGCTTTATTGTTAGCATGTTTGCCTCCAAGGCAGCCAGGGACAGAGGCACCTCCAAGCAGTCATCAGGCTTGACAGATATACAGACCTGTTGTGCTGCCTATTTTAAATGTAGTCATGTGTTGCTTAACAACAGGGACATGTTCTGAAAAATGCATTAAGCAATTTCATCATTGTGTAAACAAGACAGAGTGCACTTGCACAAACCTGGATAGTATAGACTACTACAAACCTAGGCTATATGGTGTAGCTCCTGCTTCTGGGCCACCACCTGTATACCATTTTACTGTTTCGGATATTGCAGGCAACAGTAACATACTGGTAATTATTTATGCACAGAGAGGGTAAGTAGGACAAAGTCCCAGCTGGCAAGGAGAAAGCCTGCATTCAACATGGACAGCTAGCTTCAGAGCCTAGGCTGCTAACTTCTATGCTCTAGTATTTTTACGTTATACTTGGGGTGGGATAGTCTAAAATGGTGGTCCTTGGTGGGGGCAATTTGGCACCCCCAATCCCTGCCAGGAGAGTAGGCAACGTCTGAAGGTATTTGTGGTGCGTGTGCTACTGGCATACTGGACGAATGTGTGTGTAAGCTTGTGTGTGTGTGTGTGTCTGTGTGTGTGTGTGTGTGTTACTGGCATCTGGTCAGTAGAGACCAGGGATGATGCTATACACCCCACATCACACAGGACAGCCTCCACACCAAAGAATTATCCAGCCCCAAATGCCAATAGCACCAAGGTTAGGTAACCCTAGTCTGAAAGCATTTTAAACTGCATGCTAGCTAAATCCTTCATTTTCTTTGCTAAAACTTCTGCAAAACACCATGTTATCCTGGGACTTGTGGTTGTATGCCTCCGACATCACAATTTTGAAAGCCCATTTGAGAATTCTGGCTTCAAAATGTGTACAAGTGACAAAATTTCGTGAGATTTTCTGATGCCCTGAGATTTAAGGGCAGGAAACTTTTTGTCCACCTACCTTGTCTGACCGGACAGTGAATAACAAATGGAGATTTCCTTCTTTAGCCACCAATGGCAAAAGGATGGAATATTTGTTATACGGCAAGTGAGAATATTTGCTTCCAATATCACACTTCCTTAAGCGGGCCTTAGCATCATCTAGCAAACTGTTTCTAAAATAAAAACAAACCAGACAGATATTTTGGTAAGCAGAGTTATGGTAAAAAGCTTATAGTCTTGCCTCTGTTTCTGCTTTGTTGTGTATTGAGGAGTTTGCCATTTTTGACACTATTTGTACTTTTCAATAACACGACATAAAGAATAGTATCTAAACTGCATGGTTGTTTGCAAGATGAAAATGACAAACCTTCTAAGCACACAGTTTAGTACACAGGTTCACTTTGAAACATAAAATACAGTAAAATGCTTTTTCAATAATGCAATCATTGAATTTTAAAATCCATAGTTATAGACAGAGAAGACAGGTGTGCTGAAAAAGTCAATGTTGAGGTTAGAAGACTACCTTCTGTCAACCTGGCCCTTATGTTCTCAAACTCTTACGTCTTCAACTTCCTTATCACAGTGGTTTCCAAACTTCAGCAGCAAGAGAATCACCTGGAGGACTGGGTACCACACAGACTGCTAGGTTCAGTCCTAGACTGTGACTCAGTAACTCTGGTGCAGGGCCTGAGAATTAGGATTTGTATCAAACTCCCACCAGTGTTGCTGATGCTGTTGACAGGGGAACACATTTTGACAACAATTTCCCAGTAATAACGCAAATATTGCGATTTATAACCACAAAAGGTGCCCTTCCTGTGTGGACTTGTTTTTATCCTTTTGACGGGTGTGTTTTGTTGCTAGTTTGTATAGCGGGTTGAACAGTGTCCCCTCGCCCCCAAAATTCATGTCTACCCCAAATTTCAGAGTGTGACTTTATTAAGAAATAGGATCTTTTCAGATGTAATTAGTTTGGAGTGACCTCTAAATCCAATGAATGTTGTCCTTATAAGAAGCAGAAATGAGCCGGGTGTCGGGGGCTCACCCCTATAATCCCAACACTGGGAGGTTGAAGCAGGAGGATTGCCTGGGCCCAGGAGTTTGAAACTAGCCTGACCAACATAGCAAGACGCAGTCTCTACAAAGGAAAATAAATAAAGCAAGCAAGCAAGCATAAATTAGCTGGGGGTATGGGGCATGCAAACTGTATTCCTAGCTACTTGAGGGGCTAAAGTGGATCACTTGAGCCCCAGAGTTCAAGGCTGCAGTGAGCCATGATTGCATCACTGCACTCCAGCCTGGGTGACAGAGTGAGACCTGACTCAGAAAAAAGAAAGAAAAGAAAAAACATGGGGAGATGCACATAGGGAAAACCGTGTGAAGATGGCGGCAGAGGTTGAAGTGATGCTGCTGGGAGCCCAGGAATGCCAGAAACCACCAGAAACTGGAAGAGGCAAGGAAAGATCACCCCTAGAGCCTTCTGAGGGACAGTGGCCCTGCCAACACCTTGATTTTGGACTTCCAGCCTTCATGACCATGAGACCATTCGTATTGTTTTAAACCACCCAGTGTGTGGCACTGTGTTATGGCAGCCCTAGAAAGGAACAGTTGGATTTACTTTTTCCATGCGAAGGCAGTTTTGCATAGTGGGCAAAATCAGATGTATAAGATGTCCAGAATTGGCTTCAGATGTGTATAGGAGGCCTCGCGTGGTGCTTCATGCCTGTAATCCCAGCACTTTGGGAGGCCGAGGCAGGTGGATCACTTGAAGTCAGGAGTTCAAGACCAGCCTGGCCAAAATGGTGAAACTCCCCATCTCTACTAAAAATACAAAAAGTAGCAGGGCACCATGGCTCAGGCCTGTAATCCTAGCTACTCAGTAGGCTGAGGCAGGAGAATTGCTTGAACCTCGGAGGCAGAGGCTGCAGTGAGCTGAGATCGCCTACTGCACTCCAGCCTGGGCAACAGAGCAGGACTCTGTTTTTTTTTTTTTTAAAAAAAGTTTATAGAACAACTTCTCTGAGTTTCATCTCCACTTGTGTCAGGCTTGAGGATATTTATGAAGATTAAATGATGCAGTTCATATACTGTGGCTGGCACACAGCTGGTCCTCTGTGAATGGTAACCACTGTTATAAATCTCCCCATCATTAGATAAGCAGTTTTTTCCAAGAGGTATTTGCTGTTTGTTGCCTCCTCCTAGATTGCAGGGTGCTCACCAGATGTGGTTGGGTAACAGCAGTGGATTTCAACAGCCAAATGGCCTGGAAAGAATCACTGAAAGCTGGCATGGGGGATTGCACAGTGCATCTCATGTACGCAGGTCCGCCTCCAGAAAAGAAAACTGGGCTGGTGGCTTTTAACAACCCAGAAACCGCATAACTGCCCAGAGAAACCAGCGGAAGTAAAAGGCTACAAAAACTTATCTGTCTACTTTAGGGGCTAGCTGCTGGAGTAATCACCATCAAGATAGGAACAGCAGTAGCAGCCACCCGCTTCTGAGCATGGTCTCACTTTCCATGTTTTTCATTTTATTCTCACAACAGACAGGCAAGTGATCACAGGGTCACCTCCAGGCTCAGAGAGCTTATGTAACTGACAGACCCAAGGTCACAATTGGAAGTAGGCACCGAGGGACTTGAATCCGGGGCTGCCTGGTGCAGGCTGTGCCACCCTCGGGGGTCCTTAGGTCCAACCCTGGAGACCCAGATTTCAGAAGATCCAAGCCAGGAAGAGAGAAGCGTTGTGCCCTCGGGGAAGGGGAATAGCGTGTGTATGAACCATAGTGGCTAAAGCCGGCTCTGTTCCTGGCTAGAGCAGGTGCAAAGGTTCGGGAACCCTGCGGGCTGCTAGAGGCGAGTGCTCCCGTCCGGGGCTGGCAGGTGAACTGGCGGGGGCTGCAAAATCAGAGCCGGCCAAAAGGCCTCAGTGGCCCCCGCTGCGATTAAGGCCGGGACTGGTCAAGCTCGGGGTGCCAGGGCTGGAGAAGGCTTTACCTGACTGACTCCTGGGGAAGACCAGGTCTTGACATTGTCCTGGGGAATGTTTGTTTCCGAAAGGACTCCTCGGAGCTGCGGGGCCGGAGGCGCTTGCGCAGAGCAGCTTTGGGCCTGGGACTCGGCCTAAAACCAGAGGGAGGGGCGGGGCTTAGAACCGGAGGGGGGCGGGGTCTGGGGCGGAGACGGGGATCGGGGCGGGGCGTATGGCCAGAGGCGGAACTAGAGGTGGGGAGGGGGGAGGGGCGCGGGGCGGGGCTTACTGCCAAGTCTCCCAGGTTGCGCAAAGCAGTCTCTGCCCTGCTCCTCCGGCTTCTAAAGCAAGAGGCATAGGAGGAATTGTGGAATTTACAGCTGAAGAGTTTAAAAAAAAAAAGTGAAAATATAGTGCTGGTGAAGTGATAGGATTTTACACTCTCATCCACTGTTGCTGGAAGGTTAAGGTGATTCATTCTATTTTTCTGAACTGCTGTCAGCACCTGTTTACTGACCACGTGTATGCACTGGGTGCACATCCCACAGCTAGCAATAAGACACGTGGAGTTCACAGTCAAATGGTAGAAACAGAAATAAATCACACAGGGCTGGGTGCAGTGGCATATGCTTGTAATACCAATATTTTGGGAGGCCAAGGCGGGAGGATCATTTGAACCCAGGAGTTCAAGCCCAACCTGGGCAACATGGTGAAACCCAGTCTCTACAAAATAAAAATTAAAAATTAGCCAGGCGTGGTGGCATGCATCTGTTAAGAGCCTGAGGTGGGAGGATTTCTTGAACCCAGGAGGTTGAATCTGCAGTGAGCTGTGATTGGTCCACTGCACTCCAGCCTGGGCAACACAGGAAGACCCTGTATCAAAAATAATAGTAAGAAGAAGATAAAAAGGTTTTAAAGCAAAAAATAATCACACAGATAAAGCAGAGGCCTTTGGTCCTTCCACAGCATGTGAAGGAGAAATGTGACCTGCTGAGAAATACCAAGTCTATGATAAATTATATTGTTATGCTAAGAACAACACTGGCAAGGAAAACCTAGCTGCTCCCTTCCCAAGTGGAAAACTACTTGGGGCATTCTAAAGTGGCAAAACAGTATATGTACATTGTGCACTGGTTAAAACAATTCTTTAAGCATGTGATGTGTGACCCTGCCCCCATGGCGCCCTCGTGGAGAATACTTTCTAGTTTGTCCTTGATCAGCGGTAAGCAGGCACCAGCTGCCTACCTAGTTTATCTTGGTTCTGTGAGAAAACACACAACACCTGTTTGTTAATAATAATCACCTGTTCAGAGAGACTACGTGGGTCAGACTATACTCAAGGCCCTCAGTCCGGAATGCTGTCAACCTTTGATGCTCTCAGTTCGGAAGGCTGTTGGCCCCCAGGTAGTCCCACTTTGCTGTTCTATTTGCACGTCTGCTTTTTAATGCCTTCAGTGCTGCCTTGGTGGAGGTCTCTATGGCCGAGCTTGTCTTGGTAGTGACCCAATTAGACAGAGAAGGCTTGGTAAGAGGAAATGGAAGTGCAGCTTATCTGGAAAGCAGCAGTTCTCAAAGTGCCATCCTCAGACCAGCAGCATCAGCATCACCTCAAGTCTTGTTAAAAATGTGGACTCTGGGCGGAGAGCAGTGGCTCACAACTGTAATTTCAGCGCTTTGGGAGACTGAGGCAGGCAGATCACCTGAGGTAAGGAGTTTGAGACCAACCTGGCCAACACGGTGAAACCCTGTCTCTACTAGAAATACAAAAAAATTAGCAAGGTGTGGTGGCAGGCACCTGTAATCCTAGCTACTAGGGAGGCTGAGGTAGGAGAATCTCTTGAACCCAGGAGGTGGAGGTTGCAGTGAGCCGACATTGTGCCACTAAACTCCAGCCTGGGCAACAAGATGAAACTGTCTCAAAAGAAAAAAAAAGAAAGTAAAAGAAAATGTGGACTTTGGGGCACAGGCCAGATCTGCTGAATCGGAAGCCAGGGGTCAGGCCCAGAGATCTGTGCTGTAAGGAGATTCTGATGCTCTGTGAGGGATAGTGGGGATAAACGAGGAAAAAATGCAAGGGAGAGTGTTCCAGGAAGAGGGCAAAGTTTGTGCAAAGACAGCAGAAAGAGGCTGGAGAAAAGTGTGTCTGAATGAGCCTGCTGCAAGCTGAGACTCAAGCTGTGAGTGCAGGGCTGACTTCTCCATTAGGCACAGGAGGCACACGGTAATTTTAGGGACCTGTAAAAATGTTTTAATTGTACTTTCTTAAAAAGCCAGAAGAAGAAAAGGAACGTCATAAAAGCAATATATAATAATCCAGCCTAGATTACAGTCTTCTTTTTATAAATGCAGTAATAAAATATTCATTTTTAAATTATTTTATGGAAGAAGGGGTGCACAAAAACAAAAGTAGCTAGGGCCCATGAAAATAATACTGTGGCTGGCCCTGGGTCAATGGGGCAGTGTGTGATATTAATGAAATATCGCTGTGATATTTATAATATCCAGTGTTTACACACTGTGATATCAATGAAATATCTCTGATATTTATAATATCAAGTATTTACAGACTATGACATCAATGAAATATCGCTGTGATACTTACAACCTCCAGTCTTTACACACCATGACACTGAAGAAACATCGCTGTGATATTTGCAACATCCCTTGTTTACAGACGCGGCATAGGGACCGTGACATCGAAGAAATGTCACTGTGATATTTGCAACATCCCATGTTTACGCACAGGTTTACGCATCGTGATGTCGATGAAACATCACTGTGATATTTGCAGCATCCCATGTTTACACACGGGTTTACACATTGTGACATCACTGATATTTGCTACATCTCGTTTACACACAGGGTTTATGCACTGTGACATTGGTAAAATAGCACTTGATATTTATCCTACCTAGTGTTTACACACTGTGATAATATTGAAATATTCCTGCCATATTTATAATATCCAGTGTTTCTACAGTGTGATATTAATAAGTATCACTGTGATATTTATAATACCCACTGTCTTTTTTTCTTTTTTAAAATTGTACTTTAAGTTCTGGGATACATGTGCAGAACGTGCAGGTTTGTTACATAGGTATACGTGTGCCATGGTGGTTTGCTGCACTCATCAGCCCATCATCTAGGTTTTAAGCCCCTCATGCATTAGGTATTTGTCCTAATGCCCTACCTCCCTTTGCTCTCTACTCTATAAAAGGCTTTAGTGTGTGATGTACCCTTCCCTGTGTCCATGTGTTCTCATTGTTCAACTCCCACTTATAAGTGAGATTATGCGGTGTTTGGTTTTCTGTTCCTGTGTTAATTTCCAGCTTCATCCATGTCCCTGCAAAGGACATGAATTCATTTTTTTATGGCTGCATAGTATTCCATGGTGTAGATGTGCTGCATTTTCTTTATCCAGTATATCACTGATGAGCATTTGGATTGGTTCCAAGTCTTTGCTATTGTAAACAGTGCTGCAATAAACATACGTATGCATGTGTCTTTATAGAATGACTTATAAGCCTTTGGGTATATACCCAGCAATGGGATTAATGGATTAAATGATATTTCTGGTTCTAGATCCTTGGGGAATTGTCACACTGTTTTACACAATTTTTGAACTAATTTAAACTCTCATCAACAGTGTAAAAGCATTCCTATTTCTCCACATCCTCTCCAGCATCTGTTGTTTCCTGACTTTTTAATGATTGCCATTCTAATTTGTGTGAGATGATATCTCATTGTAGTTTTGATTTGCATTTCTCTAATGCCCAGTGATGATGAGCTTTTTATCATATGCTTTATGGCCACATAGATGACTTATTTTCAGAAGTGCTGTTCGTATCCTTTGCCCACTTTTTGATGGGGTTGTTTGCTTTTTACTTGTAAATTTGTTTAAATTCCTTGTAGATTCTGGATATTAGACCTTTGCCAGATGGATAGATTGCAAGAATTTTCTCCTGTTTAGTAGGTTGAGAGTTCACTCTAATGATAGTTTATTTTGCTGTGCAGAAGCTCTTAAGTTTAATGAGATCCCATTTGTCAATTTTGGCTTTTGTTGCA
This sequence comes from Cebus imitator, assembly GCF_001604975.1. Taxonomy (NCBI): domain Eukaryota; kingdom Metazoa; phylum Chordata; class Mammalia; order Primates; family Cebidae; genus Cebus; species Cebus imitator. The sequence continues at coordinate 565,507 of NW_016107452.1, read as the reverse complement.
ATTGTTTTCATGTTTTAGTTATGAAGTCTTTGCCCATGACTTTGTCATCAGTCGTATTGCCTAGGTTTTCTTCAAGGGTTTTTATGGTTTTAGCTTTGACTCTTTAATCCATTTTGAGTTATTTTTTTATAAGACGTAAGAAAGGGGTCCAGTTTCAGCTTTGTGCATATGGCTAGCCAGTTTTCCCAGCACCACTTATTAAATAGAGAATCTTTTCCTCATTGCTTGTTTTTGTCAGGTTTGTCAATGATTAGATGGTTGTAGATGTGCGGTGTTAATTCTGAGACCTCTGTTCTGTTCTGTTGGTCTATATATCTGTTTTGGTACCAGTACCATGCTGTTTGATTACTGTAGCCTTGTAGTATAGTTTGAAGTCAGGTAGCGTGATGCCTCCAGCTTAGTTCTTTTTGCTTAGAATTGTCTTAGCTATACAGGCTCTTTTTTGGTTCCATAGAAGTAGTTTTTTTCTAGTTCTAGGAAGAAAGTTGATGGTAGCTTGATGGGGATAGCATTGAATCTACAAATTACTTTGGGCAGCATGGCCATTCTCTTTTCTTTTTTTTTCCTTTTTTTTTTTTTGAAATGGAGTCTTGCTCTGTCACCAGGTGTCAGGCTGGAGTGCAGTGGCGCAATCTCGGCTCACTGCAACTTCCACCTCCCGGGTTCAAGCAATTCTTCTGTCTCAGCCTCCCAAGTAGCTGGGACCATAGGCGTGTGCCACCAAGCCCGGCTAATTTTTGTATTTTTACTAGAGACGGGGTTTCACCATGTTGGCCAGCGTGGTCTCAATCTCTTGACCTTGCGATCTGCTAGCCTCAGCCTCCCAAAGTGCTGGGATTACAGGCGTGAGCCACCACACCAGCCAACATGGCCATTTTCACAATATTGATTCTTCCTATCCATGAGCATGGATTTTTTTTTTTTCCATTTACGTCCTCTCTTATATCCTTGAGCAGTAGTTTGTAGTTCACCTTAGAGATGTCCTTCACATCCTTGTAAGTTGTGTTCATAGGTGTTTTTTTCTCTTCGTAACAGTTGTGAATGGGAGTTCACTCATGATTTAGCTCTCTATTATTGGTGTATAGGAATGTTTGTGATTTTTGCACATTGATTTTGTATGCTTAGTCTTTGCTGAAATTGCTTATTAGCTTAAGAAGTTTTTGGGCTGAAACAGTGGAGTTTTCTAAATATACAAACGTCATCTGCAAACAGAGACAATTTGACTTCCTCTCTTCCTATTTGAATACCATTAATTTCTTTCTCTTGCCTGATTGTCCTGGCCAGAACTTCCAATACTATGTTGAATAGCAGTAGTGAGAGAGGGCATCCTTGTCTTGTGCCAGTTTTCTAAGGGAATGCTTCCCGCTTTTGCCCATTCAGTATGATACTGGCTATGGGTTTGTCATAGATAGCTTTTATTATTTTGAGATACATTCCATTGATACCTAATTTACTGAGTTTTTAGCATAAAGGGCTGTTGAATTTTGTTGAAGGCCTTTACTACATCTATTGGGGTAAATATGTCGTTTTTGTCTTTGGTTCTGTTTATGCGATGGATTATATTTATTGATTTGCATATGTCGAACCAGCCTTGCATCCCAGGGATGAAGATGACTTGATCGTGGTGGATAATCTTTTTGATGTGCTGCTGGATTTGTTTTGCCAGTATTTTATTGAGGGTTTTCTCATCGATGTTTATCAGGGATATTGCCCTAAATTTTTTCTTTTTTGTTGTGTCTCTGCCAGGTTTTGGTACCAGGATGATGCTGGCCTCATAAAATGAGTTAAGGAGGAGACTCTCTGTTTCTATTGTTTGCAATAGTTTCAGAAAGAATGGTACCATCTCTTCTTTATACCTCCTGTAGAATTTGGCTGTGAATTAGTCTGGTCCTGGGCTTTTTTTAGTTGATAGGCTGTTAATTAATTTCAGAACTAGTTATTGGTCTATTCAAAGATTTAACTTCTTCCTGGTTTAGTCTTAGGAGGGTGTATGTGTCCAGGAATCTATCCATGTTTTCTAGATTTTCCAGTTTATTTTCTTAGAGATGTTTATAGTATTCTGTGATGGTAATTTGTATTTCTGTGGGATCAGTGGTGATATCCCCTTTATGATTTTTTATTGTGTCTATTTGATTCTTTTATCTTTTCTTCTTTATTAGTCTGGCTAGTAGTCTATCTATTTTGTTAATCTTTTCAAAAAACCAGCTCCTGGATTCATTAATTTTTAAAGGGTTTTTTTTTGTGTGTGTCTCTATCTTCTTCAGTTCTGCTCTGATCTTAATTAATTCTTCTCTTCTGCTAGCTTTTTAATTTGTTTGCTCTTGCTACTCTAGTTCTTTTAATTGTAGTGTTAGTGTGTCGATTTTGTATCTTTCCCATTTTCTGATGTCGGCATTTAGTGCTATAAATTTCCCTCTTAACATTGCTTTAGCTGTGCCCCAGAGATTCTGGCACGTTCTCTCTTTGTTCTCATTGATTTTAAAAAACTTATTTATGTCTGACTTAATTTTGTTATTTACCCAGTAGTCACTCAGGAGCAAGTTATTCAGTTTTCATGTGGTTGTACAGTTTTGAGTTTATTAATCATGAGTTCTAATTTGATTGCAGTGTGGTCTGGGAGATTATTTGTTATTATTTGTGTTATTTGAATTGTTGAGGAGCATTTTACTTCCAACTATGTGGTTGATTTTAGAATAAGTACTATGTGATACTGAGAATAATGTATATTTTGTTGATTTGGGATGGAGAGTTCTACAAATGTATATCAGGTCTGCTTGGTCCAGATCAGCGGTCAAGTCCTGAATATCCTTGTTAATTTTCTGTCTTGTTGATCTCTGTAATATTGACAGTGGGGTGTTAAAGTTTCCCACTATTATTGTGTGGGAGTCTAAGTCTCATTGTAGGCCTCTGAGAACTGGTTTATGAGTCTGGGTGCTCCTGTATTGGATGCATATATATTTAGGACAGTTAGCTCTTACTGTTGCATTGATCCCTTTACCATTATTTAATGCCTTTCTTTGTCTTTTTTGATCTTTGTTGGTTAAATCTGCTTTATCAGAGACTAGGATTACAATCCCTGTGTTTTTTCTCTTTTTATTTTCTTGGTAAATATTTCTCCATTCCCTTATTTTGAGCCTATGTATGTCTTTGCACATGAGATGGGCCTTGTGAATAGAGCACACCAATGGGTCTTGATACTTTATCCAGTTCACCAGTCCGTATCATTTAATTGGGGCATTTAGCTGATTTACATTTACTTTCTGTAAAGGATTTTATGTCTCCTTTGCTTATGAAGCTTAGTTTGGCTGGATATGAAATTCTAGATTTAAAATTATTTTATTTAAGAATGTTGAATATTGGCACCCACTCTCTTCTGACTTGTAGTGTTTTTGCAGAGAAAGCCACTGTTAGTCTGATGTGCTTTCCTTTGCAGGTAACTTGACCTTTCTCTCTGGCTGCCCTTAACATTTTTTCCTTTATTTCAACCTTGGAGAATCTGGCTATTATGTGTCTTGGGGTTGCTATTCTCAAGCACAGTCTTAGTGGTGTTCTCTGTATTTCCTGAATTTGAATGTTGGCCTATCTTGCTAGGCTGGGGAGGTTCTCCTGGATTATAGCCTGAAGTGGGTTTTCCAACTTAATTCCATTTTACCCATCACTTTCAAGTACACCAATCAATTGTAGGTTTGGTCTCTTATGTAGTCCCATATTTTTCAAAGGCTTTGTTTGAACCTTTTCCTTTTTTTCCCTCTAATCTTGTCTTCACACTTCATTTCATTAAGTTGATCTTCAATGTCTGATATCCTTTTTTCCACTTGATCGATTTGACTATTGATTTTTCTGTATGCTTCATGAAGTTCTCCTGGCTAGTTTTTCAGCTCCATCATGTCATTCATGTACTTCTCTAAACTGGTTATTCCAGTTAGCAGTTCCTGTAATCTTTTATCAAGGTTCTTAGCTTCCTTGTATTGGGTTAGAACATGCTCCTTTAGCTCAGAGGAGTTTGTACTTACCCATCTTCTGAAGCCTACTTCTGCCAATTGGTCAAACTCATTCTCCATCCAGTTTTGTGCCCTTGCTGGAGAGGAGTTGTGATCATTTGGAGGAGAAGAGGCATTCTGGTTTTTGGAATTTACAGCATTTTTGTATGGTTTTTCCTCATCTTCATGGATTTGTCTGTCTTTGATCTTTGATTCTGATGACCTTTGGATGGGGTTTTTGTGTAGGGGTGCTTTTTGTTGATGTTGATGTTACTGCTTTCGGTTTGTTAGTTTTCCTTCTAATAGTCAGGCTCATCTTCTGTAGGTCTGCTGAAGTTTGCTGGAGAACTACTCCAGACCCTGTTTGCCTAGGTATCACCAACAGAGGCTGCAGAAAAGCAAAGATTGCTGCCTGCTTCTTCCTCTGAAAGTTTCATCCCAGAAGGACACCCATCTGATGTCACCTGGAGCTCTCCTGTGTGAGGTGTCTGTAGACCCATGCTGGGAGGTGTCTCCCAGTCAGGAGGCACAGGTGTCAGGGACACATTGTGATTGATGTTACAGGAAAGATCACGACAATATCATGCATAATACCATGGGGTGTACACACAGGGTTTACAGCCATTGTGATTTATTTGTATTAGCGGAAAGATCGTGAGAATATTTTGGGTAACATCACAGGATGTACGCACAGTGTGTATAACCACTGTGATTGATTGATATTAGTGAAAAGATCACGAGGATATCCTGCATAAGCTCACAGGATGTAAACACAAGGTTTAAAGCCACAGTGATTGATATGAACAGAAAGATCGCAAGGTTATCCTGCGTAACATCACAGGGTATACACACAGGGTGTACAGTCACTGTGATTGATATTATCATAAAAATCATGAGGATATACTGCATAACATCACAGGGTGTACAACCACTGTGATTGATTGATACTGGCAGAAAGATTGTGAGGATATCCTGCATAACATCACTGGGTATACACATAGGGTTTACAGCAACTGTGATTGATATTATCAGAAAAATCACAAGGATATACTGCATAACATCACAGGGTGTACAACCACTGTGATTGATTGATACTGGCAGAAAGATTGTGAGGATATCCTGCATAACATCACTGGGTATACACATAGGGTTTACAGCAACTGTGATTGATATTATCAGAAAAATCACAAGGATATACTGCATAACATCACAGGGTGTGCACACAGAGTGCACAGCAACTGTTATTGATTGATATTAGTGGAAAGATCATTAGGATATCCTGCATAATATTGCAAGGTGTAACACACATGGTTAACACCCACTGTGATACTAGCAGAACGACTGCGAGAATATCATGCATAATATTGCAGGGTGTCCATTCACTGTAATATCAGCAGAAAGATCAAGAGAATATCATGCATAATATCACAGGGTGTCCACACAGAGTGTACATCCGCTGTAGTAGTAGCAGAAAGATCACGAGGATAGAATGCATAATATCACAGGGTGTAGAAACAGGGTGTACACCAACTGTGATGATAGCAGAAAGATCGTGAAGATATCATGTTATATCACAGGTTGAACACACAGGGTGTACACTCACTGTGGTCATAGCAGAAAGATCACGAAAATATCATGCATAATATCACATGGTATAAACACAGGGTGTACACCCACTGTGATAGTAGCAGATCGATCATGAGAATATTATGCATAATATCATGGAGTGTACACAGAGAATGTGCACCCCCTGTGATTGTAGGAGAAAGACCGTGAAAATATCATGCATAATATCACACAGGGTATGCACCTACTTTGACAGTAGCAGAAAAATCACAAGGATATCATGCACAGTATAATGGGGGTACACACAGGGTGTACACCCACTGTGATAGTAGCAGGAAGATCATGAGGGTATCATTCATAATATCACATTGTATACATACAGGATGTACACCCAGTGTAATATTAGCAGAAAGATAGAGGATATCAGGTATAATATCACAGGGTGTCCATCCACCATGATATGAGCAGAAAGATCGGGAGGATGTCATACATAATATCACAGGGTGTACACTCACTAGTAGCAGAAAGATCATGAGGATATCATAATATCACATTGTGTACACATAGGGTGTACAGCCACTGTGATAGCAGAAAGATTGCACATGCTTTTGGAAAAATGACACCGATAGACTTGCTCTTTGCAGGGTTGCCACAAACCTTCAATTTGTAAAGGACCCAATATCTGCAATGCACAATAAAGTGCAGTGCAATAAGACAAGGTGTGCGTGCATATCCTTTTTATTAAAAAAAGTGGTTTAAGGTGATTGAACTGATGTCAACATGAAAGCTAAGTGGGGAACATGAACTGTTCAAGTGGGAATGTGGAGGAAATTTTGCCAGAAGCCAAGGATAAGGTGCTAAGATGTTCAATGCATTTAAATTTATCTTTGAGTTGCCAGGTAGCCAAGGGAAAGAAACAAGAACACTTCTCCATTTTTCATTCAATGTCTATGTCCTGTTAAATGTTTCTACCTTGCATTTCCCTTGTAGTATGTGTCCGCAGGTGATCAGCACCTTTAGCTGCTGGGTTGAACCAGCATTTTTACCTCTCTCAGTAGGACAGTAGAGAAAGTGAGAGATCAGCATCTAAGTCTTAAACCTGCCCTTACTTCTGAGGGGTGGGGCATCCTCTGCATGTGTGTTTTACTAATGATGTTTTTTGGGAACTGACCTTACAAAGCCTACACTAGTTGCAGTCCTTGACCCAGTCCAGTATACTGGAGAAGGGTCCATGGAGATTGGGGTTTGTCCCTGATAGAATAGGATTTTAAATAACTATGAGGTCCACAGAAAGGCAATGAGTAACCAAAGAGTTTTGAAGGGGAGGAGCCGGCATCATTACTGAGGATTATTACACGTGGGTTAACTCTGAGCACTCCAGAACCAGATGCAACTGGATTCAAATCCTGTCTCAGATCTAGCCTGCAGTTTAAACTGGTGGTTTAGATAATGGGCCACCCCTTTAGGGCTGTTCTAGCACGTTTTGAAATGATATACATGAAATAGGATAGTCAGTTCTTGGTACATAATAAATGCTCCATGAATGGCAATCTCACATATGCTGATTACAGAGATCTTTTTGAGCTGATTGTTGCTCATCTTTCTACCTTATTATGCTATGGGCATTCAAGTGTAACATGTTTCAGCTGAGTGTGAAGATATTACTGTTGCTCACTGATTTTTAGCTCTCCTTTTCTTCTTGGACACATGGGAAGCTCCTCCTCCCTCACAACTAGGCAGAGTCATGAGACTTGTTCTGGCTAATGAAATGTGGGTGGAAACGACATGTGCCCCTTATGGCTAAGAGAGTGAAAAGCCATTGTAGGCATATCCTATTTCTGCCTTGCAGCAATATCCTTGGAGCCACATATTGAGGTAACTGTATCCCAAGATGCTAGAGCTCTCTTAGCCTGGGTCTTGAGTGATTGGAGGAGGGCTCTTTTCCACCCATTCCCCTACTCTTGCCATTATATACACACATACCGTGCTGAAGATGTAATGTGAGCATGGCATGTAATAAAAATATGCCACTGAAAACTTTGTGTTTATTTATTTACTGCCTATCTCATCCTAGCTTAACGAGTACAGCACTTCAGCCAACAGCTTTCCAGTATCCACCAGAGGCAAATTTGATACAGTGGAAACAAACATCTCAAGTTTTATTGAATTATAGTTAGGGAGCATAAAATTATGCTAATAGCCTTGAATGCACTATTATTGAGAAATTAGAACCTTCCAGCTAACAAACACCGAGATCATGTTAATCAAAGAATGAGGTGTTTCTCTGAAATAACGCATGTTGAACAGTTTTTATTTCTATTATGTTGTTGTTACATTTGGATCTTGGAAATGTTCACTGTAGTTAAGTGTGTGCCTTACTACAATTCTGTGAAGTGGTACAAAGCCTACGTATGCAAATGTGTGTATAGGTACACATATATGTCGAATATTAACAATCATGTATTTATAGCACAGACTAAAGGTGAATCTGGATAAAGATGAGTCTGGAGTCTTGCCCCAGGGTCCTACCACTTAACTACACACAGTCTACCATCTTTGAGAAGTTTAGAGAGGCTATTTTAGGAACAGTTCTGCATTAGTCTCCCATGCAGGTAGCAAGTTATCAGGACTTTTTCTCCATCTATAAGTGAGTCAGAGCACCTAACAGAAAAAAAAGAAAACATAAATGAAGGAGAGCAGAGAAGGAGAATACACTGCTGTCTAGAGCAGTGCTTCTCAAACTTCAGTGGGCATCAGCGTCGCCTGAAGAGCCGTGAAAGTGCAGATGGCTGGGCTCCACTCCAAAGTTTGTGATTCATTTGTTCTGGAGTGGTGCCTTAGAAATTACATTTGTAGCAAGCTCCCAGGTGACGCTGCTGCTACTACCTGGTTCTCAAAACCTCACTTTGAGAATCACTGCCCCAGAGCTTTGCTTGTCCAAGAGGATTCTGTGGATTAACAGCATTGGCACCAGCTAGGAGCTTGGTAGGCATGCAGAGTTCCAGGCCCCACCCAGACCTGCTGAATTGGAGCCTGAGTTTTACCATGATTCCCAGATGATTTGTGTTCACAGTGAGGTCTGAGAAACATCACACTGCAAGAAAGAGAAGTGCTTTCCAGCACAATATGAGCTTGTAAGAAACCAGCTGCTGTTAGTAATGGATTCCCTAGCATCTACCAAGTTCTGCCACAGTCTCTTCCTGTTTTGTGGTCACATTGAATGGATTTTCATGCTCCTCTGATCTCCAAGTGGAAGTAAACTTCCCAGATCAGAAAACCCATTGTAGGTTACCAATTTGCACAATACTGCAGTAGAGGCTATGATACCTCCATGGTGTGTTGTACAATGTGGTGTGTATCAGCTCTGAGTTTCAATCCCAGCTTCACTTCTGCATTGCTTTGTGTCTTTCTCAAGGTAATTTCCCTAAGCCTCCTTGTAAAGGAGTCTCACTGTAGGATCTACTTATAGGATTGTCACCTAGTGTTAATGTGCACAAAATTCTAGAACAATTTTGGACATACAGTGTTTCTTAAATGACAGTTGTTACTATGTTCTTTCTCCCATGAGGCTTTTCAAGTCTAAGCTTCTGAGTTCTTATCTACATGCCTAAACACACACTGTGAGCTGTATGGATGTATGAGCTTGTGGATTAGCGTTTTATTCATCTCTGTATCTTGATACTACTTAGCACACAATAAGATGCTCAGTAGATGTTGTCTGAATGAATAAACCTGCAAGTATGTGTGTGCGTGTTGTGTGTCTTGTCACTGTGCCCATTAGGCTGGGAAGTGGGTTTCTCAGGAATACACACAAAATGCAAGACTGAGAAAGGTCCAGTATGATCAAGCTGCAAATTGTTTTCCCAGTCTCCCCACTCTTGAAAGCTAATTCTCCATCAGAGAAAGGCAAAGCCAAGGTACTGTGAATGTCAATGGCACAGCAGGGTTAGAAGACACACCCAGGATACAACAGTCAAGGAGAAAAGGCCAGACACCCAGGGAGGTGGGGAGCTGAGACCAAAACCCAGCCCTGGGATGGCTGCCTCATGCTCTCACCCAGGTGAATGAATTAAGCTTAGCAGGTCCTGAAACTGACTATGCAGCCCGCCACATCTCTCCCCACCTTTTCCCCTCTCCACTACCACCATCTCCACCTTCTGTCATCCTGCTCAAGTACCGATACAAGAAAATGAAACCCAAGGGAGGGTCATGGCTCACAATAAGCTGCCAAGACATCGTAGGCTTTAGACTGTCACTTTAGCTAACTCTGGGCTCAAGAAACTGGCTACCTTATTCACTCTAGTACCTGACAAAGACTCATTCGTTTAGTGAGGCTCCTCTTCTTGACTACGCTTTGACTTTGGTTAAGACTAAAGTGCTGTCTTTGGCCTGCCTATCCCAGTTTTAGCATGCATGTTGCTATGTCAGTTTAGCAAGAACCTCCATACCCTTGATATCTGATCACCCTCCATACCTGATCAAGTTCCTCCCCCACAAGTTTTGTTATATAAGTCCTTGACCTGTCTTCAATAAGAATCTCCCTCTTCATGTTTCCTCTTAGTCATTTTCTTTCAATTGACCCGCCTCAGTCTGCTCACTGGTGATCACTCGTCAGATGTCTGTGCTATATCCTAAGTTGAGCCCACGCTCTCCTAAGATGATTATGATAGTCTTGACACCTGTTGTGATAGACCTAAACAAAGTCTTACTAACCATTTCAATGTGGGTCAGAATAATTTTTTCTCTAACCATCCTCAGACCTAAGCACAGTCTGTGACTGTCATAAATTTGTGTAACACACTTCCGCCTCAGCATCCAGTGTTAGGCCTGACACAGGTGGTTTGAAACCCAGGTGTACCCCATCACCTTTGGCCTGGTTAAAAGTTTCCCTCCCCTTGCAGCTGTTTGCAATATAGCCCCCTTGTTTCTCATCCCACTGACCCCAAGCCCAATATACCATGGTTGCTGATCATGATAAAACCCAATGGTCAACACCAGATTCATGTAAGAAAATCTTCCCCTTCCGAAACGTGTTTTCCTTAAGCTAGCCAATCCATAGCCCTCTGGGAAAGTCTAGGGGATAATTACCCTGGATCTTAAGAAAGGCTGTTCCCCTAGGCACGCCCTCTCTTGCTCTCTGCCCATTGTTTGAGCTCTTTGTGGCCTTCAGACTTCATGTAGCCTCCCGCTGGCAATTCCAACCTCTCTGGATCCGTAAGTAATACATTTCTTGTTTCATGCATTGCGGTTTCACCTTCTCATTGTGTTTTACCTGCTCGACACACCTGAACCTAACTCTCTTCCCAGTGAGGGCTTTCCAGAAAGTGGTTATCTTGGCTTATGACCACTGTCCATGAAGAAACCTGAAGACCAAATTAGGGAATCACAATGGCAGCCGATGGTAGTGTGACACATGAGAATGGGGTAACTCAGAATAGTGTGATGTTTGGATTCAGGGAGTTCTTCCCCTTTCTAGCAGTGTGACCCTAGACAGATCACTTAACCTCTCTGAATTGCAATTTCCTCATCTGGAAAAGGAAGACAGTAGCTATACTAGCTATCTCAATGAGTTGTTTTGAGGATTAAATAAAATAATGCAAGAAATGCATTTAGTACTGGTTCCGATACCAAACAAGTATGTATGTATTTATGTGTATACATATTTATTTAGTTAGAGATGGAGTCTCACTCTGTCACCCAGGGTGGAGTGCAATGGCATGACCACAACTCACTGCAGCCTCAAAACCCTAGCTCAGGTGATTCTCCTACCTCAGCCTCCCTAGGAGCTGGGGCTATGGATGTGTACCACCACACCTCACTAACTTTTAAAATTTTTTTGTAGAAACAAGATCTCACTATGTTGTTCAGGCTGCTCTTGAGCTCCTGCCCTCAACTGATTCTCCCACCTCGGCCTTCCAAAGTGCCAGTATTATAGGCCCAACAAATATTTAGAAAATGCTAAAAAGGAAAACCACAGGTTTTCATGTTCTACTTAAATTTGCAATTCACCTCTGTATTATCCACACGATCTTGGGCAAATGGTGTCACCACCAGTCCATTTCCTTTTTTGTAAAATGGGGTGATGATGCCTATGTTAAGGGACTCGAGACGTGGTGAGAAATAATTGGAATCATTCACAAAATGGACAACGGTGTATATTCAGATTCATTCAACAAGTATAAATAGTGTAAACTACATGCGGGACACTGGAGATAGAATGATCAAGCAGACGTGATTTCTTCCACTATGGGGCTTATGTTCTAATGGCAGAAACACATAAACTGATAATCAAAGAAATAAATATGTAACTTTAAATTTTAGTAGGGGTAGGTAGCTCATGCCTGTAATCCCAGCATTTTAGGTGGCCAAAGTGGGAGAATTGCTTGAGCCCAGGAGTTTGGGGCCAGCCTGAGCAACATCGTGAGACCCTTCTCTTTACAAAAAATACAAAAAAAATTAGTCTCTTGTGGTGGTAGACTCCTCTATTCCCAGCTACTCAGAAGGCTAAGGCAAAAGGATCAGTGGAGCCCAGGAGTTTGAGGCTACAGTGAGCTGTGATTGCACCACTGCACTCCAGCCTGGGTGACCGTGAGTCAAAATAAATAAATAAATAAAAATAAAGTGAAATAAAGTTCAACAGGTATCTAGAAGGGGAAAATACTGAAACCTGTAAGAGTATAAAGGGAGGGAGCGAATTGAGAATGTGTACAATTTAAAGAATTTAAAGGAAGTTCTGTTAAATGAAGGAGGGAAGTACACATGAAATCCCGAGGTGCAAAGGAGCTCAGTGCATTGGAAGACCCAAAGGGACATCAGGTGGCTATAGGCAGTGGGGAGGCACTGGGGCATAGAGACATGGGAAGGGCCAGATTATGCAGGGTCTTTTCAGTCATATTAAGAAACTGGGGATTTCAGCTTCCATTGCAGTCCAAGTATTACCAGCATTATAAGCATCCCCCGAAGATTCTCTCCTTAAATTGCCTCCTAGTTGCCATGTTTTTGAAAACTGTTTGTATAACAGCTGTGGCAATGAAGCTTTGTTGTTCTGTGATTACTTGTCTTGCTAACATCTGTCAGTTCCTCCTGGAACTCTGTTTACCTAATTTGGTGAGGCTGGTACCTAGACCAATGGGCTTTGATATGACAAATGGCCCATGAAAGTGAAAGGAGTATGCATATAATGCTAATTTCCATTCCATCCAGGAGAAAAAGAAAAAGGTTACCAGCTGTGAAAAACCACCCGAAAAGAAGCAGGTTTCTGATTGTCAGCCTGCTGAGAGATAATGTTGTCAGCATGACCTACAGAAGTGGTAATAATTTGCAATTATGTACCAGCATTTCTCTTAGGGCACACAAACACTTTCTAAATATTTCCCTAAACTCAGCGAGGCAGAGATGCCGGGATGTTATCATTTTGCAATTAAAAAGTGATCTTAAAAGAAATGTGTTAATAACCTTTCTCATGTTGCATGTTTGGGAAGCTTCTCTAGATCAGTTTTTTCAGGAGGGAAATGGCACTTAGTGATGTTACCTGGACACATAAAAGCTTGGTACTTTCCTGCTTGTTTCTACTCTGGCTTGTTGCTTAAATTCTGAAGCAGCACCATTTTGCTTTCCTTTTGCATTTAAGCTGCACCATCATATGTAGTAGAACAAAAGCCCTTTAACCCAGGCATCCTCCAGAACCAGTAATACCTTGGTGAACCCTATATAAAGGCCAAGGGAAATAATGGCAATAAGCTCCTTCTTTAACTTACTCCAACAACTTCCTACATCCTTGAAGAATGTATCTCACTAATGGGTTGCTGAGAAAAACATTTCCTTTTCCCATTTCAGAAATCCTTCCAGAGCTGAGACCATGCATTACATCACCCATGAGAACCAAGTCTCTGTACAAGAGGTTATGGTGAGGGTCTCTGCTAATAGCCCTCATAAATGTGGGCTCTAATCTTGGTTTTGGAAGCCACTAACCTTGCATGACTTTGGAAAAACCATTTAACCTATGAAAACTATTTACCCTTCTATTATGAAATGTCTGCCTTCCTGTGATTGCCCAGAGGTTCTTCTTGCCCACTGCACAGACAAAACCAATTCATTGAGACAGAGGTATTGCAGCAGAGAAATAGTTTAATTAATGCAGGACTAGCCACATGGAGGATGGGGGTTTATTAAATCAACCTCCCTGAAAAGTTAGAGGCTAGGAATTTTCAAGGATTGTTTAATGGGCAGAGGGCTAGGGAATGGGGAATGCTGATTGGGTAGATTGGAGATGAAATCACAGGAAGTTTAATCTGTTTTCTTGTGCTGAATCAGCTCCTGGGTAAGGACCACAAGACCAGATGAGCCAGTTTCTTGGTATTGGTTACTGTTTCAGGTAGCTGGTCCATTAGAATGTAGTCTGAAAAATATATTGAACACCAATCTCAGGGTTTGCAATAGTGATGTTATCTATGAGAACAATGAGGGGAGGTTATGAATCTGGTGACCTCTGGTTACATGACTTCTGAGCCATAATTATAATCTTGTGGCTAATCTGTTTGTTTTACAAAGGCAGTTTCAGTCCCCTAGCAACAAGGGAGTAGTTTGCGGAAGGGCTATTATCATCCTGGCTTCAAGGTTAAACTATAAATTTCTCCCATAGTTAACTTGACCTCTACCCAGAAATAAACAAGGGCAGCTTGGAGGATAGATGCAAGATTAAGTCAGCTAGGTCAGATATTTTTTACAGTCATCATGTTTCTATGTCTGCTTTCTTTCACTGTCATGATTTTTGCAAAGGTAGTTTCAGCCTGAGAATGTTGTATATCAAAAACAATAACATAAGTAAAAGCAGTTTGAAAACCATAAAAAGATATACATACCTAGGGAGGGATTTTCATAATGGCATCTGGGACTGAGACCTAAGATGAGGCATTCTTACCTCTCTTCTATGCTGACCCAGAAATAAGCATTGTCCTCATTATCCTTGCCTGCTTCCCCTAGAATTAGAGAGGCAAGTCCATGGTACACAGACTTTCTTTCTCATCATTCACTCATCACAATTCCTATCAATCACTGACGCCAGAACCCCTGCCACCCCTGCGTCTGATTCAGCACAGCACTCTCTACAGCCAGTTACCATTAGGACATTTCAATTATGGTGGTCCTCTGAAATACAATGAAGCCCGTCATGAGTCCTTCCTACTTCCTGATACCGCTTCTAACTCCCTTGAAACTTGCAGAGCAGAGGCCGGAGTGTGAAATGATGATATAGTTGTTATCCAGCCAAGTGTTCTTTTGCTCAAGTAAGTATTTTAGTCTCTGGGGAGGGTCTCTGTCAGAAAGGGTGCCAGAGGCAAGGATGCACATTAAACATTCTGTTACTCAGTCCTGCAATTAAGACCCCTTAGACTAGTGGTGGCCAATGGCCTTTGAACAGAAGTGGCCTGTGTCTCCTTTGGGTCAAAGTACGGAGTGTTCCAGGCCAGCTCTTTCCTCGGTCTTACTGCCTAAAAGATCACAAGTTGCACAAGGTAAAGCTATAGCAGTGGTCCTCCCCAACCTTTTTGGCACCAGGGACCACTTTTGTGGCAGACAATTTTTCCACAGCTTGTGGGGTAAGGGAATGGTTTCAAAAATGATTCAAGTGCCTTATATTATGCACTTTCTATTTTCATTATATTCTAATGTATAATGAAATAATTATACAACTCATCATAATGTAGAGTCAGTGGGGGCCCTGAGCTTGTTTTCTTCAACTACACAGGACCATCTGGGGGTGATAGGAGACAGGGATAGATCATCAGGCATTAGCTTCTCATAGAAGCAAACAACTTAGATCCCTCGCATGTGCAGTTCACTGTAGGGTTCACACACCTATAAGAATCCAATGCTGCTACTTATCTGACAGGAGGCAGAGCTCAGGCAGTAATACAAGCAATGGGCAGTGGCTGTAAATACAGATGAAGCCTCACTTGCTCACCTGCTGCTCACCTCTTGCTGTGAGGTCTAGTTCCTAGCAGGCCATGAACTGGTACGGGTCTGTGGCCCAAGGGTTGAGGAGTTGAGGATGGTAAGGTTTCCATTATCTCAGGCTCCTTGGACACAGGGTATTAGTTTCCCAAAGCTGCCATAACAAGGCATTACAGACTCGGTGACTTCAACAGCAGGAATTTATTGCCTCACAGTTCTAGAGGTTGGAAGTCCGAGATCAAGGTGTTGTCAGGATTGGTTCCTTCTGAGGACTGTGAGGAAGAATCTGTTTCATGCCTGGCTCCTAGCTTCTGGTGGTTTGCTGGGGACCTTGGTGCGCATTCCTTGGCTAATAAAAACGTCGCCCATTCTCTGCCTTCATCTTTATATGGTGTTCTTCCTTGTGCATCTGTCTTCACACTTCCCCCTTTTATAAGGACACCAGTCTTATCAGATTAGGGACCCCCTACCCCAGTTGACTCTATCTTAATTAATTACATCTGCAATGATCCTATCTCCAAATGGAGTCACATTCTGAGGTCGTGGGGGTTAGTACTTTAATATGCAAATTTGAGGACACAGTTCAACCCATAAGGCAGTGTTGACTCATGTTGTGTGTCTGTCATGAGTGAACAATAAATTTTTGTTTTGTTCTAAGCAACTGAATTTTGGGGGATATTTTTTACATCAGCATGATCTCACTTGTAATTAACAGGACATTTAAGTGGTATGCACACATTAGGTCATTCACTTGCATATAAGTGGGCTTGAAGTTGACAGCAGCGTTTCATCTGATGGGTAGACTCACCCAGATGTGACCGCCTCTCAGGTTGTTGATTCAAATTCTTATAGCATCACAGAACTGAAACCTGTTGGGTGGTTATCTGAACACCTGAACAGATCCTCCACGCATCAACTTCAACTCTCTCTCTCAGAAGCATCACAAAATAATAATAGGAAAAAATATGATTTTCTTGGAAAAAAAGGCAGATAATTTATTTGTTAGCACCAGGGAAGCAGGGAATGATCTCTAGACATCTAGTACAAGTAACTCAGCTCCTGATGGGGAAATTAGGACCTTGACAATGAAATGGCAGCGTGTCCCAGTTCACAAAGTTTAGTAGACAGAACTGGGAATGGGACTTGGAATTCCTGTTCTAAACCTGGAGGGGGAAGTTTGAGCAAATGAGATATGCTGCTGGGCCTTGCACTATTTAAACTTAAGCAATGGAAGTCACTGCAAACACAACTTTCACAAAACTGAACAAGAAAGAAATCTCATGCAATAATAAAAACTGTTCACTTGAAATATGGCTAGTATGAATTCAGGGATGCTTTAAATACAAAATGCATACCAGATTTTGAAGACAGAAATGGTTAATAATTAATAGCATGTTAAAATAATATATGAGATGAAACTAAATATATTAAGATTTTTCTCTTCTACGTGTAGCTACTAGAAAATTTAAAGTCACATATGTGGCCCGCAATTGTATGGGATATTACATTTACATTTTTTATTGAATAGTGCTGATGTAAAGGAATTAGTAAAATGCAGTTTCCAGAACCCTACTCCAGAAGAAGTAAAGAGCATCTTTGGTTTTGAAATTTGAGAACCTTAATTTTAGGATTCCCAGCTAATTCTGTTGCAGAGTAAACGTTGATACTAGAATGTGGCCCCAGTGAACTGGAGATGGCTGTTGGCTGCCCCTTTAGTTCACCGCAGTCTGCACCATTCCCTAATGTTCTCTAGACATTGAGGCATAGCATCCCTTGCCATTGACCAAATGACAAACCTCAGCACAGGTGAGTGGATACAGATGAGTGTAAAATATTTTTTTTTACCCACATCTCAAACTTTCTTGGAGGAGGAAATATAAATCATCTTTACTTCCACAAATACTCTCTCCCATTTTTCTTGAGACACAGAATTCTCGTTAAGTGTATGACAGGCAATGAATCATGAGGCTGTAATTCATTCTGCTCCACTAGGATGCAGCCAGCAGTGATCTGCCTGACCTCTCTGGCTAATGAAGTTACCCAGTTAGCCCATCTAACCAGAGTCCAGCTGTTCCCTCTGCTTGTGGAACATATAATTCTAAGCCTCCTTATGACTCTGTGAGAATGCCTGAGTAGTTAATTATGCGCTGAATCTCATCAGGTTTTTTTAGTGATCCTTTATGTCAGAGGAGGTTGAAGCCCTCTTAAGTTTGGCCAAGATATTCTATTTCTAACATCAAAAGTAAAAACTGGCTAATTTAAATTTGGGAGGCTGGGCACAGTGGCTTATGCCTGTAATCCCAGTGCTTTGGGAGGCCGAGGAGGGTTGATCACTTGAAGTTAGGAGTCGAGACCAGTCTGGTCAACATGGTGAAACCCCCTCTCTATTAAAAATACAAACATTGGCTGGGCGCGGTGGCTCATGCCTGTAATCCCAGCACTTTGGGAGGTTGAGGTGGCAGATCACCTGAGGTCACGAGTTCGAGACCAGCCTGATCAATATGGTGAAACCCTGTCTCTACAAAAAATACAAAAATTATTTGGTCATGGTGGCAGGCGCCTGTAGTCCAAGCTACTCGGGGGACTGAGAGAGAATTGCTTGAACTTGGGAGGTGGAGGTTGCAGTGAGCTGAGGTAGCACCATCGCATTCTAGCCTGGCAACAAAAGTGAGACTCAACCTCAAAAAACAAAAAAACAAAAATTAGCCAGGTGTGGTGGCACCTGCCTGTGGTTCCAGCTACTCAGGAGGCTAAGGCAAGATAATCACTTGAACCTGAGAGATGGAGGTTGCAGTGAGCTCACATCACTGCACTCCAGCCTGGGTGATAGACAAAGACTCTGTCTCAATTGATCAATCAGTCAGTAAAATTTAATTTTTGAAAAACCAATTACTTTGTGTTATATTTACAATCTGGGCTATACATCTGAGTGCCCTCTGGGAACAAAATAAATTTCATGTATTAGATTGGATTTAGGGGTGTCTTTGTTCTGAACCATAGGCAACATTATTATCATTTTGTAAGGAGTCTCAGGGATAATCATTTTCTTGGGAAAGGTAGGACTTCTAGAGAAAACTCTATTTGGGAGAAACTCTTCCTATTTACTTACTGTCACTAGATGATCCTTAATATCATGGGAGCCAGAGATACAAAACTGAAAGATGTGACTTGATTGTAACACAGCATTTGAATCCTAGGTATCAATGTTGTGTTTGAGTATTTATTCATTTTCTTTTGCAGCATAAAAAATGACTACAAGTTTAGTGGCTTTAAATAACATTTGTGGTTTTGTTTTGTTTTTCTTTGTTTTATTTTGTTTGAGACAGTCTCACTTTGTTGCCCAGGCTGGAGTACAGCGGGAATCTTGGCTCACGGCAACCTCTGCTTCCTGGGTTCAAGTGATTCGCCTGCCTCAATCTCCTGAGTAGCTGGGACTATAGGCATGCACCACCGTGCCTGGCTAATTGTTGTATTTCTCAGAAAAGATGGGGTTTTGCCATGTTGGCTAGAATGGTCTCGAGTTCCTGACTTCAGGTGATCCTCTCACCTCAGCCTCTGGAGGTGCTGGGATTACAGGCACGAGCCACTGCTCCTGGCCATGACAGTTGTTATTATCTCATAGTTTCTGGAGGTCAGGAGTCTGGGCATGACTTAGTTGGAACCCTGCTCAGAGACCCACAAGGCAGCAGTCAAGGCGTTGGCAACATTGCAGTTTTCATCTGGAGCTTGCCGTGCTTTTCCAAGCTCATTCCAGGTGCTGGAGGAATTTGGTTCCTTAGGGTCGAAGGTCCCCATTTTTCCAGGAGCTGTCAACAGGGTTATTCTCAGCTCTTGGAAGCCTCCCTCTTACCACATAGCTGCTAGTTTTCTTCAGTCCAGCAAGATCACATCTCTGGTGCTTCACCTTCTTGTGAAGTCTGATTAGGTCAGATATACCTGAGATAATCTAATAACAAGTGAAATATCCATGTCCCACACCCAAGGGGAGGGGGCACACACTCGTGCGGGGAGAGGGGGCAGACATCTTAGAACTCTATCTCTCATAATCTGTCTTGTGGCACCCAACAATTAACTCCCTTCCAAGGGTCTCATGCCTTTATAACACCAACTCGAGGTCCAAGATCTCATCATCTAAATCATGTTCATCATAGTATCCCATTGTGTTCACTGGCTTCAGTCATACTCCGTGGGGAGAAGATTATACAGGTGTGTATACAAGGTGGCACTCTTGGGTATTATCATAGAATGCCTGTGGTCACAAAGCATCTATCTATGACTCTTAACATGAATAAAAAGTCATTTTAGCTTGCAGTGTTCCAGTCATGGCATATGAGGCCATTTCTGATGTGCTTGGGAAGCCAAACGCTCAACATATTTATCTTCCACATGATTGGATTTCCTGTTCCCTGCTTGTTAAACTGCTCTTGAAAGAGTCTGGACTGCACACAACCAGCCTTATCAGAAAGAAGTCCCCAAAGTGGACTTTCTAGGAATGGCAGAAGTCATAGCACATGCATCTGTCCAAGCTGTGGCTGTTGGGCCTGTTGGATCGCAGATACAGGTTCCTGCCCTTCTCCAAGCAGAGGAGAGAGGATTCTGCTTTTGCAGGTGTTGGGAAGTTGGAGCAATAGCCACAAAACCCAACCCTCTTCCCCATAGCATGTATCCACCTCTAACTAGAGGGATAAGAAATTATAGCCCTTATTTCCCCTTTTTGCAAGGATCTTTTTGCTTCCATACTGGATTTCCACAGAAATGAGATGTATTTAAGGCGTGTATATGGTTTTTCTCATTATGTTTGAGTCTTTGATTCCAGATAAAGGTCATTCATCTCAGGGAAAAAAAGCCTATTTTACACTCTCCCCACTAGGAAAATAGTCTTTGATCTTATTAATAAAGTTATAGACTGGACTTAATAAAAATAAATATTGTTGATATTTCTTATTCAATACATCATATGGATCCTATAAATGTACAACCTATAAATAACATAATTTCTATTTGATTTTCAATAGCATATATGTAGATGTATATGCATAGGTGTGTAGATTTTGAGATTAAACTTTTCCAGTTAAAGAAATACTATAAATTTTTCTATAAAACTGAGGATAATTAAAGGAGAGAATTAAAGTTATCCTAAATATCATCACACAAAAGTCACTACAGTATTTATACTTTTCTGCAACTTAAAAAAACATTTCAGCTTGTATACTTAACTTTTTTTCTTCTGGAACACTGGAGTATGCTGTAATATGAACACAGTGTGTGTCCTGCTTTTATCACTAAACATTTTATATCATAGACTTTTCTCAATACCAATTTTTTCAAAAATCCTTTGAAATTTGGTAGTTAAGATTTGCATTTTTGATGGATTGGAGGTGGTTCTTGTTTTACCAGTGGAGGCTGGAAATATGTCATTAAAGTTATTGTCTCTCTACACTATGATGACAATGATATTAAATATAACTTCTAAAGAATTACCTTTTTCTCTTTCAGCCACAGTGTAGAACTGTTTGTAAGGTGAGTATTTGCTTATTTTTCATGTATTTAGTATGACATATGAGGAGAATGAAGAAACTTACTCCTGATGTTCTCTCTGTGGATCAAGTGCTCCCTCATTCCTTGATTGGCAGGGAGGCAGCACAGAGCAGAATTTTCCAGCATGGGCTTCAGGGATTTGAATCCCAGCTCCACCATCTGTGGGCTGTGTGACTTTGGGCAACCTACTTAACATCTCTGTTCCTTAGTTTTCTTATCTGTAAAATGTGGATAAAACCAATGATTATCTCATAGAGATGTTGTATGTATTAAATGTGACAACAAATATGAAGCAATTTAAATGAATTCTAAAGTAAGAATGGTGAATACTTAAAAATTTCAGATATTCTCCTTCTCCTCTTTCTTCTTCTTGTTCTCATCATCATTTTCACTATTTACTTCTAGCTTTTCTTTCTCTCTTCAGTATGAAAATCCTTCAAGAAGCAAAAGTTATATTGGGATGTTTATCTTGTCTTTTCCTCATCTTGTCTTTTCCCTCCATAGCGTTGTGTCTTATACTTAAAGTTGCTTCATAAATATTTGTTAACTATATTGTCGTTTTCCTACCTCTACAAATAGACAAGCATTTTTTACTCCAAGGACTACACTCCAGTCATTGCTATAACAAACAGAACAATTTTGTATAGAATAGATGCACAATCACGCACTTATTTTAGAAATTTATTGCTCAATTATACCAACCTATTTTATCACATCATTATGTACACCTATGGTGTGCAAGGCCCAAACCGAATGCTCTGTCAGCCACTGCCATCAAAAAGCCCAAAGTATACTATAATTGTTTTGTGTTTAGAATGTGCTCAGTATTTTGCTAGGCTTCTATTTTTAACACAGACATGTCAAAAGACTTTACCTACCTGATTATTTTTATTGTTTTTGGCTGGTAAGCCTCTAGTTTGGAGAACAGTGTTTTCCTGGTTTTAACAATTTTAGCAATACCTGAATTAAAAGGAATGTTTACTTGTAAGTAAATTCTGAAATGAAATATTATATATAAATCATGCAGTCCAGGCATGATTGTAAATTTGTTAGCCTAATTGGAATTGCTACAAGCTTCTTCCTTTCTCTTGTAAAAATAAAGGAAAATGAGCATCGAGGTGTCACTGGGGGACTCTGCCATGACCCAGTCACAACAATCAGATTGGAAAAGTCGGTGCTGAGACCCAGCAGGGTCTTCCTCATCATTTCCCTCCCTCTCACCTCCACCTCTTTATTCTGACTATTCTCTCTCCTCCTCACCTGTTATTAAACATGAAGCAATGCTCCATGGCCCAATTCAAGATTCTCCATGGAACACTTTTTGTTGGAAAAAGAGGGAAGGAGCTGCTTTGGGGCTCATGACAGCTCTTGTTTGCAGTTCTTATTTATAATAGGCTAGATAATGATCTCATGGTTTCCATAAACTAGCTAGAATTTCTATCCTATGTAAAGTAGCAATTCCCTGCTTTATTTTTCTTCATAGCCTATGACTATCTGAAATTTCATTATACGTTTTACATTTAAAACTCTAACTCACTAGAATACAAACACCAGAATTGGAGAGCTTATATCAAGTATATTTCTATATCCCCAGTAGCTAAAACATCACCTGGTTCATAGTCGGTACTCAGCAATACTTGTTGAATGAATGACTACATATGTAAGAGTTGACCAGTGTACAATATAAAGATAACATCCTATCTCTTATGTCCCTCTTGCTTAAGAAAAGCATGGCAGTGGCAATAAAAACCAACATAAACCACAAAGAGGTGCTATGCTTACCCTTTACTTCTCACATGCAGCCTGTCAGCAAGCCTGTAAGTTCTGTTTTGAAAATATGTCTTGAACCTGACCATCTCTGTTGTGACCACCCAAGTCTAAGGCATTGTCATCTCCATATGGAGCAATGCAAAAACCTATTTATGGATGTTTCTGCTTCTTTCTGTTTCAATCCATCCCCTCACACAGTAGCATCAGAGATCTTAAATTTGAATTGCATTGTGTCAGTGTTTACTAAAAATCCTCCGTACCCAGAACTCTTAGTAGATAATCCATACTTGTCTCCAGGCCTTTGAGGCCCAGACTGACCAGCTCTTTCCTTGCTCATTAATTCCATCTCATGCTTTTCCACTCATGGCCTGCCATGCTCCAACCATGGTGGTTTTCCCTCTGTACCTGGTAGTTGCTGTGGGAATTCACTCAGGGTGGTTGCAAAAATATTAAGAGAAAAATGGTAGAGAAAGTCATGGATATAGTCTCAAACCCTTTTGGAAGGTCTAAAAGTTTTTTCATAGTTTCAGTAGAAGTTTCAGCTGCAGGCAGCCTAAATCCCTTTTACATTTAGTTAATAAGAAAAGCGAATGGCTAGGGTATGTGGGAAATTTTATCTAAATAACTTGTTTACTCATGTGGTCTTAAAACTAAACTTTGAGCAGGATGGCCCTCTTGGGAGGAGGTCGACCAGTGAAATTACCCTCTCATGGTGTTTGCTTTGGGTATCAGAACCTGGCCTTTAATCTTTCTCTTCAAGTGTGTTGACTTAAACCCTCTGTTATTAAATCTATACAGAATAAATGGGGAAAGGGTGAACTAGTGAGTGTTGTGTAGCTGTGATCTCTCTCTATGAGTGGCTCATGATCCCTCTAGAGCCCACTCGTTCACTGTATTATGTGTGTGAGTGCATTTATTCATCCGTCACCCAGCTGGGGTCTGAGACAGACCCCAGCAATCTGTCAAGCTCTTTCCCACCTCTCAGCCTTTGCATATGCAATCCCCTCCATCTAGAATTCTCTTCCCCCAACCCCTTCTTTTCCTTTAGGCTGAGATGTCACCTTTGCAGAGATGCCCGCCATATGCTCTATCTAAATAAATGACATTCTGTTAATATCTTTTGATCCCTGTTTTCTTTATGTTCGTTGCCTGTGTTACAGCTTCTGATTATTTGTTTCCTTGTCTTGTCTGTGCTGCTAGAGTGTAAGCTGCAGGAGACAGGGACAGTGGCTGTCTTTTTCACTGTCATATTCCCAATACTGACCATGAAGCTGTTCCTTAAGCACTAAGCAGGTGCTGACACTCCTTTGTTGTTGCTGCTGCAACAAATTGCTACAAACGTTGTGACTTAAAACAATGCAAGTTTTTTATCTTATAGTTCAGGAGGTCAGAAGCCCAAAAAGGGCTTCACTGAGCTGGAATCAAGGTGCTGGCAGGGCTGGAGGCTCTGGATGTTCTAGGCAGGGGGACCTGATCCCTTGCTCTTTCTGTCTTTTAGAGGCTGCCCTCGTTCCTTGGCTGGTGGCCTCCTTTCTCCATCTCTCTGTGCCTTTCTTTCATAGTCCTAGATCCCTTGGACTCTTCTGCCTGCCACCTCCACTTTTGGGAGCCTTGTGATTTCACGGGGCCCACCTAGATAATCCAGGATAATCCTCATATTTTGCAACCAGTGGATTAGTGCTGTTGATGCCATCTACAACCTGAATTCCCCTTTGCCATGTAATTAAACATGAACAAGTTCTGGGGATTAGGAGATGAACATCTTGGGGGACCATTATTCTCCCTTAATAAATATTTATAGAATATTTGAATAAATAAATGGCCAACTAGCATGGAAGTTCTTTGTGGACAAATGACTGTATTTACATTTCTTTTTGTTGCTTTTTGTGATTGCTCAAGCTAAGCTGATATTCAGACTTTGTAATTACTCTGGGCCATTCCTGTTTCCCAGAGAGGGACAGAGGACTCAAAGATGAGTTCTTCCTTTAATTAACAGCCTTGGAAGAGAACCTGGAGACCCTTAAGCTATGAGGTAAAGAGGGATTTCTAGATCTAATTAAATGTCTAATATTCTTTGGAAGGCATGAGATTTATATTTGGTGCCACTGTAATTGGCATGGCCTCTCCTGGAGTGACACATGTAGGCATTACAAATGTTTGCACCTAAGGTGATTCTAACCAAGGTGATTAATTTCTGGGAGGTTAATACAAGGAAGCTGAAGGCCACATTTTGCAATCAAGTAGAGAGCGTTTGCTTCGACCTGAATTGAATTCCAGCAATGGAGTGGAAAAAATACGGAGATAGGTATTTCATCAGGATCATATGAATGGTGCTACCCTCACCTATGAGTAGCATGAAGTAGTAATGTGTCTGCTGAGAAAAGTTGCAGACATCCAGCATCCTACAATTTTATGTTTTCCCCAAGGACAACACAGTAAAGATAGTCAGTTGTGCAAGATGAGTTTTTCTTCCTGGGTGAGACCTCACATTTATCTGTCATCTCTTGGGCTATTTTTAGTGGCGGCGCTTTAAAAACTTAAGGAGCCTATCTCCCAGCACCAGGCTCAAGCACAGGGTTGCTATGCAACAGGCTCATCTCCCTCGTGGTTCTCACACTCTTTTCTCTCAGATATTCAGTGAACTGGACCTTGGCTGAAACCAAACAATAGACTGAGGCTGCCTCGTCACAAGAAAAAGCAACAGCTTTGGAATCTTGCCTGCCAGAGTCCTCACTTCACCTGCGCCCAGTTGTGTGACTGTGGGAAAATCTCCTTATCTCCCCAGGCCTCAGTTTCCCTTTGTGTAAGATGGGCACATTGCTAGTGTCTAGCCCATGAGGTTACTGTGTGGTGCAAATGTGATTCAACATATAAAGCATTGAAAACAGAGGTTTCACAGAATGCTGGTCCATTTCAATTTGCACAAAATGAGTTTTGTTAAATTGTGGAAATTGAAGAAGTCCTATCTGTTAACACTTTGCCCCTCTACTTCTTGTGTTTGTTAGAATCTATCATAAGAGGCTGGGCACGGTGGCTCAAGCCTGTAATCCCAGCACTTTGGGAGGCTGAGGCGGGCAGATCACTTGCGGTCAGGAGTTTGAGACTAGCCTGGCCAATGTGGTGAAACCCTGTCTCTACGAAAAATACAAAAATTATTCGGACATGGTGGTGTGCATGCCTGTAATCCTAGCTACTCAGGAGGCTGAGACAGCAGAATTGCTTGAACCCAGGAGGTGGAGGTTGCAGTGAGCCAAGATTGTGCCCCTGCACTCCAGCCTGGATGACAGAACTAGACTCTGTCTCAACAACAACAACCAAAAAAAAAAAAAAAAAAAGGAATCTATCATAAGATAGTTCTCTATGAAACTATACATAAATAACAGCAATACTAGCAGTTAACATTTGTAAGCATGAAATGAGTGCAAACATTCACAATTAAACACCAGTTCATGGGTTTTTACAAAGAGCTCTGTGACTCCTTGGCTTTGCTACGTGAACATAATGCCTATGCCTTGAACTCTCAAACTCTAAACAAGGTTCAAATACCTTTGTGTGTATTTTAAAGCAACTAGGAAAGAGGTCTGGGAAATTCCTTACTGAGTTATGGGTGGCATCATTAATTCTCATCTAAGGCTAATAGCCTGTCATGCTTGCCTGCCAATGGGAGTAAACTCCCACATCTGTAGATTTCTTCAGTTTACAGCTTCCTTTCACAGAGGTGATAGCACTTATTGATTGCTTATTATGTGCCTACAGAGTGCCATTTGCTTTTTAAAATGTTGTAATAGTTGATCTTTACAACAACCTTATGGGAGAGGTACTATTATTACTGAGAGGGCAAGCTACTTACCTGAGGTTACTCAACTAAGACATGCTAGATGTAGACTTTGTAATTGAGTGCTTAATTCCAGAGTGATATTCTTTACCATGACATTGTACTTTCTTCCATTTGACATTCACAGAAGCACTGCCCCAAGAGCAGGAAAGTTACATTGTGGTCTAAATATTGGTATTTCCCCAAAACTCCCATGTTGAAACCTACTCCCTAATGTGAAAGGAATGAAGAGGTGGGGCCTTAGTGAGGTGATTAGGTCATGAGGGTGAAGCTCTCATGAATGAGATTAGTGCCCTTATAATAGAGGCCCAGGGGAGTGGGGAAGTTTGTTTGCACCCTCTACCATGTGAAGACATGTAGAAAGTGTTATCTATAAGGAACAGGCTCTCACCAGACACTGAATCCACTCGTGTCTTGCTCTTGGACTTCTTAGCCTCCAGAAACATGAGTGATACATTTCTGTTTGTTAATTACCCAGTTGAAGGTATTTTGCTATAGCAGCTTGAATGAACTAAGACAAGTAATATTCTGTTTTGTTTCAGAGGAAACTGAGCCTTAGAGAAATAAAATGATCTGAAGGTAAGCAGCCAGACTGCAATGAAAAGCCAGGTTTTGGAAGTTTAGAGTAGCAGTCTTTTTGTTTTCCCATAGTGCTCTATTAGATGGACTGAAGAAGAACATTTTAGACTCTTCACAAATGGAAAAAAGGGACATCCCTATGATCTATATGGCAAGCTGCCCTTCGTGCATTAAAAAAAAGTTCCTTTTCTGGTTTCTATGATTCAGTTAAGATGGCTGCAATCAGAACTGTTGGCCAATGGGGGCACTCTAACCATCAGGCAGCTTCAGTCTTGAATGTAGAACTTTTCATGCTAAAGTGCTTTGGAATCTCTCCGTGTCTTGTTCAGAGCAGATTCTAATCTGCACCTGAGGAAAGGACTGTGACTCTGCATTTCTGGCCAGTTTCCAGGTGATACCAATGCTGCTGGTTCTGGATCCACACTTTGAGTAGCAATGTTTTAGATTCATTTACTAATAAAGGGCTGAAAACCTTGAATATGCTTTGGGATGACAAGAACTTATAGTCTGAAAGGTTTTCGTTTCCTTTTCTACATTTTATTTCTGTTTTGATACATGATGCAGACATACTGGTGGACCACGATTTGGATTGGGAGGTCTGAATCAAGGCCTAACCTCAAAAGAGTCTGTAAAATCATAGATGATGCAATCAACAAACAAATAAATTAATAAATTAAATTAAAACCCACAAACAAAATTAAAAAAAAAAAATAACAACCCAGGGCCAGGCACAGTGACTCACACCCATAATCCCAGCACTTTGGGAGACCAAGGTGGGCAGATCACTTGAGGCCAGGAGTTTGAGCCCAGCCTGGCCAACATGGCAAAACCCCATCTCTTAATTAAAAATACAAAAATTTTCCAGGCGTGGTAGTGCACACCTGTAATCCCATCCACTTGGGAGACTGAGGCAGAAGAACCTCTTGAACCTGGGAGGTGCAGGTTGCTTTGAGCCGAGATCAAGCCACTGCACTCCAGTCTGGGTGACAGAGGGAGATTCTGTCTCAAACAAACAAACAAACAAACAAACAAAACCCAACCTGAGATATATAATCAATATGGAAACAAGTGATTCTGGCCTAGGAGAAGGGCCAGAGGCAGGAGACCATAGCTGGAGGGAGGTGTTTTGTCAAGGGAGGTGACATTCCCAGGGGGTGGAGTTATGGAAATCCATGGCAAAGCATACTAAAAGACCCTGATTCTGGGAAAGTAGTGGGGTTTGGTGGGGACTGGGGATTTTTAATGGGTACCAAAAAAAAATAGAATGAGTAAGACCTACTATTTGATAGCATAATGGGGTGACTATAGTCAGTAATAATTGTGTACTTTAAAATATCTTAAAGAATGTCATTAGATTGTAACTCAAAAGATAAATGCTTGAGGGAATGGATACCCCATTCTCCATGATGTGCTAATTTTAAATTGTGTACCTGTATCAAAACGTCTCACGTACCCCATAAAAATGTACACCTACTAGGTACCCAAAAACATTTTTAAATAATAATTTTTTTTTAAGATCCTGATTCTAGTCCTGATTTTTCCTGTGATGCTGTGGTCTTCAGGGCAACTTCTTGTTCCAACTTGTTTGTAATGATCCTTGGCAAACCACATTTTTCCAGCTCCCCATTGCATCCTGATGACCTATTTCTAAGATGACTGGATATCTTAGAAATTCTAGAACAATCCTCATTTCAATATCCTGTCATAGTGTTCAGCTACGTGCTCAAATCTACACCTCAACATTTGAATTTTACGAAAATACAGTGATTGTAATTATGCCCCATCAGCAACACATAAACATTCGGTTTGCCTGACACCTTGTATATCTCCGCAGTTCTTAACCTTGTGTGTGTGTGTGTGTGTGTGTGTGTGTGTGTGTGTGTGTCATGGCCTTTTGAGAATTTGACTGAATCTGTGCATCAACATTTCAATGCAGAAAGGTGCATTTTTTCCCAAGGCATTTCAGAAACTGTCACAAACTCGGTTCACTTGAGGAACTTACTGGATCCCCCAACTCTAGATTAAGAATTCCTTCTGTCGGCCAGGCATGGTGGCTCACACCTGTAATCCTAGCACTTTTGGAGGCCAAGGTGGAATGATCACTTGAGGTCAGGAGTTTGAGACCAGCCTGTCCAACATGGTGAAACCCCGTCTCTACTAAAAATATAAAAATTAGCTGGGCATGGTGGTGCATGACTGTAATCCCAGCTATTAGGGAGTCTGAGGCAGGGGAATCGCTAGAACACAGGAGGCAGAGGCTGCAGTGAGCCGAGATTGCACCACTGCTCTGCAGCCTGGGCAACAGAGCAAGACTCTGTCTCAAAAAAAAAAAAAAATTCCTTTTGTGGATGGTGGATGCTGATCAACACATACAGATATAAGATGTGTTTCTATATCCAGTTTATCAGTATGCCACCCACCACCCTACAATTCTGTTTTGCCCCTGCTAAAGAACATAGGTAGTTTTTAGTCACGGAGACAGTATGGGTATGGGTGGCCTTGTGTGTGTTCCAAGCATAGGATAGGCTGGGTTTCGTTTTTTCAAGTTATACTTTTTCGTTGAATGTGGTAAGATCCTCTTTTCCAAAGACATCAATTTGCTTAGTATGTGAATTACTCTTATAAAGGAAAGAGGGAGAGTAAGGGAGAGAATAAAAGGAGAGAGAGAGAGACAACAAATTCTGTGTTTGGAAACTCTAGTCTTTTCTTTATTACTTTTTGCTGAAGGCAATATTATAACTATTGTTAATGACAATGTATGCTTGAAAATTGCTGAGAGTGTAGATTTGAAGTGATCTCACCACAAAGATAAGTATGTGAGGAAATGCATACGTTAAATATCTTGATTTAGCCATCCCATGAGATATATATATATATATATATATATATATATCTCAAAACATGTATACCATAAATATATGTTAATGGGTACAAAAGTTATTATGGTTTTGCCATTACTTTTAATGGCAAAAACCACAATTAATTTTGCACCAACTTAATATAATTCTAATTTGTCAATTAAATTTTTTTTGAAAAGGCAGTTGTGGAATAACAGATGAGGTTCGGGAAAAATAATGCTATGCCTTTTCAAAGTTGTTGTGTACAAATGCATGGTTTTACGACCTTCAGAGAGCATCTACATTCATTGTTTCATTTGGAAATGGACAGCTTTGCTACTTAGCAGGTATTGTGTCCATCCAACAGATTAAGAATCTAAGACTCAGAGAGAATAAATGGCCTGCTAAAAGTCAGAGCTAGGAAGTGGAAGAACTGGGATGAGAGCTTAGCTTTCCAATTATTTCTTCTCCCTTTGCCTCTCTTGTATGATGTTGTCTCTGGATTCTGTCAGATGAGAGCTGGAACCATGCTGATTCTCACCAAGTGTGTGAGCTGATGGCAGACTTAAAACCCAAAAGTTTTTATGGTAGAAAGTGCAGCCCTTTGGATTTCATAGATAGATATCAACTCACCTGAAGCCATAATCCCCCTTGGTGCCAAAAGATGAATGAATGGCTTTTCTAATGCTAGAACATACATTTTTAATAGACAAGGTTTTTGTAAACTGGAAGAGACCCTTGAGATATTCTCATCTGAGAGATATAAACTCTAAAACTTACGTTCTTGGTGGTAGCATCAAAGAATGAGACTAGCTGGTTGCATTGTTTTGACAAGGACGTGCTCCTTTTACATAACAGAGTTAGAAATAGTCCTCAGTTCCACAAAAACATGCTCTCTCTGCCACTTTTATTGAATTCTCCTTGTCTATCTGCTCATGTACATATGTTCTTTTTTCTATCATTACTTGGAAAATTCAATGGTTTTCTTACTATAGGAGAATAACAGAGTAATGTGAATACAAATGAAAAATAGCTTCTGCCTCAACATCAGAGACTAATCTGGGGAGTATAGAAATAGTGGTAAATGAAGTTGTTAGGGCCCCTTCTGGAGAGCAGATACACAGCTCTAACTATTGTGTCCTTCAGGGCTGCAGCTGTATGTGGCTTAACTTCCCCATTTTTTTCAAGAAAAGCTAAAAATCTGGAATTTGACTGGAAATCTCTTGATTAAAAATCTTGGCTATGTGGTTTTTGGTTTTTAATACTGTATGGACCAAAGAAAACATGTCTGCAAGCCAGATCCTGCCAGGTGGCAGCCAGTTTGTAATTTGTAATCCCCAGCTACCTCATTTTATAGGTCAGGGTGCTAAGGAGCAGAGTGACTTCTGTACACTTGGACAGTAAGTGGAAGTGTTGGGGGATTGAGGTCTGGTCACCTGACTTCAGTTTATATCTACTCCTGCTCTGCCTTGCTGTTCCATTAATTTCATTATTTCTAAACATGTTGACTTTGCACTGAAAGCAAACACCACCCTTAAATTTAAGTTACATGCAGGGAAATATGAATACTGGAGACATTCTTCAACCAAGTGCCAAAAATTCAAGGATCTCTTAGGTGATATTTAAGTGCTTAGCAATCATATAATTTCAGGCAACAAGAACAGGCACTAAGAATCCTCACTCAACATAGCTTTCCTCCGTACTCAACCACACTATATAATTCCCTGCAGATAATTTGTCTTAGAACCTGCAGTGTTTGAAAAGTCATTAAACCATAAATCAGTTACCCTTTGGAGCATCCTATACTAGATTTATCCAAGTGAAATAATTTCAGTTGTTTGAAACCAGGTGCTCTTGTAGGCTGCAGAATTTTATTATAGTAGAAAGCTTACAAAATAGCTCTTTAGCCTGATAAAGTCCATGACAATGGCAAGTATTTGTCCATATTTTGATTTAGGGCTTTTATGTGGTCCAATTAATCAGTGGAGAAAGAATAACTTCCTTTGAGGACACTCAGAGCACAATGTATTGATTTTTTTTTTCATATCCTGCATATCATCTCTGGCAAGGCATTCAGTCCTACAGGGATAAACGCAAAGATGAAAATTATCAAGAAGAATGGGCAAGAAGAATTCATGCGAGAATTAAGGTAAAGAAAAAGAGGAGCTAGTACTACTGTTCCCAGGAAGCAGATGGTGTAATGCTGGTGGGACCCAAGTGGGAAAATCTTCCCTATTGGAATAGTTTAACTGTGAAGATGTTTGGCTCACAATCAGGAAAGGCCTTAACTATAGGGTCTCAAGATCAAGGACAATGTCTATCTTCTTCACCCATCTAATCCCAACCTTGGACAAGGACCTGGTACTTAGTGTAAATAAGTGCTCAATAGATATCTTAGATCTCTTTTATTTTTACCTTATTATGGGATTATAATGTGTTAAGCACATTCTTAAGACTAAGAAAAAGTGCACACATGCATTCACAAGAATTGCTCAAAGTATATATAATTATAATTTTTGTCTTAAAGTCAAGAAAAAGGAGGCTGGGGAGGTTAAGAAGGATTACTAAAGTCACGTAACAAGTAGGTAACAGGACTGAGAGGTCATCCTCATTCTCAAGTCCATGCTGCTATCACTAACCTACACTTCTCTGTGTTGAAGATATGTGAGAAGGCATAAATGGCTGTCTCAAGATCAAGATCTCCATAGAATCCAGGTGTGGTTTCTGTATCTAGTAGTCTGGCAGATGTGAGCATATCCAGAGACAGTGAAATACCCCAAAGGTGGCCTCCACTGCTTGGGAAAGGAAAGGTGGCACCAGATTGTCCAGGATCTCATATCCCTGGCTAATGCATGCCTGTAAGAGCATAGCTTCCTGGTCCTGGAGCTAAGCATATCCCAGATCTTGCATAGAGTTCACTATATGTCAATTTACTATGTGTCTTCAGGATGTTACTTAAATGCCCCAGCCCTCAGACTCTTTATCTAAAAAGTGAGACATTGTATATGGTGGTTGTGACTCTTAAATGAGATTGCTGAGTGTATAATGGACTATATTGTTTGCTGAGAGTGATGGCAAAGAAAACCAAGCCAGCACCCCCAAGCAGAAAACTGGTCAGGGTGTTCTAAAGTAGTAAACAGTATGTATATATCATATACCAGTTAAACTAGTATTTTAAAGTACAGGGTATGTGACCCTGCCCCTGTGGCTTCCTCGTGGAGAATGCTTTCTAGTTTGTCTTTGATCAGTGGTAAGCAGGCACCAGCTGCCTGCCTGGTTTATTTTTGTTCTATGAGAAAACACAGAACAACTGTTTGTTAATAATAATCACCTGTTCAGAGAGAATAAATGTGTGGGTCAGAGTCTGTTCAAGGCTCTTAGCCTGGAAGGCTGTCAGCCCCCTGAGGCTCTCAGCACAGAATGCTGTAAGCTCCCTGATAGTTCCACTTTGCTGTTCTGTCTCTGTATCTGCTTCTTAATTCCTTCAGTGCTGCCTGGGTGGGGGTCTCCATGGCTCAGCTAGTGTTGGTATGAGATAACGTTTACAAGGTTCTTAGCAGTGTGGCTGATACTTAGTAAACATGTTTTCTGTTCTTGTGATGTATCAACATTTACCCAAAGGATGAAGAAGGGAGGAGAAGGAGTGACCTAGACACAAACTCCTCTCCAGCTTTTAGGGATGACGGGGATGTTGAATGTATTGTCAAGTCCCAGCTCTGGAATTCAGGATCTGGCTACTTCCCTTTAGGATTTTCCTGATGCTCTTGATAAATTCCTGGTTTCTTGACCTGGAAAGTGTAGATTTACAGGAGGATGTCCTAAGTGAGTGAGAAATCTTGGGGAAACATTCTGATTGCTGACTCTGCGGCTTGGAGACAGAAAGTCAAGTTCTCTGCCACTTTCTCCAAACAGCCTGATGGTAGGTAAGGCATTTGTCTCATACCCTTTATATTCTAGGTGGGCCGTAAATACTCTGGGTTCACCCTCCACCCTGTGCCATGCAGCTCTCTACCTCCGTGTAGGATGATGTGGTCACATGGAAATACATCAGTAGGACTCTGGCCACTACCAACTGGTTCAGACAATAGAAAGCCTTTACAGGAGATGGTAGGGAAAGGGGAAGGAGTGAAGAGAGAGCAGTACTTATTTTTAATTTTTAAAATTGATGGATAGCGTAAGTGTAATAGTGAATGAATTTTTACAGTGAACACATGTGCAACCGGCACTCCAAATCAAGAAATAGAAATTAACAGCACCCCACAACCCCTCACTCACCCCCTTCATCATCGTCACCCCTCTTTAAACACCAGGTTATCTATTTCCTGTCTCCCTCACTGCAAGGTCACCCGAGACTGTCATTGACTTTTAACTGCAGTCACCATTCCTTGCAAAGTAGCCAGGTCTACAGGGCTGTTTTCCCCCTTGGTTCTGGAAACGATTCCCTATCCCCTGTTCCCTCTCACTTGGAGCTTGGTTGCTACGAGCTGCAGGTTTTTTCACTACCTTCTGTCCCATGCCCACCCACACCTTTGTTATGTAGTTTCTCTAACCGTCCTGTCTTGAAGGTAACATCTGTTTGCTGTTGAGACACCAACAGATAAACTAGGCTAGAATCCTTTCTTGGATGGAGTCAGGGCTCTGCCAATGACTGAACAAGAAAATCCCCTCAGAGAGGGATATTACAGCTGGGTAAAATATATACATAGTCTTTCAAACATTTTGAGTTTTTTAGAAAACTAGGTTATCATAGCCAGTTTTAAATGGTGTCTTCTGAGGAATCAAAATACATGAGGGCTGCCCTGGTTGATGTGAAGTGATGATAGAGTCCAGAAGGTGAATGCCATTGCCCAAGCTGGAAATTGCTGAATTAAAAATGGGACAAGACGGTGGTATTGGTTAAGGTGGAGAGAAATGAGTGGGCCCCAGAGATACTTAGGAGACATAATGTATAGCACTGGTGTTGGATAGAATTGGAGAGGAGGAATGAGGAAGAGTTGCCAAGGTTCCTCCTAGGTTTCTAACTTGGGTAGTAGGTTGGGTGGTGGTATCATTTGCTAAGACAGGGAACCTTGAGAAGACTGAGTGGTGGGGGAAAGTTTGGGTTCAGTTTTGGATATATTAAGTTTGTGCTATCTAACGAAGAGGCTAAGTTGTGTATGCATATGCAGGAAAGTTATAGGGGCAAAAGACGTCAGGGCTAAGAATATAATTCTGGTGTTTGCAGTATATAGATTGAACTTAAAGCTGTACATATGGATAAGCTCACCTAGCAAGAGGTTATAAACGTGGAAGAGAGCAGGGTTTGACGTTGTGGGCTGGGTAATACCTTTGTCCTCTGCGTTACAGGATGCTAGAAGAGTGCCTGACCTCTACACACTACATGCCAGTAGTACACCCCAGCTTCATGGCAAGCAAAATTGCCTCTAGCTATTTCCAGCTGTCCCTTGGAAAGCAAAATTGCCTCCAGCTAGGAGTCACTGGCATAGAGTATTGGTTCTGAGATGAGCTCTGTGGTCCTCTGGTACCTAGGTTCTGAGGCTGACTCTGTCCCTGACTAGCTGCAAGACCCAGGGTGGGTATGTTGAGTTTCTCTGTGTCTCAGTTTCCTCCTCTGTGGAAAGAGGCGCTAGAAGGGGGTGGCCCTTCATTCCTTTTGGTGAGATAAATGAGAAACCTTGAGAGAATGGCTTAGAGTATCTGGTTCATATTATTTGCAGTTGTTATATTCCCCATATTATTTATTTTGAGAAGTGGGGGAATGTAGGAGTGAACCCTGGAAAATGCCAGCATTTAAGATTAAATAGAAAAGGAGGACTGGGTGCAGTGGTTCATACCTGCAATCCCAGCACTTTGGGAGGCTGAGGAGGGTGGATCACTTGAGGTCAGTAGTTCAAGACCAACCTGTCCAACATGGCAAAAACCTGTCTCTACTAAAAATACAAAAATTAGGGAGGTGTGGTGGCCCATGCCTGTAGTCCCAGCTACTGGGGAGGCTGAGGCAGGAGAATCACCTGAACCCAGGAGGCAGAGGATGCAATGAGCCAAGATTGTACCACTGGACTCCGCCTGGGTGACAGAGCAAGACACCTTTCCCCACCCACCCACCCCGAAAAAGAAAAGGAGGAGTCAGCAAATGGGATGGCATAGGAATAAGTAGCTGGAGCATAGGAGGAAAGAGGAGAGGGTTGGCACAGGGGGTAGCGAGGAGGAGTCAGGGAAGCCGTGCGCAGACTCTGACTCTGGGAAGGGCAGTTGGAGCTCTGGGGGGCTCCTAACCAACTTCACCCCCAACTTGGGCCTGGGAGGAACCAAATCAGTATGATTTTATTGAGACAAAGTGATTTACCTTTTGTTAAATATATTAGAGTTTAGGATTTTTTCCTAGGAGTGACAGTTTTATAGCGCTCTTTAACAGCACTTAGAATATATTTATGACATTTTGGTAAAGAATTCTTTCTTCCTCTTGGTCATTTAAAAACAGTACAATATGGTTAGTGAAGACACATATACCATTGAATGGTGCACCCTGAAGAGCCAGTGAACCGTATAGACAGGTACCTTTTAACCCCCTTCATTCCTTCCTCATAGGTAAGGCAGGGATGGTGGGGGGGGGGTTGCTTAATGGGCATTTGGATAAAACAATTTAGAAACACAGCCATGTTCATCAGCAAAATTATTTTATCTGAGTAGTTCAACATCTTTGGTACCAGTGCCCCATGGAAATAAAAAAAGATTTCCTTACATCTTGTCTTCCTCTTCCATCCCAACTGATCTCACGTATTCTCTGTTAATTCTCAACTTCCGAAACGTATTTCTGCTCTAATAAAATGAATGGATGCAGGCGATAGAAATCAATGATTCTTGGAAATTATGAGTATGTTCTCGCTCTCCCCCTCCCTCCCTTCAAATACACCTTATGTCCTTACTGTGTTCCAGATACTGAATTAGATTCTGGGAATACAGCAGAGAACAAAGGACCCAGAATCTTGACCAAATTATCCATATATTTTTTAAAGGAAGCAAATGCCTTAAAAATGACCTCACAGAGATACTTACGAAAATGATAAAGAAAATAAGCAGAATGTGGTGATGAGGAAAGGAAGAGGTGCTTGTTTCCTACAGGGTGGCCAGAAAATGACTCTGAGGACATTGTATTTAAGCCAGGCTCTGTACAATAAGCCTTGAAAAGAGCTAGGGAAGAAGGCTGTGGGCAGAGAGAGTGCCAGGTAAGAAGGTGCTAGACCTCAGTAGCAGTGGGGGTGTAGCATGAGGCATATTGGAGAGGAGGAGAGGACCCCAGGGACCTGTGGACTCAGCCCTGAAGACCACCTTTGAAGACTCTGAAGGTGCAGAGGGAGGTGGCCGAGATGAGGTGGGTGGGACAATTGTGAATGACCACACTTGTTCAGGTAAGAGCCCAGGGTGCCCTGCTGCACCGTATGGTGAGGATTGGAGGCAGGAGGGCAGATCTGAGGAACATTTTGCTCTGTCCCATCTCCATGTGACTGCACCTGTTATATTAATTTTTAAGAATTTTTTTTTTTTAGACAGCCTGGCTCTGTCACCCAGACTGGAGTTTAGTGTTGTGATCTCCTCTCACTGCAAACTCCACCTCCCAGGTTCAAGTGATTCTTCTGCCTCAGCCTCCTCAGTAGATGGGATTACAGGTGGCCACCACCACACCCAGTTAATTTTTACATTTTCAGTAGAGACAGGGTTGACCATACTGGTCTCGAACTCCTGACCTCAGGTGATCTGCCCACCTTGGCGTCCCAAAGTGCTGGGATTACAGGTGTGAGCTGCTGTGCCTGGCCAGTATTTAAGAAATTTTAATAACTTATGATGATATTTCTTCCTAGGGCTTTGGGGAATAAGGACACCTGCTAGATCCTCTCTATGGTGCTTTGAGATATAAACTAAGCTGCTTTTGGGTACTCAGTTCTTGTTATTATCTGTAAGAGAGGGAAGCTTGTTAAAATATCACCCTCAGTGTTCATATTCTTAAGTGGATATCACATTTTTTCCCATAGCCTCCTTTGAAGGGTTCTTTCAAATTAAAGCCACGGTGCAGGTGGAGGAAGGGAATAAAATGAAAGACTGCTTTTACTTTGAAATTCACTAGAAAAAACTGTCCACTTAGTAAGCTTTTATTAAATGCCTCTGTGTAAGGCAGCTTTTGACCTATCGGGTCTCAGCCTAGTTGTAAAGTCAGACACACAGGTAAATAATGTCAGTTGATTATACGTTTGAATAGAATGTGGACTAAAAAATGATGGGCCCACAAAGTGAGGAGTTAATGCTGCCTGTTGCGACCAAAGAGATTTCCCGGGGGAAGTGACATAGAGGCTGGGTTGAGTTGACAGCTCTGAGCATGAGCTCACCAGGTGGAAAAGGGGAGTGAAAGGACGTCAGGCATAATGAAATAGTCTATGCAAAGGCCCAGAGGCACTAAGAAGTATGCAGGTCTCCAGAAAGCCGAGTCGTTTTAAAGGTACGTGGCGATAAGCAACATCAGATGGGACTGGACAGCTTATAGTGGGTGAGGCTGTGATAGGCATTCAGGACATTCCAAGCAATTTGGAGAGTCACCTATGGGCCAGTGTTTCTAAACCCAGTTTCTGTTATTCAAGTACCATTTTTCATTATATAAGATCAGTTTTAAATACATACATAATACCAATATTATGAAATTGTTTTTTCTTTAAATTACTTTGTTGTTTAATGTACATAGGAAGACATTTTTAAACATGGTATTTTAAAGAAATACCATGTTTAAAATGAACATGTGAGTTCAATTGAACTGTGAGTTTCATGTGCTTAGTGAGTTTTTACACATTACATGTTAAATACATGACTTCTGAAACATTCAAAGCTCATCTGCAAACTGCCTGTCATGCCTCACGCACACAGTATCTCACGCTATGAATAAAGCTACAGGTGAGAGAGGGGTTGGAGGATTAGAAGCGAGTGTACGATACATCACACCTGTGTTTGAGAAGTTATCACTCCAGTGGCAGCATGAAGAGTAGAGTGGAAAGGAAATTAGATTTTCAAAATGCATTCCATTCATTATCTGCAAAGTTCAAATAATTATACAAATGAGGTACCTTCTGTGCCTGCAGAAATGTAGTCGCACGGGGGAAATCACAGTATCGAAAGCCTCTGATTTTGTGGTGTTAGAGATATCAGTCCCCTCTCCCCTCTTCCCCTCTGCCCTGAGATTCTTGGATTCAGCCTCATCTCGTTGGTATTTTGGAAGAATTCAAGATTCAAGAGGCTTGATGATGGGAAGTGACATCTTTGTGTGAAAGGAGAATGTTACTGTGGAAATGTCTATTGGAGGAGACCCTGTGGTTCCTGAAGGACTCTGGTGATGGAACCACCTTGGACCCGTTCCCTGCCAGTCTTTGTGAAACGCAATGAGTCTGGGTGGTCTATTCCGGCCACTCAGGCCTTTCGTCAAGACCTTGCCAATCCCTTTTCAGCAGGATAATGGAAAGCCAGAATGGGGCTCAAGATGTGTTTGTCTGCCTCGTCAAATATAGGAAAAACACCTTACATGGCATCTCACTCCAGGTTCAGATAGGCAGATGCCTTCAGGGGCTCAACAGGGGCTTGACATGAATGAAGTGGAATTGGCAAACTAGAGAACCTGACCCATTTAAAGGGATAATAAGTGACTCAGCAGTGCCTGCCTCTCTTCCAGTGATCTCAAATGAAATGGGCCTAGTGTCTTTACATGTATCTCTTTTTCAAGGAAATCAAGATTTTGTTGACCTCCCCTCCCCTCCCCTCCCCTCCTCTCCCCTCCTCTCCTCGGAAAGCTGTGTGGCCCAAGCAAAATACACCTGCAAGCCCCAAACAAACATATGGGCCATACACCATAACCCCTGAATTATCTTACCTTCACATCTGATTTTGCGCCATTTCTGACAGTGATTGGTTTCTGCTTGATCACCTCTGAAAGCCAAAGGACTCACTACCTCAAAATCAGCCCTCTGCACTGTTAGCAATTATCTATGTTAAACAGAAAACCCATATGTATGTATATACAAGCCGAAATGTCTGAGCCTAGAACTCAAAACCAACTTCCTCACCTAATATGGTTTGGATCTGTATCCCTACCAAATTTCATGTTGATTTGTAATCACTGATAGAGGAGGTGGGGCTGGAGGGAGGTGACTGGATCATGAGGGCAGTTTGTCACAAATGGTGTAGCACCATCCCCTTGGGGGTGCTGTCCTGATAGTGAGTGAGTTCTCCTGAGATCTGCTTGTTGAGAAGTGTGTGGCACCTCACTCTGCTCTCTCTTCCTCCTGCTCCCCCCACGTGAGACTCCTTTTTCCCCCTTGCCTTCTGCCATGTTTGGAAGCTTTCTGAGGCCTCCCTAAAGGCAGAAGCCACTATGCTTTCTGTATAGCCTGCAGAACCTTAAGCCGATTAAACCTCTTTATGATAAATACCCAGTCTTGGGTATTTCTTTATAGCAATCAGAGAACAGACTAATACAGCCTTGCAGCCTAGCACATGCCATGGGAGCCATCCTCTGGCCTCCAGATTGGCCTATGTACATCTCTTGAATTTACCTTTTACTTCCTCATCATCAAAGTTTTGCTCATATGTGCCATGTGTCTAGAATCCTCTGGGTTCTGCTCTTAAATGTGCTAAACTGAATAGCTTATTTTTAAAAAGCTAGCAAAGTCATGTCTGCAAAAGTAATGCACTTTATGAAGGCAAATTATATATTTTGAATATACTTTAAAAAGGTCCTCAAGCTGAACCTACCTATTTAAACATTGCAAGTCAGAAGCACGATAGTTTTAAAGAAGGAATACGAAATGACAAAATGAATTTTGCATGTAGTTTCAATCCTAAAATATTTTTCTCAGCAAGAGGATAAAAAATTAGACTAACTGCAAGAAGTGAGAGGGTGGGAAACTCCATAATTGGTTTGGCTACTGAAAAACATTTCCATGAACTATGTATTGATTTTTCGAGAGCTTTTCCCTGGTTAGGGGTTTATGAGAGGTCTGTTCTGAATTGGCAGAAACGTCACACACACACCATTATCACCAATCCATCCTGAGACCATCACAAACACCACTAATGGAGCCCAGCGCTTTTACCAACCAGCAGAACATAAGCTCCGCAGGGCAGAAATCACATCCCCGTCGTTCACTGATAGTTTCTGCCCCTGAGATTGTGGCTGGCATATGATATTTGTAAATTAAAATGTTTGAATGTCTAACCACTAAGGTCAGACTCACTTTCAGAATCCTCCCCAATGTTTCTCTAGGTGCCTCTGATCAGTTGAATTGGAATGTGATTGGCAATCCTGACTTGAAGATTTCTTTTAGGCACCAGAGGTCGTGGTGGTGGGGAAAGATTTCAGTTCTGGGGAGCTGTGTTAAAAGCCTCATGGGGCTGAGTGCTGTGGCTCACACCTGTAATTCCAGCACTTTGGGAGGCCTACCCGGGCAGATCACCTGAGGTTGGGAGTTCGAGACCAGCCTGACCAACATGGAGAAACCCTGTCTCCTACTAATACAAAAAACCCTGTCTCTACTAATACAAAAATTAGCCAAGTGTGGTGGTGCATGCCTGTAATCCCAGTTGCTCAGGAGGCTGAGGCAGGAAAATTGCTTGAACCCGGGAGGCAGAGGTTGAGGTGAGACAAGATGGTGCCGTTGCACTCCAGCCTGGG
>NW_016107452.1:521369-522685 GCF_001604975.1 Cebus imitator | reverse complement strand
AAAAAAAAAAAAAAAGGTGAAGACATCCGAAATCAGGGATGAGGGACAGCTTAGGTGACTGGTTGTGAGAAGTTGGTTGTAGATAGACTCAGTGAGGCATTTCTATCTAGGGAAGACAGGTATTACTTTGCTTATTTGTTTTATAGACAGACCACTAACTATTTTAAAGACTAATGGGAACAGATGACAAACATATTTAGTTTGGAACAAACTGGTTGGGTGCTTAAGAAACATAGAAAGATCAACATTTCTGTGCTTTTTTTTTTTTTTTTTTTTAATTTTTTTTTTTTTTTTTTTTTTTTTTTTTTTTTTTTTTTTTTTTAACCTCCTGGGCCATGTGATGGATCATACTGCTAACCCACCAGCAGGTCAAATTCAAGGCACTGTTCCTTCTCTCTGCAGCCACACTTTACCACTAGAGACTCCCTGTTACTTTGGGCTTCACCAGTCCCTGCATTATTAGCACAAGCACAGAACTGTGTGACCCAGAACTTCCCTTGGCTCGTTTCTAAAAGAATGCAAAGTAGCGTTGTGGATGAGACAGGCATTTTTACATTTGTCCAAATAATTTTTTCCCATCACTGTTTTTGGAAGGCTTTTTGTAGCCTCCAAGAACGTGGAGAACCATCTTTTATTTTCAAACAGCCAGAAGGAGCCTTTCATCAAATTACAATGATCAGCAATTTGTAGTCGGTGAATTCCAAGCTTTTGGACATATAATCAGTGGATGATTACACTACTCCTTCCTGAGGGCAGACTGACTGCTGGAAACTTTTAACATGGCCCAGTAGTTTGAAGGGATTTGGGAGCAATGAGCTCTGTGTTTGGTTGGTTGGTTGGTCTTTTGTTTTTGAGACAGGGTCTGGCTCTGTTACCCAGGCTGGAGTGGAGTGGTGTGATCTTGGCTCACTGCAGCCTCCACTTCGTGGGCTCAAGCAATCTTTCCACCTCAGCCTCCCAAGTAGCTAGGACTATAGGCACATATTACCACACCTGGCTAGTTTTTGTATTTTTTGTAGAGATGGGGTTTCGCCATGTTGCCCAAGCTGGTCTTGAACTCCTGAGCTCAAAGCAATCTACCCACCCTACCTTCCCAAAGTGCTGGGATTAACAGGTGTGAGCCACTGCATCCGGCCCTGATGAGCTCTAAGGTGTTGGTATCAGAGTAGATGACAGCTCCATGTGTGTTATCACCCCTGCAGACTTTTCAGTAGGACAAGATGTGAAGGCGAAGGAAATGATATGGATGATCCTGACCCCATATAGGCCTAGGCTGATGTGTTATGCTTGTGTCTTAGCTTTTAACAAAAAAGTTT
>NW_016107452.1:466243-521200 GCF_001604975.1 Cebus imitator | reverse complement strand
AAAAAAAAAAAAAAAAAGTGAAAAGTAAACCTTGTGGAATGGAGGAAAATTTATCGGCTGGAGAGACCGCAGGGGAGCAGAGGCTTAATTTACTCATTAGGATCATTTCCTGTAATTAGTTGAAAATGGATTTAGGCTGTATTAGAGTAGAACTATATGAAAAAATTGACAGAAATTTCAAAGCAAATGACAGAAATGTACTTCAAGGACTCTGATTAGAGAGCAAATTACCTTCCATTAGACAAGGTTCAGCTCTAGACGACACCTAGAGGAAGGGAGTATCACCAGTCAACACTGGTTCTGCCACACATTCCACCCCACAGTGGCTTTGTAGACACAAAAATGATGCCAGGGGTAGGACCAGAAGCAACTTCTCTTTCATCCCAGTGCTCTCCGCTCCAAGCATGTCTGTCATTCTAGAAAAGATGCTGGCCATATATACTCTTCT
The DNA here is from genome assembly GCF_001604975.1 of Cebus imitator. NCBI lineage: Eukaryota > Metazoa > Chordata > Mammalia > Primates > Cebidae > Cebus > Cebus imitator. The sequence goes on along the minus strand of NW_016107452.1, from coordinate 520,752 downwards.
GTTTTCTATCTAAGGACCCAGAGCTCTCCTACTTTGTGATTCTGAGTCTCTTTAGAGAGATGGACCTGTATGCCAAAAAAGGTGCAACTATATTATATTGCATGTAAGATCCAAATAGGGGGAAGGAGGAAGACATCAACTTGGGCTGTGATGAGTAGAACTTGAATTGAGTGTGGTAGAACCTGGAAGAGTAGTAGTGCATGGCACAGAATTTGCAGACAGTCCTAGGTTAAATTCCTGCTCTGGGGCTGGGTGCAGTGGCTCACACCTATAGTCCCAGCACTTTGGGAGGCCAAGGCGGGTAGATCATGAGGTCAAGAGATTGAAACCATCCTGGCCAACATGGTGAAACCTTGTCTCTACTAAAAATACAAAAATTAGCTGGGCGTAGTGTCTCATGTCTTTAGTCCCAGCTACTCGGGAGGCTGAGGTAGGGGAATTGCTCGAAGCAGGGAGACGGAGGCTGCAGTGAGCCAAGATCACGCCATCGCATTCCAGCCTGGCAACAGAGTGAGACTGTTTCAAAAAAAAATTCAGCTCTGCCACCATCTGGACAAGTTTCATAATCTCTGACTCTCAATTTTCAGGTTTGTGAAATGGGATGACAGTTTGCAGAGCTAATTGAAATAATGTGTACATATAAGAGTTAGGACACTAACTTAACAGTGCCACCTATTATCTGTCCTCCATTTTGAGTTGCTGAACAGAGTTACAAATTCTCGGCTACACCTTCCACTCAGAGGTAGAGTCCAGCTCTCTTCCCCTCCTGTTTGAGCTGTCTCTGGTGCCTTGCTTGACCAGTAGAATGATGTTCTGGGACTGAAACAGTTAGATCATAAGGAGTCTTGCATCTTCTGTCCTGGTTTTTTGGAAAACTTGCTCTTGAACCCTGAGACTGTCATGCTGGGGAGACCACACGTGGAAGCACATGGAGAGGCCCGAGGCAGCATTGAGAGAGTTGGTGGGCGGTGTTGTGCTCAACCCTATTAACCTCAATAGGGAAGGCACCAGGTTCAAGAAACCAAATAATTGAGCCAGCAAAAGAGACATGCGGTTTTATTAGGGTCTTACCCATGAGAGAGAGTCCAGTAGTGATGGGCTAGAGAGGAGAACCACCTGACCTGTAGTCCAGTGGCCATGAGCTGGACACCATAACTGAATGGCCCAGCAGTGGCGAACTGGGTGTTTACAGTAAACTGCAAGCACTTGTAAACAGCATGCAGTTTATATACATAATAGCATTACTGCTTAACCCCCCCACTTTAATGACCCCCACCTGGCAACCTTCAACCAACCCAAAACTCAGGACCTTAATCCCCTGTATGGCCCATGTTCCATGGGATAGAACAGCAGGAGGGTAGGAGGGAGTGGGGGTGACTGGAAGACCTCAGATGTTCCTCATAGAGTCTGCCATACAGGGTCATTCTCAGGGTATGCTTGTTATTGCTATCAGAGCATTTACCCTACAGGTAGTTCCAAAGGGTACGCTTGTTTGTGCTATCAGGGCGTTTATTCTACAGGTAGTTTTAGCTATCCAAACCTCAGCCACTGGGTCAAGCCAGCAGAAGACTCAGACATTGTGCAGGAGAGATACGTGGTCTCTTTTGTACCTCACAGAACCATGAGTGATAATAAGAAATGGGAGCAATTTTAATCCCCCAAGTTTTGGTGTGGTGTGTTACACATCAAAAGTAGCTGCCTGGATGTTCACAGTCATGCCGTTGAGCTGTGACTCCTTCCTTCCTGGTAGTCCCCACATGCCTCCTTCATTCTCAAATTTGCTTCAGTTCTGAGTTTTGCCTGGCTTTAAACACTCTCCTCCATGTTCTAGTTTCACCTACGCCAAGATCACAGTGAAAACATAAAATCCAGAGTGTGTATAAGGAAGTGCCTGGTACTTAGTAAGTACCTGTTGAAGAGAAAACCAAATACAATGACTGGTGAATCTGCCAAATATGTGGCTTCATTGAATTAAACCAGTTGAGTAAAACTGGGTGATGCATTCGGCATACCTTTTGTTGTGACTTAGAATACTGAGTGTGGGTCAGATTATATCTTTGTTTCAGGCTTCTAACCCAGCCCTTGCTCTCTCCAATGATGAGGAAGAACTCCAAGTTCATCTACCAAAATTTGCAGGTGGATAAAGAATACCCTGGGGTTGGATTCCCTCCAGCAAAACCCTTTCTTTGTTTTGGTAAATCGTATGTTGTGAGAAAGAGTTAATATGCTTCCTCAGAGAGAGTATTTTTCACTACTATGCAGTTGATTAGTGTTCCATCTTGTTTTATCTGATGGCTTTTTCAGTTTCTGTTCTTTTTTTTTTTTTGAAACTGAGTTTCCCTTTTGTTGCCCAGGCTGGAGTGCAGTGATTCAATCTCGGCTCATCACAATCTCTGCCTCCCAGGTTCAAGTGATTCTCCTGTCTCAGCCTCTCAAGTAGTTGGGATTACAGACATGTGTCACCACACCTGGCTAATTTTGTATTTTTAGGAGAGACAGGGTTTCTTCATGTTGGTCAGGCTGGTCTTGAACTTTACACCTCGGGGGATCCACCCACCTCAGCCTCCCAAAGTGCTGGGATTACAGGCATGAGCCACCTCACTCAGCCGGCTTTTTCAGTTTCTAATGAAAGTTAAGGAACTTCTTTCTACAGAGATGCACATCTGCATGCAAACACTATTCTTCATATATTCATGGAAGGAGTGGAGCTTAGTCACAGACCCCAGAAGCCCATTCCTGCCTTGAAAATCCTGGACCTAAAAAGGATCTTATAATTTAATAATACCTTCTTCCTTGATAGAATAATCCTAAAAAATATTTTCTTTGTTTGATTTGCCTCCTTGGGTCATATGGTGTAGAAGAATCTTTCCCCTTCCCCAAACCATCAGGGTTTTTAGTATAGCATTAAGGTTGTTGATAAGACTTTGAAAAGCTTCTGTACAGCTAGGCTATCAGAGGTAGTTAGACTGATTCCTTGGCCTTCGTTTTTTTTTTTTTTTTTCCTCTTGGATGTTTTTTTTTTTTTTTCCATTTATTAAAATCACACTCAATAGACTTATGAAAGCATCCGCTCGCAAGGAGAACTCATATTTAGCTTGAAATCAGCTAAGCAAAGTCTCCTCCACCCACACTGATTGCAGAATGCAATGCATAATTAAGTGTTTACTGAAAAAGCCAGCAAACGGGGCCAGGGGGAATATGTCAGAGCAGTTCTGGTCTCCATAGCAACATCCAATGAGCCTTCTAGAATAATGAATGTGTTCTCAGGATTACTGATGCAAAATGACAAAACGGCAACTAAGAACAGAAAATCAACTACCTCATTATGTTCAGAGAATTAAATATTTAATATCTATGCTTTCTCTCCTGCATTCAATGATCCTCATTTATTTTTGGTTGTTTCTAAGTTGCTTAAATAGAGGGTAACTGACATCTGTTGAGTACACCCATAACTGCATGTCTCCATGCTGGTTACACAGCATTGTAGAACACATTTTATAAGCAATTAGGAAAATGTAGTGTGAAAAATCACAACAGAGTTTTTATTAGCCATGAAGCCAGACTGTCCTCTCCCACTGATGAGAATATATTCTGCTTTGAGATGAAAAAAACACTCCAGATCTTTCTGGGCAATTTTCTTTCCTCACTGAAAAGTGTGTTCTGAAATTTAGTGGTCTTTGGAGGATGTGGGTGGGGTTGAGGAGCTGCCGATGTTCTGACGGTGTAAGTGTTCATTGAATGTTCTCCTATGTGGAATCTTGGAGCCACGTCCCTGACTCAGACACCTGGGGCTGAGGAAGGCTCAGCAGCCACGTCTTGAACATCTTTCTCTCCACTTCCTGATCTTCTCATGAGGCAGCCAGGCACCACTGGGTCAAGGCTATCTCCTCTTCTCAACAAGCTCATTTACTTTGACTCAGTGATGTCAACATCCATGACGGGAAATCAGAATACACTTGTTAAAACAAGCAAACAAACTAGCCCTGCGGTTACCAGTTAGTGCTAACAGGAGGATCAATGCAAAAGAAACTATGCAAACTAAATGAAGATGGGGGCCTGAAGGAGCACCTACCTTCATCTTCCCATCTCTAAGTTTGGGAGGTTTGTGCTACAGGGTACTTATTTACAGTGTATTGCTGAATAGTTGGTTTAGCATAATGGCATATTTATGTGTGTGTAAGCATATTCACATATACATTGTAGAGTAGTAATACGTATTATTTATTGAGCAACTGTGACTTGTCATGTACTTTGCCGGACAATTTCACGTTTATTGCATATGATTATCATAATGACCCAGCAATGTATTTTATCCCCATTTCCATATAAAGAAACTGATATTCAGAAAAGCTAGATAACTTGCCCATGACTAGCAAATGACAGGTGAGAATTCAGATACAAATTTGCCTCCAAAAATGGTTTTATAGGAATGTGTGTGTTTATATAGGTACCTGGGGCACACCTCATGGAGCACGCTTAGGTAGTTTCACATAGCTGGATGTGGAATTATGCTAGTCAATGCAACACCAAGGATATTGCAGCCTAACAAGCCCGTCATCTTCAACGTTTGTAACATATGGTGAATGCACTTCCACCATGGTGGTGTATTTTCTCCATCTGAAGATTCCACAGAGTGCTCCAGTGGAGTTTGTTCCTTCCTCTGAGAAACACTAACGCGGAGGTGGGCTGCATCCAATAAAACCGCTGGAGACGAGCTGCAGCGTTTGATGATAAATGTGTGCAAGCCTGGCTGTGTGGAGTCAGGAGTATCGGCTGATGCGTGTTGTGCAGAAACCAGACTCCATTAGGTGAGAACCACTCTGAATGCGAGTTCTGAAATTAAACGTTTCCACTGGGATATGAAGGAAATGGAGGAGTGTGTGTGCATTATAAATACAGTCCTCATCTTTCATTATCTTTGACTTTTAGGATCTTGTCTTTCACACAGCCTCTCAATAGATGACTATAATTTGGAGGTTGGTTTGATGACCTGAAACTGTTAAGTACATGAAAGCCAAAACTTTCTAGGGCTGCAATATGTATTATTACTTTTCAGGATTCGCTGTAGCAGGGAGTATTCCTTTTTTTTTTTTTTTTTGGAGACAAGGTCTCAGTCTGTCACCCAGGCTGGTGTTCAGTGGTGTGATCTTGGTTCACTACAGCCTTGAACACCTGGCCTCAAGCTATTCTCCAGCTTCATCCTTTTGAGTAGCTGGAACTCCAGGTGTGTACAACCAAGCCCAGCTAGTCTGTCAATTTTCTGTACAGACAGGGTTTCACTATGTTGCCCAGTCTGGTCTTGAACTCCTGGGCTCAAGCAATCCTACCACCTGAGGCTCCCGGAGTGATGGGATTACAGGTGTGAGCCATCATAATGGCCAAAATATTACATTTATGAGCAAGACACATCAACCTCTGTACTCACATTCATAAAAATGCTAGTAAGTATTTAATAAATGTTAGAACCATGACATATAAAATAAGAACCAAGGGCTTTATATGGATTATGTCATTTAATCCTTATAGCAATGCCTTTAGGTAAAGAAACTGATGCTTAGCAAAATTAACTAACAAGGTCAAGGTCGCAAAGCTGATGAGAGATGAAACCAGCAACATTTTTATAGAGCTGACAGCCAATTCTAGGTTCTGTTTCTAGTTATTTTTGTAGAAAATCAGAAGTTAACTAGACAGAGAGTCAAGGCTATCCTTATTTGTAACATATTTCAGCTTTGAGATTAAGACCATGATACATGGAATAGATAGGGCCTATTCTGTGTTAATCAACGCATTCATTGGTCCGTGGAATATGATTGAGTATACACAATGAGGCAAAGTCTATACTGAGTACGGAAGAGATGAAGGTAAGCAAAGTATAGTCCCTTGAGAGAGGCTAGAAAATCTTATCATAAAAGGCATACACAGGGTATTATGAAAACAAAGAAAAAGAATGCTTCACTCAGGTTTAGAAGTCAGAGTGGAGTTTAAGGTTGTATAGAGCAAGTAAGGTAAGTCAGAAAGCTGTTTAAATGGTAAAGAGACATTGGCCACAGCACAGCTGGGAAATGTGAAGGGTAGGGTAGGGTGATAATCTAAATGTATAATTACTGGATTCTTTACTAAGAGACCTAACATTCATTTCCCTTTCAACTTCTCCCAGCCATGGAGCAGTAACAAGGTTTGAAGCAGCTTAAAAGCAGAAGGCTTTTTGGATTAAAGATAGTTGGAATTCCCAGCATTTTGTTCATAAAACAACTCAGAAAACTGATGCTCCTGCTAACATTATGTTTTCTGAAGCACCTCTGTCCCAGGGGGATTTCTAGGGCATCTTATTTTTTTCACACTATAGTGTCTATTTTTAAATTTTTTTGAGAAAATCCTTTGTCTTATTAAAAGTGACCAGTGTGAGAGGCCAGGCACAGTGGCTCATTCCTGTAATTCCAACACTTTGGAAGGCTGAGGTAGAAGGTTTGCTTGGCCCAGGAATTTGAGACCAGCCTGGGCAACATAGCAGGATCCTGTGTCTACAAAATATTACAAAAACAAAAAAACAAAAACAAAAAAAAACAACCAGCATGGGAATGTAAAATAGTGCAGCCACAATGGAAAACAGTTTGGCAGTTTCTTAAAAAGTTACACATAAAAAAAGTTCAGGCCTGGCCTAATGGCTCACATCTGTAATCCCCACATTTTGGGAGGCTGAGGCAGAGGTATTGCTTGAGCCCAGGGGCTTGGGACCAGCTTGGGAAACATAGGGAAACCCTTACAGAAAGAAGGAAGGAAGGAAGGAAAGAAAGAGAAGGAACGAAGGAAGGAAGGAAAGAAGGAAGGAAAGAGAGAGAGAGAAAGAAAGAGAAAGAAAGAAAGAAAGAAAGGAAGGAAGGAAGGAAGGAAGGAAGGAAAAGAAAAGAAAAGAAATAAAATAAAAAAAAGAAAAGAAAAGAAAGAAAAGAAAAGAAAAGAAAAAGAAAGAAAAGGTGGGCAAGGTGGCATGCACCTGTAGTCTCCGTTACTCTGAAGGCTGAGGTAGGAGAATTGCTTTAGCCCAGGAAGGCAAGGCTGCAGTGAGCCGTGATCATGCTACTGCACTCCAGCCTAGGCAACAGAGCAAGACACTGTCTCAAAAAAAAAAAAAAAAAAAAAAAAAAAAAAAAAAAAAAAAAAAAAAAAAAAAAAGTTCGAAGCAAAATATGTTAGACATAAATTTACTATATAATCCAGCAATTCTATTACAAGGTATCTACACAAAAAATGAAAACACATGTCCATTTGAAGACTTGGACATGAATTATCATAGCAGCATGATTTATAATCGTCAAAAACTGGAAACAGCCACAAATCCATTGAATCATAAATGCTTAAACAAAACGAACTACATCCATAAATGGAGTATTATTCGGCAATAAAAAAGGAACAGAATCCTGTTACATGCTAGAAAGTAGATGAATCTGAAAAACATGCTGAGTGAAAAATGCCAGATACAAACACATTTTTCTATGATGGCATTTATACAAAATGTTACCAAAAGCAAAACTTTAGAAACAGAAGATGGGAGTTACTGGAGGTGGAAATGAGGCATATAACCTCAAACTCACACAAGGGACCTCCTTGGCCTAATGGAAATGTTCTAAAGCTGGATTATGATGATAGCTGTGTAACTCTGAAAATTGACAAGAAATCATTGAATTGTACACTTTTTTTTTTTTTTTGGGGACAGAGTTTCGCTCTTGTTACCCAGGCTGGAGTGCAACGGCGTGATCTCGGCTCACCGCAACCTCTGCCTCCTGGGTTCAGGCAATTCTCCTGCCTCAGCCTCCTGAGTAGCTGGGATTACAGGCGTGCGCCACCATGCCCAGCTAATTTTTTGTATTTTTAGTAGAGACGAGGTTTCACCGTGTTGACCAGGATGGTCTCCATCTCTTGACCTCGTGATCCACCCGCCTTGGCCTCCCAAAGTGCTGGGATTACAGGCTTGAGCCACCGCGCCCGGCCTGAATTGTACACTTAAATGGATTTTATGGTACTATATATAAATTATACCTTTAAAAATATTTTTAAAATAATCAATAGCCTTCCAAAATTTTCATTTACGTTAGATGGCGTACCTGAAATGCCATTTTAAACATTAACAATGATAGCAGTCATTCTGGCTCTACACTCTAAAAAACCCAACTTTCAAAGCTGTTTTATTCTTTGGCTTAGGAAAGAAAAGAACACAAGACTTTCAGATGGCTCAGGGATTTAGTAAGTCACTGAAGCTGAAACTTTCCACCATGTTCGTTGAAATTACAAGATTGTGATTTACAGGTGTTTTCCAGCAGGTCTGGACTGTTGGTCAGCATTTCAGATTCTGTAGAACTTTTTGGGCATGTGATGGGGCAATTAGTGCTGACATCCCTTTTCCATAATTGTGATGTATCCAAGGCTAGCCCTGGAAATAAATGGTGTTGCTCAACTAACAGTTATGAATTAACCAAGACAAGAGCATGTTACTTTTCTTTGGTATCTATCAAATTAGCATTTCACAGCATTTCACGTCTTTTGTGAAGAGCCATGAAGCAGAAGTTATGGGAGGCATTTGAAGGAATCAACTTCCTTCGATTCCAGTTCTATGTGTTAAGCCAACTTTTCTTGGATAAGAACTGAAAAGTCAGTGGAGAAATTTAAGTCTAGGAGAGGGATTTATTAGATCAGCACAAATCATTCTCAAGAATCCAACGAGGCATCACATGAAGTTTCAGACTTGACCTTTCACTTTCTAGGAGAGCTGAGTCTTCTGTTCTGTGCTTCCACAGTGATTAAGAAGAAACAGTCACTGGTCTCAACCAGGCCTATGTTTTTAGTTCTGATTCTACCATCTCTCACTATCCTTTTTTGAGACCAAGTCTCACTCTGTCACCCAGGCTGGAGTGCAGTGTTATAATCTCCACTCACTGCAACTTCTGAGTCCCGGGTTCAAGTGATTCTCCAGCCTCAGCCTCCCAAGTAGCTGGAATTACAGGCACCCAGCACCACACCCAGCTAATTTTTGTATTTTTAGTAGAGTTAAGATTTCATCATGTCGGCCAGGGGTGGCCTCCAACTCCTGACCTCAAGTGATCCACCCACCTCCACCTCCCAAAGTGCTGGGATTATGGGCATGAGCCACTGCACCAGGACTTTTTTTTTTTTTTTTTTTTTAAATGACAGGCTGTGTTTTCCAGGCTGGAGTGGCTGTGGCACAGTCACTGCTCACCACAGCCTAATGTCGCAGGCTCAGGTGATTCTCTTACCTCAGCCTCCCAAGTAGCTGCGACTATAGGTGCACTACTAATTTTTTTGTATTTTTAGTAGAGATGGGGTCTCTTTGTGTTGTCCAGCCTGGTCTTGAACTCCTGGGTTCAAGCAGTCCTTGCCCCTCAGCCTCCCAAAGTGCTGGGATCACAGGCATGAGCCACTGTTCTTGGTTCCTCCTACTATCAATGCAACTTTTGGTGAGTGATGTGGCTTGGCTATGTCTCCACCCAAACCTCATCTTGAACTCGGTTCCCATAATCCCCACATGTCATGAGAGGGACCCAGTGGGAGGTAATTGCATCATGGGGCCAGTTACTTTCACGCTGTTCTCGTGATAGTGAGTTCTCAGGAGAACTGATGGTTTTCTAAGGGGCTTTCCCCCACTTCTCACTTTCCACTTCTTCTTGCTGCTGCCATGTGAGAAGGATGTGTTCAATTCCTCTTCCACCATAGTTGTGGATTTCCTGAGGCCTCCTCAGCTATGCTGAACTGTGAGTCAATTAAATCTCTTTTCTTTATAAAGTACCCAGTCTCAGGTATGTATTAGCAGTGTGAGAATAAAGTAATGCAGTGAGTAACTGACATTTTTTAGCCCTCAGATTTTCTGTCAGAAAATTTAATAAGAATTATATTTGCTCCAGAGTGCTTTTTTTTTTGAGATGGAGTTTTGCTCTTGTTGCCCAGATTGGAGTGCAATGGTGTGGTCTCAGCTCACTGCAACCCCCGGCTTCCAGGTTCAAGCGATTCTTCTGTCTCAGGCTCCCAAGTAGCTGAGATTACAGGTGCCCGTCACCATGCCTGGCTAATTTTTTTGCATTTTTAATAGAGACGGGGTTTCACCATGTTGGCCAGGCTGGTCTTGAACTCCTGACCTCGGGTGATCCGCTCCTGCCTCAGCCTCCCAAAGTGCTGGGATTACAGGCGTGAGTGACCATGCCCGGCCCCTAAGGGTTATTGTGAAGGATGATAAAAATAATTTATATGGTGAGCTTGGCCCAAATTAGGTATCCCAAAACACATGATGGAATCTAGTATCCCTGGCCTTTAGTCTGGGGCATTTAGCTCAGTTGGCAACATAGAGTGATTTGCTGAGAAAAAACTAGGAAGTGGGGCAGATTCCTAACACGTTGGCCAGGCTGCAGATCAGGGAGGTGCTCATGTTTTTAGTTGGACCTCATGGTTGGACCACTGTCTACCTAGTACCTTTCATACCCTGAACCCTACTTTTCACTGCGTCTACCCAGCTAAACCTTAACTTCGTATCAGTAGTGAATCTGCCTTTCCTATTTTTTTGTTTTGTTTTGTTTTTTTGAGATGGAGCCTTGCTCTGTTGTTTTGGCTAGAGTGCAGTGGCGTGGCCTTGGGTCACTGCAATCTCTGCCTCCCAGGTTCAAGCAATTCTCCTGCCTCAGCCTCCTGAGTAACTGGGATGACAGGTGCCCGTCACTGCACCTGGCTAATTTTTGTATTTTTTAGGAGAGACAGGGTTTTACCATCTTGGCCATGCTGGTCTTGAACTCCTGACCTTGTTATCCACCTGCCTTGGCTTCCCAAAGTGAACCACTACACCCGGCCACCTTTCCTATTCTTACTTCCAGAACTTTGTGGCAGAAACCCATGTGACTGGGCAGGATGCTACAGCACAAACTTTTGGGTTCCAGTGCTTAATGAAGTACCTGGGACATAGTAAACACTTGATATGCCTTTGAAAGAGTGTGTGAGCGAGTGAATGAACGAACATGTCTTAGTTCAAACAAAGCCCTGTAGTGGTCCTTGGTCAGCTCCTCTCCCACCTCCAGTCACTGAAGGCAGTGTAAGAGCGGCTGTGAGCCCGTTCTCTGAAGTTTAAACCCAGCGGCACCATTTTCATATCAGCATGCTCTTGGGCGATACACTTCATCTCTTTGTGTCTTTGTGTCCTTCCGTAAAAATAGGGATACTAAGAGTATTGACTTCATTAGGTGAGTGGGAGGATTGCGTGCACTAATTCATGTAAAGCACTTGGCACGTTGCCTGGTACATCAGTGAATATTGTCCTATTATAATTATTATTGCTCCAATAACCAACACAACCTCCGACTCTCAAACTGAGGGGGAAGATTTTGCTCTTGACTTGAAGGAGAGACATGGCGTCCTTAGGTGGGAATGATTTCACATTCTAAACTCCTACTCTGGAATTTTAAACCAGAAATAAGATTTGTGGGGGGGGGGGAGCATTTATTAAATTGGTGTAAAAGTACTTGCGATTTTTGCCATTGAAAGTAATGGCAAAAAATGCAATTACTTCTGCATCAACCTAATAGCATAAGACCTTCACCATCCTTTGGGGAAGTTGTGATTCACAGGTGAAGGGACTACCAGACTGACACCAGGGCCCAGACATACTCCCAGCTCCAAGTGTTTCATATGTCTCATGCTGTCATCTCTTAGCCCACAGGCAAAAATGTGTCCTGTGCTTTTTAACCTCCTCTGATGCTGGTGGGTCTGTGCCGTCGTCCCTCTCATTTAGTTCTAATGGGGACAATATGTTGTATAATCCTGCCCTCTGCTGGGTAGTGTGCATATAGCAGCCAAGGGAAGTGCATGAGAAATCCGCCCATAAAGCCAGCCAGATGTCACACTGAGAGGTTCTCTCTATATAGAGAAATGGCAGTCCTGGGGTTCTTTGCGGGGTGTGTGTGAGGGATTTCCTGGAATTCTGGTACCAGGTTGGAAAGCGTAGTCTTTTATTAAAGGAGCGAGGGCGGAGCAGTGGCGGGTGATAATGTTTCTTCCAAGTGGAATATTGGAAGCACCACCCCTTTAGCCTCCTGTGTAATCACCATTCTCTTACTAAGACTCAAACTCTTGCCATATTACTAAGAGGTGTTTTGCAGGAGTCCGGATCTCTTCTAGTTTGTAAGTCTGTGCACATTTAGAAATTGTTTTACCAAGACCTAGAAGAGTACATGCAAAGAATCTACCCTGTGGACAAAAAAAAAAAAAAAAAAAAAAAAAAAAAAAAAAAAAAAAAAAAAAAAAAAAAAAAAAAAAAAAAAAAAAAAAAAAAGCCAAGCATAGTCAGTTTATAAAAGATGATCTAGTTAAACTGGGGCTCAGTGTAGCTGAGTGTACCCATTATTGTGTCAAGAAGGTGACAGCTTCACAACGAAGCCTGTAATTCCTCATCACAGCGTTTGTCTTGCTTATTTGAATTCCTTAGTCTTTCTAACAAGGCTACACACTGCAAAAGGACAGGGGTCATGTTCACCCTATTTTGCTGCTATAGCCCCAGAATTTATTAACAGTGTCATGTACACATGAGATGCTCAACGAGTAGTTCTTGCTCGACCTACTGAAAATCCTGTTGACTCTCTCTGAAGTTGTGTTGATAGTTTATAGGTGAAAAGTTCCTTTGTGTTTTTGAATAAATATCTGCAGTGTGGGTCATCGTGTTGCATTTGTTTAGTCTTGTAGACTGTGACCACAGCCCAAGGAATCCATGGAACTAAAAATACGTATTTCATCTTAACTTTGTGAGAGTTGAGCCTACCATCTCCTTAAAGGGACAACCGTGTGAGTAACAAAGCTTAATTTGATTATTTACTAATGCAAAATGTGTGCTTTTATTAACTAGGGTTGGAGTTTTGCATTTACTGGCAATGAGAATTTGGGAAAGCCGTTTAATGACGATAAGTTTCTGTTTCTGTATGTTTCTACATGGAGATAGTAGTATCCATGTCATAGGTTTGTTCTGAAAATTAAATGAGTTAGTTTATTTAATTTACTTGGTTTCATGGCTTATACGTGGAAAATGATCAGTAAATATTAACAGTAAAAGAAGGAGGAGGAAGATACAGAGATGAGAAAGAAATAGTGATGGTTGCTACTTCCGATACGATTGATGATTTCTTAAGCCTTGTTTTATTACCTATTAGTCATAGTGGTTGTTAAATCTCATTAATTCAAACTACTTTTATATAGAGAAAATAAATTTTAGGTTTTAAGTTGCCACCTTATCTAGTTGGAGAAATTACTTAAAAATACAAAAATTAGCTGAGCGTGATGGCACATGCCTGTGATCCCAGCTACTTGGGAGGCCGAGGCAGGAGAATCACTTGAACCCAGGAGGCGGAGGTCACAGTGAGCTGAGATCGAGTCACTGCACCCCAGACTGGGTGACTGAGCAAGATTCCATCTCAAAAACGAAACAAAACAAACAGACAAACAAAAATAGTATTTCGTTTTTCCTTATTTAAAAAGCAATGCATTTTCACCATGGGGAAATTTGAATATATGGAAAAGCACCAAAGGAAAAATATTGCCTTTAACCCTACCACTCAGAGTTAACTACTCTATAACTTTTATGGCTTTTTACGTTTTATACGATCTATTTTTATAGTAGCCACTGTGTTGCCAAGGCTGGTCTCAAGCCTTGAGCTCAAGCTATCTGCTCACCTTGGCCTCCCAAACAGGCATGAGCCACTGCATCCAGCTGACCTCATTTAACCTTAATGACCTAAATTCTTCTGTCTCCACATACAGTCATATTGGGGTCTGGGGCTTCAACACAGAGTTTTTGTTGGAACACAATGCACTCTATAGCACAATCCAACATGCTTCTTTCCCTCCAACAGTTCCATATATATATATATATATATATATATATATATATATGTATATTTGGGTGTATATATTTGAAAATGATCATTGGAACTCACTTCCCTTTGCCCCCAGCCTGTCATCCCATGTGGCTTACAACATTTCGAAGAAAGAGGGGCTTTAATCAAATGTTAAATGGCTAGCAATGGAAACAAAATACTGATTTACACCCCAACCTGGATGATTCTCAAATGTGTTACATGATGTTAAAGAAGTCAGACTCAAAAGACCACTAAATGAGTGATTCTGCTTATATGACATTCTCTAAAAGGTTAAACGATAGGAGTAGAAAATGGATCAGTGGCTTGTGGATCTTTTGAGGCAGGAATCAGGATGGAGAAAGGAGTCAGCTTCAAAGCAATATGGGGGAATTTTGGCGAATAGTAGAACTGTTCCATGTCTTGAGCGTGATGATGGTCATACAACTGAATGCACCGGTCAACTTGAAGCACTATGCCATAAAACGTGTCTTCTTTTTACTGCATGTAAATTTTACTCAGAGTGTCTGGGATTGCTGTCACCCATGTGCTGTCACGCGAAGCCTGGGGCCCAAGATGCTCATCCTAGATCTGCTCTTCTGCCTCCTTGGGTGTACCTTAGAGGGACTCTTCTTATACAATTTGTTTTTATAATAGCCAGCCACTCATCAAACATAGTTTTTACTTTTCTCTTTATCTCTGTCCTTATTGATTTCTATACCTGGGAGACAGGCTTGGCACGGAGCAATTTAATTTACGTTGTCTGGCACTATGTGCACAATGCCGTGAGATCCATATGGTTTTCCTCAGTTTCCTGATTAAGAAACTGCATCTTGTCTTTCCTTCAAGTAACACAGGTGGTAAAATGGTAGAGTAGCATTTCCACCTTGGTATGCCTGGTATCGTCCATGTTCACTTATGGCTTCCTGATTAGTTTGTCTCCTGTTAAATATTGCCAACATTTCCTTTCATGACTCAGTGTTAATGAGAATGCTACTTACCAGGAACCCCAACCCAAACCAAATATCTCTGTGATCCCAAGAGGATGACAACATCCACTGAAACTTCTTCCTCTAAGGCTCCCACATCTTCACATCTCTTCCGCTCATGTGCCCAACTCTGAAATAATTGTTGTGGACACAGGATTGCATACATTTTGATTGGCTTAAGCCAATTCTAAGCCTCACTGCAAGGCTGAGAAATGCTGTTTTGTTCAGAAGGAGAAAGTGGAGTGAGCTGCTGGGAAGGCTTCCAACAAATATCTCCTACAGTCCTCAAGCCTGACCAAAAAAGCTCACTCACTGGCCAAAAATATGTTTCCTATTACCTATGGATGTGTTGTCAACATCTTTTTTCTGTAAAGATGCAGACGGGGTGGGAAGGTGTCTTGTCTGACACAAGTATCTGCGGTCAGTCTCTGGAGGGGCACCCTGAGCTTGCTGGAGCAGCACCACTTTCTCAGTCAAGGGGAAAGAGTTAGGAGGTGACTTTGGAGTGTGGCAAGAGAAAGCGCAATCTTCCTTTTCTTTCTAAATCCACAAGCATCTGAAGGCTTCCGTGGATATAATTCTGGTGAGAATGGAAAGAAGAGGAGATTTGTGGTCATTTTTGGACAATAGTTAGAATCAACATTTATTTAGTGTCTTATGCAGTATATATTTACGGGATTTATAAACAAACAGCATGTGGAGACTGTTGCATACTGAGTTAAAGATGTGGTTTTCTCAAACCACATTCCATTTTCCAAAGATCTCCATTTGGTTTGCATGCCAGATCTGCACATTGCTTGTCACCAGGGGTGGAGCTTTTCATCCTTTACTCCAAACCTGTGACAGAGACAGCTGCTTGTCCTCAATATGTGTTCTCTCTCTTTTTTCTACAGTCATAATAATAGAATAAATTATAGAATAAAAAGCTATGTTCTCCATTCTCCTTTAAGACTTGTCATGGCCGTGAGATTAAGTTCCATTCAATGCGATATAAGCAGAAGGGACATGTGTAACCTCTAGAAAGCATTGTTTTAAAAAAATTTTTTAGAGACAGGGTCTCACTCTGTCATTCAATTTGTAGTGCAGTGATAGGATTGTGGCTTGCTGCAGACTCGAACTCATGGCCTTAAGAGATCTTCCTGTCTCAAGCCTCCTGGGTAGTGAGTCGCTGGGACTACAGGCACGTGTCACCATGCCCAGATAATTGTGTATTTATTTATTTTTTTGGAGACAAGTTTTCACTATGTTGCCCAGATTGTTTTTGAACCTCTGGCCCCAAGAAATCTTAGGAAGCAGTCTTGAAGGAAGGAAATGTGACTTTCTCTTTCCTCTTTCTTCTGGCTGGGATATGGGCAAATTGGCTAGAGCTGGGGTTGTCATCTTGGATCAATGTGAGAATTGTGTGCTGATGTTGGTAGAGAAACAAAATACAAAGAATCTGGGTTCTTGATGAGCATGGAGTCATCATACTAGCCCTGAATTGCCTGTGTTTATGTGTAGGGGAAATAAACTATCATGTACAAGCCATTTCAGTGTTATTTTTCTGTCGCTTGCAACAGAGCCTAATAGTAACATTGATAGCTAATGGTTAAAACAATGTCTAGCTTATAAAAGCTTCACAGAGGGAAGCCTTCAAATGGACTCAGTTCATCTTTACAATAACCCACAAGCGTTATTATTACTTTACCCATTTTATGAATAAGGAAATGTATTCATCTATTCTTGCATTGTTGTAAAGAAATACCCGAGACTTTATAAAGAAAAAAGTTTACAAAGAAAAGAGGTTTCATTGGCTCATGGTTTCACAGCCCGTACAGGAAGCATGATGCTGGCATCTGCTTAGCTTCTGGGGAGGCCTCAAGACACTTCCAATCATGGTAGAAGGTGAAAGGGAAGCAGGCACATCTTGTAAGCTGCAGGGGGAGCAAGAGAGTGGGGGGTGGGTAGGTGCCACACACTTTAAACCACCAGATCTCATGAGAACCCACTATCGTGATGACAGCACCAAGGAGAAGGGTGTTAAACCATGAGAAACTGCCCTCGTAATTCAATGACCACCTACCAGGCCCCACCTCCAACACTGAGGATTACAGGTGAATATGAGATTTGGATGGGGACACAGATCCAAATCATATCGGGAAAGTCAGTCCAAAGTCACACACACACTAAGTGGTGAAATACAGATTTTTGAACCAAGGCTATTTGGCTTGACGGGTCCCTGTACTTGACCTCGATGTTGCCTTTAGCTAACACAAATATTAATACCACCCAGCCAGCCCTTCAAGAGGAATCTGTACAGAAGGAGCTCACGTCTGGCACAGCACAATGAGGAAGTTATTTCTTTCAGAAATTGGTTTCTGATGAATTGAATGCAAATAATCTTGACCATATGGATTAAATTGCCATTAGAATATACATACAGGTTTAAAAGTTGAGAGCAAAGCATGTAGCCAAATACACAGTGTGCTTCCTTGCGCTTGTAAGGCTGGATAATTAGCCTAAAGTGCTGAATGGCCCCAGCACAGTGAAGCTCACCTATTCCTAATTAATTAGGTTTTGTGCTGTTTTTAGAGTATCTCTGGGCAAATTACAGATGAACGGGAAACCATGGCCCAGAACTCTCAAGCTCCTGAGGGCAGATGTGTGTTTGGTGTTTCTAAACCTAATTTATTGTAACCTGAGAAACTTACTCTCTCGTTAACAGATTACTTTTTCTTATTTCTATTTCAGAATTTCATACTTGAAAATCTCTTATGAGCTTTTATAAACTGGGGCAAGCAATCTCAACTCAGACAAAATAAAAGGATTCATATGCATATCCAAGGCAACAGAAATCTTGAAAGATTTTATCACGATTCTTGAATTGCTTGTGAATTCTGACAGGGCTTTGTGGTGGTGTTTGTTTATTCACTAAATTGTTGACGATCAATTGTTTACTAGATGCTGTCTCCTAATGATATGACTTTGGGTAAATTACTTCATATACATTGTCCCTAATTTATACAACATTTATACAGGTTAAAAGTCCTGGCCAGGCACGGTGGCTCACACCTGTAATCCCAGCACTTTGGGAGGCTGAGGCAGACAGATCATGAGGTCAGGAGACCAAGACCATCCTGGCCAACATTATGAAACCCCGTCTCTATTAAAATACAAAAAATCAGCCCAGCATGGTGGCACATGCCTGTAGTCCTAGCTACTTGGGAGGCTGAGGCAGGGGAATCGCTTGAACCCGGGAGCCGGAGGTTGCAGTGAGCAGACATCGTGCTGTTGTACTCCAGCCTGACAACAGAGCTAGACTTCATCTCAAAAAAAAAAAAAAAAAAAAGTCCTTTGTACGTAGTAGGTGACTGAAAATGACAGCTGTAGATGTTATTATCATTGTTTTCAAGGCCCTATGCTAGGCAAAGAAAAAACTAGCATAAAATTAGAGAATATAGGACAAGCTGGGTACAGTGGTTCACTACTGTAATCCCAGCACTTCGAGAAGCCAAGGCAGGCAGATCACTTGAGTTCAGGAGTTCAAAACCAGCCTGGTTAACATGGTAAAATTCTGTCTCTACCAAAAACAAAAACAAAAACAAAAAATATTAGCCAGGTGTGTGCCTCTAGTCTTAGCTACATGGAAGGCTGAGGCAGGAGAATTGCTTGAACCTGGGAGGCAGAGGTTACAGTGAGCTGAGATTGTGCTACTGCACTCCAGCCTGGGCCACAGAGTGACACTGTCTCAAAAAGAAAAAAAAAAAAAAAGAGAGAGAGAAAAAGAAAATATAGGGAAAATGTGCTGTACTCTGTCTCTACCTTGACTGAGATGGCTACTCATTCATTTTTATGAGTATGTTTATTCAGCATCTGTTATTTTCCAGTTACGTTGCTAGGTACTGAACACTTAAACTGATGCTTGGTTTTGGTTTTAAGAACTCTCCTTACAATCTAGAGCAGCACAGTCCAGCAGAAATATAATGGGAGCCACAGACGTAATTGAGATTTCCTAGCAGTCACATGGGAATGTAAAAGAAAACAGGTACAATAAATGTGTTAATTTAACAAACTTGTTCATGTATTTGTTTCCATTACCTTTGTTATCTTCTCAATATAAATTAAATATAAAAAATACTAATAAAAAATTTCACGTTACTTTTCATACTAAGTCTTCATGTAGTTTATATTTTACGAAAAGCACATGTTAATTCAGATGCTAAGTTTCCATAGAAAATACTTGGTCTGTTTTAGATTTCATAAAATTTACACCTGAAAAAGTAGATTTGCAAACTCCCATTGTTTCATACTTTTAAAATTTCCATAAAGAAAATCAAATATCAACTTTTATATTTATTAGAATTAAATAAAATTAAATTGATTTCCGTTGGGTGACAGTTTAAGTGTTCAACAGCCACACGTGACCAGGCATTACTGTAATGAACAGCATGGGTCTGGAGAGGGTGGTAACCACTAAATAATCATAGGAATAATAGTTCAGTGAAAACATGTAAGGATTTTGGGGGAGCCATATGCAGCACCGAGAAAGCATAACCAGAGGATCAGTGCCTGGCCTGGGAGATAAGGACACTTTCCTTGAAAAAGGGATATTTGGACCAAGGTCCAAAAGATGATCAGGAATTTTTTGGATAAGGAGGTTGGGAAAGACCATCTGCATGCCAGGCAAGGTGACTCACACCTTCAATCCCAGCACGTTGGGAGGCCAAGGTGGGTGGATCACTTGAGATCAGGAGTCCAAAACCAGCCTGGCCAACCTGATGAAACCCCATTTCTACTAAAAATACAAAAAATTAGCCAGGTATGGTGGTGTGTGTCTATAATCCCAGCTACTCGGGAGGCTAAGGCAGGAGAATCACTCGAAGCCAGGAGGTGGAGGTTGCAATGAGCCAGGATCATGCCACTGCACTCCAGCCTGGGCAACAGAGTCAGACTCCATCTCAAAAAAAAAAAAAAAAAAAAGAGCATGTGCAAAGGCCCTGTAGTAGGAGGGAACATGGAATTTAAGAGAGAACAGAAAGAAAGCTAGTGTGGCTGGAATTTTTTTTAAAAAGGAGTACAATAGATAATGCGATTAAGATTGATAAAGTCTGGGCCATTCAGGAACTTATGCACTAAAGACCCAAATCCCTACCATGACCTAAGAGCATTGAGAAATTAATGAAAGATTTTTAAGCAGTCATGTGATTGAATTTGCATTTTTTTAAAAAATAAGTTTTCCCCCTTATACCATGTTCTCTAAGAGACCTCAATAGAATGCTTCAGGAATCACTGACACACATTCATGATTGGCAAGTGAGAAGAAACCCATGTTCCATCTCAGGATTAGAGGACTTCATCTACAATGTACAACCTAGGAATGTAAGGTGGTTCCCTAAGGGTAGGAACTAGGTGAGATTAACCCAATCCCTTCCCTGCCCATCTGGTGGAAGATGAAATTCCCTCTCAATCGCTGTTCAAATTCCCAGCAGCTTGCAACCTAAAGGACCATGGCAGCTGTCTAACACTGAATTATATAACAGAAATTCTGCAGACAAGGAGGTGACAGGTGTGGGGCCCGACTAGAGTGCCTGGTACTGGATGGAGCTGGACAAATGTCAGTTTTTTTTTTTTTTTCTGAAGTTTTATTATTTTTTGTCCAAGCAATGAGATACTTTGTTTTGCCTCTTAAATTGACTAAGATGAGAAGCGGAAAAGAAAATATTCAGTATTTGTGAGGATTTGGGGAATATTGCTGTCTTTATTATTATTATACCTTCAGTTCTGGGATACGTGTGCAGAGCGTACAGGTTTGTTACATAGGTATACACGTGTCATGGTGGTTTGCTGCATCCATCATACCATTGCCTACATGAGGTATTTCTCCTAATGCTATCCCTCCCCTAGCCTCACACTCCCTGCTGTCCCTCCCCTACACCCCCACCCTCTGACAGGCCCTGGTGTTCCCCTCCCTGTGTCCATGTGTTCTCATTGTTCAACTTCCACTTATGAGTGAGAACATGCGGTGTTTGGTTTTCTGTTCTTGTGTCAGTTTGCTGAGAATGATGGTTTCCAAGCTTCATCCATGTCCCTACCAAGGACATGAACTAATCCTTTTTTTTTTTTATGGCTGCATAGTATTCTATGGCATATATGTGCCACATTTTCTTTATCCAGCCTATGTAGCATTGATGGGCATTTGGTTGGTTCCAAGTCTTTGCTATTGTGAACAGTGCTGCAATAAACATACATGTACATGTGTCTTTATAATAAAATGATTTATAACCCTTTGGGTATAAACCCAGTAATGGGATTGCTGGGTCAAATGGTATTTCTAGGTCTAGATCCTTGAGGAATCACCACACTGTCTTCCACAATGTTTGAACTAATTTATACTCCCACCAACCGTGTAAAAGTGTTTCTATTTCTCTACATCCTCTCCAGAATCTGTTGTCTCCTGATTTTTAAATGAATGTCATTTTAACTGGCGTGTGATGGTATCTCAACGTGGTTTTGATTTGCATTTCTCTATTGACCAATGATGATGGGCTTTTTTTTCATGTGTTTGTTGGCTGCATGAATGTCTTCTTCGGAGAAGTGCCTGTTTATATCCTTTGCCCACTTTTTAATAGGGTTGTTTGTTCTTTTCTTGTAAATTTGTTTAAGTTCTTTGTAGATTCTGGATATTAGCCCTTTGTCAGATTGGTAGATTGCAAAACTTTTTTCCCATTCCCACCATAGTTTCTTTTGCTGTGCAGAAGCTCTTTAGTTTAATTAGATCCCATTTGTCTATTTTGGCTTTTGTTGCCATTGCTTTTGGTGTTTTAGTCATGAAGTCCTTGCCTATGCCTATGTCCTGAATGGTATCGCCTTGGTTTTCTTTTAGGGTTTTTAAGTGTTAGGTCTGATGTTTAAATCTTTAATGCATCTGGAGTTAATTTTTGTATAAGGTGTAAGAAAGGGATCCAGTTTCAGCTTTCTGCATATGGCTAGCCAGTTTTTCCAACACCATTTATTAAACAGGGAATCCTTTCCTCACTGCTCTTTTTTCTTTTTTAGGTTTGTCAAAGATCAGATGGTTGTAGATGTATAGCATTATTTCCGAGGTCTCTGTTCTGTTCCATTGGTCTATATCTCTGTTTTGGTACTAGTACCATGCTTTTCTGGTTACTGTAGTATAGTTTGAAGTTAGGTAGTGTGATGCCTCCAGCATTTTTTTTTTTGGTTAGGATTGTCTTGGCTATGTAGGCTTTTTTTTTGGTTCTATATTAAATTTAAGGTGGTTTTTTTCCAATTCTGTGAAAAAAGTCAATGGCAGCTTGATGGGGATAGCATTGAATCTATAAATTAGTTTGGGCAGTATGGCCATTTTCATGATATTAATTCTTCCTAACCAAGAGCATGGAATGTTTTTCTATGTGTTTGTGTCCTCTCTTATTTCCTTGAGCAGTGGTTTGTAGTTCTCCTTGAAGAGATCCTTGACATCTTGCGTTAATTGTATTCCTAGGTATTTTATTCTCTTTGTAGCAATTGTGAATGGGAGTTCACTCATGATTTGGCTCTCTGTCTATCATTGGTATATAGGAATTCTCGTGATTTCTGCATATTCATTTTGTATCCTGAGACTTTGCTGAAGTTGCTTATCAGCTTAAGGAGATTTTGGGGCTGAGACAATGGGGTCTTCTAAATATACAGTCATGTCATCTGCACATAGAGACAATTTGACTTCCTCTTTTAGTAATTGAATACCCTTTATTTCTTTTTCTTGCCTGATTGCTCTGGCTAGAACTTCCAATACTATGTTGAATAGCAGTGGCCAGAGAAGGCATACTTGTCTTGTGCTGGTTTTCAAAGGGAATGCTTCTAGTTTTTGCCTATTCAGTATGATATTGGCTATGGGTTTGTCATAAATAGCTCTTATTATTTTGAGATATGTTTCACTGATACCTAGTTTATTGAGAGTTTTTAGTATAAACGGCTGTTGAATTTTGTTGAATGCCTTTTCTGCATCTATTGGGATAATCATGTGGTTTTTGTCTTTGGTTCTGTTTATGTGATAGATTACATTTATAGATTTGAGTATGTTGAACCAGCCTTGCATCCCAGGGATGAAGCCGACTAGATTGTGATGGATAAACTTTTTGATGTGCTGTTGGATTAGGTTTGCCAGTATTTTATTGAGGATTTCTGCATCACTGCTTATCATGGATATTGGCCTGAAATTTTCTTTTTTAGTTGTGTCTTTGCCAGGTTTTGGTATCAGGATGATGCTGGTCTCATAAAATGAGTTAGGGAGGATTCCCTCTTTTTCTATTGTTTGGAATAGTTTCAGAAGGAATGGTAGCAGCTCCTCTTTGTACCTCTGGTAGAATTTGGCTGTGAACCCGTCTGGCCCTGGACTTTTTTTGGTTGGTAGGCTATTAATTCCTGCCTCAATTTCATACCTTGTTATTGGTCTATTCATGGATTCAATTTCTTCCTGGTTTAGTCTTGGAAGGGTGTAAATGTCCAGGAATGTATCCATTTCTTCTAGATTTACTGTTTTATTTGCATAGAGGTGTTTATAGTATTCTCTGATGGTAGTTCATATTTCTGTGGGATTGGTGGTGATATCCCCTTTATTGTTTTTTATTGCATCTATTTGATTCTTCTCTCTTTTCCTTTTTTTTGTTAGTCTGGCTAGTGGTCTATCTATTTTGTTTATCTTTTCAAAAAAAAAAAAAACAGCTCTTGGATTCACTGATTTTTTGAAGGGTGTTTTGCGTCTCTACCTCCTTCAGTTCTGCTCTGCTCTTAGTTATTTCCTGTCCTCTGCTAGCTTTTGAATTTGATGTTGTTCCTCTAGTTCTTCTAATTGTGACATTAGGGTGTCGATTTTAGATCTTTCTTCATTTCTCTTGCAGGCATTTGGTGCTACAAATTTCCCTCTACATGCTGCTTTAAATGTGTCCCAGAGATTCAGGTATGTAGTGTATTCATTCTGATTGGTTTCAAAGAACATCTTTATTTCTGCCTTCATTTCATTATTTATCCAGTAGTCATTCAGGAGCAGGTTGTTCAGTTTCCATTTAGTTGTGCGGTCTTGAGTGAGTTTCCTAATCCTGAGTTCTAATTTGATTGTACTGTGGTCTGAAAAACTGTTATGATTTCCATTCTTTTGCATTTGCTGAGGAGTGTTTTATTTCCAATTATGTGGTCAATTTTAGAATAGGTGTGATGTGGTGCTGAGAAGAATGTATACTGTGAGCTAAGACTGCTGTGCTAGCTGTGAGAATTTCGAACCAGTGGATCTTAGCTTGCTGGTATTTGTGAGAATGGGACCCACCGAGGCAGATCACTTAGCACCCTCACTTCAGCCCCCTTTTTCATGGGAATGGGCGGTTCTGTCTCACTGGCGTTCCAGGTGCAGCACATTTCTGCTTTTCTTCCTATATAACTCCACCAAAGACATTTTTTCCCCACCAAGTTTTCTAATGGGCTGAAATAAAGTAGAGGATAGGGACCAGGTATTCTACATTAGCACATCTCAACCTGTAGCATAAATCACCCACAGACCTTGTTAAAATGAAGATTCTAATTGGGCGGATCTGCTGGGCCTGAGGGTCTGCATTTCTAAAAGCTCCCAGGTGATGCTGATGCTACTGACCCAAGACCACACTCAGAAAGCCTATGTCTCTACAAAAATCTGCATACAAGTATATTGGTAGCAGCTTTACTCACAATCGCCCAAATTTGGAAGCAACCAAGATATCCTTTAACAGGACATAGTAGGATAAATATGAACAGTTTATGAATAAACTGTATACATTCAGACAATGGAATATTGCTTAGCACTGAATAAAAATGAGCTATCAAGCCAAGAAAAGACATGGTGGCAACATAAATGCATATTAGTAAGTGAAAGAAGCCAATTTGAAAAGGTTAGATACTGTATCATTCCAACTATATGACATTCTGGAAAGGGCAAAACTATGGAGAGAGTAAAAAGATCAGGGATCGCCAGGAATGAAGTAGTGGGAAGGATGGACAGGTGGAGCACAAAAGATTTTCAGGGAAGTGAAATTACTCTGTATGATACAAGTGATAGACACATGTCATTATATATTTGTCCAAACTCATGGAATGGACATAAAGAGTGAACCCTGATGTAAACTGTGACTTTAGATGATAATGGTATGCCATTGTAGGTTCATCAATTTTAACAAATATAACACCCTAATGTGGGAGAGGCTACATGTATGTCATAAGTATACAGACATCTCTATGCCTTCCCATCAATTTTGCTGTGAACCTAAGACTTCTGTAAAAATCATCTTTAAAAAAAAAAATCCTCTGTTCATCCCTCCCTCCCCCTCAAGCCCTGGCAATCACTGATTTTTGGTGTTGTTACTGTCTCCATAGTTTTGCCTTTTCCTGAATGTCACGTAGTTGGTATTATGTAGTATCCACACACACTCATACACACAGCAGGGAACTGTATATAGTTAATAATTTACTTTTTCGTTTTTAAATGCCATTTTTGTGAAATTCAAAAGCTACAAGCCCCGATGACAATGGTCTTTGTGCTCCCAGCTCAGACTGATTTGCGAGTCTCAGTGAAAAGTCCACTAGGGGGAGAAGTTTAGTAGCACTGGAACTCTTGGTCAGCCAGAAGTGATTTTTTTTCCCCCTTGAAGAGTTGGCTTCTCAATAAACAAAAGATCACTCTCATAATTAAACACTCCCATGCCAGATGGCCTGATGTGCGTGTCCGAAGATTTTCCTGCGGCACACGTGAATGAATGCTCAGCAGAAGCGTGGCGGGCATCCGTAAAGGGCTGATGCATCCATCCCACGGCAGCCAAAGGGTAGGCGTCTGGGAGCAAGAGCTTGAGCACCTCTAAATGTCGTGGCTGTGCGTATTTATTCACCATGAGTGAAACAAAGTCCCGGGTTGCTTAGGCATTGTTGAGGAGATTGCACTAGGCTCGCAGAGGGCTTCCTGGAATGCTGTACACATAGTGGGGCTGTTCTCAGTACAGGTTAGGGGCAGACACCCAACAGTGCTGAGAGATTCTTCCTGGGGCAGGACAAGTGTGCCCAGAAGCATGTGTTATCCAGAGAGAGGGCACCTTGACTCACTGTAGGCTTTGAGCTGCATGGTACAATCATAGTGTTGTTCTGAGTGCCACACTTCCTAAGACGATGTGTGTCATAGTGCCAGAGGTTCAACCATCAAGAAATCATGTTTTGGAAGGAGTGGCCCAAGACAGACATCATTTGTAGACACTTTTCTCAATTTCTGCCATGGCTGTGTGCCACATTTCTTTAGTTGCCTTTAAATAGAGTCATTTTAGTTACGATCAAGTAAGTTATTTTCAGAAGACACATATAACTATTATAATTGGAAAAACAAGTTCCATTTGCCATAAATAGAAAGCATGTGTAAAAATAAATTCAACAAAGACACAACCATATTACTAAACTCTAGCTAGAGACTGTGGCCTCCTCAGGGTTTTGAGCCTGAGATCTGCTCCCTAGTCTTCAGTGGAATTAGCAAGTACTAGAAAGAGGTTTAAAAGATGTTTTAGTTCCTACATGAGGTTTTTCTTTTGTTTTCTTTTAACAAAATAATCAAGATGCCTGAAAGCCTGAGAGATACAGAGCCAGGGTCAGAGTCCTACTAACCTACTGTATTAGTCCATTTTTACACTGCTATAAAGAATGCCCAAGAGTGGGTAGTGTAAAAAGGAAAGAGGTTTAATTGACTCACAGTTCTGTGTGGCTGAGGAGCCTCAAGAAACTTACAGTCGTGGCAGAAGGCAAAGGGAAGACAGGCATCTTCACATAGCTTTTTCTTTCTACGTGATTCAGAGTTACTTAATATCTATGCATAGCCAGCCAACCTGTAACCCACTTAAAACCACCTAACATACCACCAGTGGAATTCCTCTAACACATTTTCCTCTAAAGCTGGGTTAACACAATTTTAAATAAAAGAGATGAAAGCATCACCTGCCAGAAAGCTTTTCCTCTGCTGCCCAGAGGTGAGAAGCTGCTCAAGTCCTTCAAGAAGGAAGCTGCAGATCTAACCCCAAAGCTGTGTTGTCAAATATAACAGATAAACTAGAGTTTAAAAGCACCTTATTACCTAGCTAGCAGTCTCTATTTCTCTCTGTGTTTTAGCATCTCCAGATAAAAATATTTGAGGTAGTTTCTAGGAGCTTTGACCCCTCTGGGGTGAACGAACTAAGGTCTGTTCAGTAAGATTACTTAGGAAGAACTTGGACAAAGTCTCTTCCTCATTTCATCTCTCTCCGTCACTTGACAGTCTGTTTGCCGCTAAGCCTTACAGTTTTTGCAGTCTGCTCCCCGGTTTTTATCCTAGATGATGCTTCCATTAGTCTAAACTCTCACTTGCGGTTGCCTGAACATTAATAATGCTTTTCTGACCTCTCCACCCTTTAGTCCATCATCCACAGAAAGTGATCTTTTAATCACATTTTTTTTACTCTGGTCTTCCTCTGCATAAAGATTTCTAAGTAACTTGCTCAAAGTCATGGAAATTGTGAGTGGCAGAGCTGGGATCCAAATTCAATTGTCTGGTTCCAGAGGCCATAATTTATCACCATATGAGTCTTCTTTACCAAAGAATTTAAACAATTGACATTTTGTGAAGAGGTATTTTGTAGATGTTCAGAACCCAAATATGTTCAGTGTTTCCCAAGTATAAAAATAGATATTAACAAATCAGCATTCATTAAGCATGAGATTAATCTGGACACTGGGTGGCACTGTGAAGTTTGGGAGGTAGGGCTAGCTCCTGGGCTGGCTGAATCCAGAAACCAGGTAATGTGGTTTGGCTGCGTCCGCACCCAAACTCTTATCTTGAATTGTAATCCCTATAATCCCCGCGTGTCAAGGGAGAGGCTAGGTGTAGGTAATTGAATCATGGGGTTGATTTACCCCAGGCTGTTCTCATGATAGTGAGTGAGTTTCACGTGATTGGACGGCTTTATAAGGGGCTCTTCCCTCTTCCTCTTTACTTCATTTCCTGCTGCCTTGTGAGAAAGATGTTTGTCTTCTTTTGCCCTTCTGCCGTCATTCGAAGCTTCTTGAGGCCTCCCCAGTCATACGGAACTGTGAGTCAATTAAACCTCTTTCCTTTATACATTACCCACTCTTAGGTAATCTTTATAGCTGTGTGAAAATGTGCTAACACACCAAGTTGGTAGGACTCTGTCCCTGGCTCTGTATCTCTTAGCCGTGCTTAAATGTGCATGTTCCATTCTTGAACAGATCTTCCCCTAGTGGTAATGAGACGGCTGACCCAGCTGGGTGTGGTGGCTCATGCCTGTAATCCCAGCACTTTGGGAGGCCAAGGTGGGTGGATCACGAGGTCAGGAGTTCGAGATCAGCCTGGCCAACATGGTGAAACCCTGTCTCCACTAAAAATACAAAAATCAGCCAGGTGTAGTGGTGTTTGCCTATAGTCCCAGCTACTCGGGAGGCTGAGACAGAAGAACCACTTAAATCTGTGAGGCGGAGGTTGAGGTGAGCCACGATTGTGCCATTGTACTCCAGCCTGGGCAACAAGAGTGAAACGCCGTCTCAATAATAATTGATGATGATGATGTAGAACTCAATAGAGTATTAAACTCGAGCATCTGCTCAAGAGCTCCTCTGCTCCCCCTCCCTTAAACTTCTCCTTTTACTTATCTGCTTTCTTTGATGTATTGGTTGTGTTTCAAATTTGCAAATGCTCAGCCGAGGGGTTAGGGGTGAGACTGGTGTGTGGTAGAGGCATTTGGAATTGATTCATGATAGTGGTTGGTGAAAAAAAACACTTGAATTCTTGGCTTTTCCCATCTCAAGCCCTGGTTCTGTGTTTTAGAATGGGAGTTTTGAGCTTGTGGGCCATAGATAATTTTAGATGTTTGTACATGTTCTGGAAGTTGGCTTTCAAACTTTGTGCTCATATGTATATGAGAAATTTAGGTGGAGGGATCTATGGCCTTATCAATATCTGAAGGTGATTTCTGACCCTGAGAAATGTAAAATACCACCACCTTGGAGACTCCTGTTCTTAAGGACCAAGGTCTCTTCACTAAGATTGCTCAGGAAGAACTTGGACAAAGTCTGCCCCTCATTTCATCTTTTAGTGAACTTGTTTCACCTTCTAGTGAATTGGAACTCTGAAAGCCCAAGCTGCCAGCCCAGCACCTTTCCTGTGTCCTAGGATTTTAGAAATATGAAAGGAATTTGTTTTGCTGAGTAATTTTGAGTAACTTGAGCTCTGTATTTAGGGGAAAAAAGAAAAATCGATTAAGCAGACCTGTGCCCTATGGCATAGATAAAATTTCTTTAACTCAGATGTCCCCCCACATTGAAATCACTGTTATGCTGGTGGTCCAGGAAGTGGCATGCCTGAGCTTTAGAGAACCAGACTCATCACTCCGGCGATCTTTAATAGAACTCTTTGTTGAACAATGGTTTTTACCCCAGAATGTGATCACAGCTGTTTTATTTTAGTTAATGCAGCAATTCAAGCAATTAAATCCATATTCCTCTGTGGCTATTTATTTTCACGAAGTAATTCTTAGTGTATTGTCATGAGAGAATTCTTTGAGACTTGCGAAGTTAAAACAGTATGTGGAAATTCTTTTTTCTTCTAAAAAAGCCACATCTGCTTCTTCAAGTTGTCTTCCCTGTGTTGATGTCTCCTAAGGATGTCAAGTTGTAATCTCTAGGAGTTGGGTTCAATGGCGAGAAATGAGATTTATTCTTAAGGGACTATAGAATAAATATTATGGTAAATCACAGCCTAGCAGAAGGAGAAGGATCTATTTCTTTCCACAGCGAGATAACCCAAAGCATATAGGTAATGTTGAGATCCTAAACAGTTACAAATTAAATCAAAAGTGATTAGTTCCTGGTTGTAAAAGTGTACAGTACATGAATAAAAGACTTGATGTATCTGATTGTGACTCCCTTCTCTTCCTTGTGGTTGTATATTGTGTAATTATTTCAAACCGTCATTCAGCAAATGTTTGTTGAGCTGCTACTATGTGTCAGAAATGAAGAAGATGGGTCCAACTCTTGACCTTGTTCAGTTTCCATCATTTCTGGAAATAAAGACAAAGAGCAAGCCAATAAAAACAATGAATAGGAGAATTATAGACTATCGTATGTGCTACCAGGGAAATAAAGGGACTGAAGTAGAAAAATAATTGAGAAAGGTTACTTTAAAAATACAGCCATGGAGCCTCTTTTGAGGACTGAATACTTAAACTGAAGCTTAAAGGAAAAGATGATTGTTAAAGGAAGGATTCATATATTCATGTGAATAGGAGAAAAGGGCATTCCACATAAAGGAAATTGCTCATGCACAGGCATAAGATGGGAAAGAGCTTGGCATGTTTGAAAAACTACAGGGTGAGTGACATGGAATGGTGAGATGAGAATGAATGGAAAATGAATATTATTACTCACCCCATTGAACTGTGATCATACTCTTGGGTCCGAAATTACATGGGCATAGTTAGTGCCATTTGGCTTGTCACTGCCCTAGGGATAAGGCGTGTTCCTCTCAACAAAATACAGGCTATAAAGAGACTGTGGGTGGGTGGGCACAAAAAATGGTGGGGTGCTTTAAGAAGGGAGCAAATACAGTGATTGGTTTTTGTTTAGCAAAACTACAATGAGCACAGCAATCAACCTGCGGAGCTCACACAGCCAGAAGTCAACCAAGATGCCTGAGAAATTGTTCCAGTCATTGGAGCTATACAGGAACCTCTACCAGGGAAACATGATTTTACCTTGTTGGTGTTTGCTATATTGATTGCCTTTTCTGCTTTTAAATTAAAAGAGAAATTGCCTAATTTAGTCACCACTTTCAACCGTAACAAGAGAAGGAAGGAAGGGCTCCTACTCACTGCATCCTTCCTAAGACTTGGGTTAAGGAATGAAGAGGCAATTTGGGTTGGTGATGGCAGCAGGAATCAGAAGGTGGAGAGGAGGGAACATGATTAAGGTCTATTCTGTGAACTTCTCTCCTCTTCTTCCCCTAAATGAGTCAGGTTATTACTCTAATACGTGTGGTTTATTAAAATGATCTAAAAACATTGGGTTGGACACCATGTTGTCTATTGAATTCACTTTCACTGAGCACTTACTTGAGGTCAAGCCCTGGAACAGGTAGCTTGGATATATTAGTATGAGTTCCATACCGACTCTCACTGCAAGAAGCTTGAAAACATTAGGAAGAGTCATCATATATATAAATAAGTGCAGTGACAATTCAAAACAAGAATATGTTATTTCTGGAGGGAGGAATCTGGAAAGGTTTTATGAGTGAGGAGGAATTCCGGACAGACTTTAAATGATGACGTTTGGGTGACAGATAAGAGCTGGAAGAATCTCAACATGATCATAGACTGGGCAGTAAGACTCAGTTATTGGTGTATGTATATGTTGTTGGAGTAGAGGAGGCTTTAAAAATGAAATGTAATACATGTGGGGCTTGATACCTAGGTAACGGGTTGATAGGTGCAGCAAACACCATGGCACATATTTGCCAGTGTAACAAATCTGCACATCCTGTGTATTTGTCCTGGAACTTTAAATTTAAAAATAAAAGATAAAAATAATGAAGATAGTCAAGATCCATTCCCAGTGGTTCTGATTAACAAGGCCTAGGAATCTGAATATTCAAAGCACTGCCCATGGATCTGATCCAGAGGATCCAAGGACTACAGCTGGAGAAATGTTGGTCTGAAAGGGAAAAGGTGGACTTGAGAGGCAAAAATTCTTGAAGGGCATTTTTGTGGTGTCAATCTGGAAATACTGGTAGAACCATACATACAAAAAGTCTGACATTCTCAGTGCTTTATTTTACAACATAACGACCATTTTTTGAGTCAGTATGAACGAGATCCTCAAAAGAACATTGTAAGAAAGTTATTATAGTCTCATTTAAGATGACGGCACCTAACCTAAGACATGGTTAAATAACATTTTCCAGGTTCCCCACATAGTAAGTGGAAAAGCTGGGATTTAAACCCAGGTGGTCCAATAGTAATGGATGTGGGGGGGGTCAATGTGATTAGAACAGAGATTTAGGATGACAATTGACTGCATGATGAAAGAGAAGAAATGGGTGGTACAGCTCTAGTGTAACTGCTCAGACAGACAAGGGTTAGGTACAAAAGATCTGCCCTAGTTGCAAGAGAAGGGAGATGCTGCATGAATCCCCAGAACCTTTTGTCAGATTGAATCACATGAGGCTGAGTAGAAAAACCACACTTGTTAGTCTCTCAAGATTTTGGCAAGGCAGCAGAGGCCTTGCATAACCAGTCTTACGGAAACCTTTTCCCTTTGGGACTCCTAGTGCTTGGTTATTGTGTGTATCCATTATGTATAATATATTTACTCTTAAGTTTTTCTGGCACACAGTGGAACAAAAAGTGGTTGAAGTTACAATCCCTGGGATCAAATCCTAACACACTATTTACTCTCTGCATGATGTTGTGCATTTAAATCTTTCTATGCCTCAGTTTTCTCATTTGAAAATGCAGAAATAGTAGCTACATTTTCAAACAGTCGACAATGGAGTTTAAAGGAAATAACGCCTGTTATAGGCTTGGAACCAGCTCTCATACAGAATAAGCACTCAGTAATGGTTAGCATTTATTGATGGCAACTTTTTTTTTTGGGAAAGATACTTGCTTGCTCACCCAAGCCGAAGTGCAGTAGTGCAATCTCAGCTCACTGCAACCTCTCTCTCATGGTATCAAGCAATTCTTGCCTCAGCCTCCCCAGTAGCTGGGATTACAGGTGTCAACCAGCAGATCTAGCTAATTTTTTATTTTTGGTAGAGATGAGTTTCACCATGTCGGCCAGGTTGGTCTCAAACTCCTGACCTCGGCCTCCCAAAGTGATGGGATTACAGCCATGAGCCACCATGCCCCGCCTGATGGCTACTTTCAATTCTATTTGAATTTCTTCAATTTCCAGACCTTTTGAAATTGGGACATGCTTCTCTCTAGGTTTTAAGTCATTATACGTTCACTGATGAGAGAAGTTTCTATATCAAGTGTCTGTCTTTTGAAAAGCACGACAATGGACAGTGATCAAGAGGAAATTTCTCTCCTTAATTTTATTGCTTTTGCAGCATCAAAGGAGTATGAAGTGGGTTGGTAATTCAGTCCTAGAAGAAAATTGGCATGTTAAACCTATTATTGTAATTGTATCAAACTTGGCTCTTCCAGTGGCAATGAGAAGCACCATCATGGTAGGATTTACTTCTTAAAACATGAACAAGGCACTGCTCAAGAGAAGGAAGGAGAATATTTTCTTTTTAATCATGCTGCCTAGCAATGTCTCCGGGGCTGTTAAGAAGGTAACTTTTATATATGATTCAGATAAGTCTAATGATTAAAGGTTGATTTTCTGTTATGTTTCTCCTTCTGGACTAAGCAATGCAGCAAGTCTGTGTCTGAAGACGTTCTTCTCATTAGTCTTTTTATTTATTTGGAATTGGTGTCATCATCTACATAAATCATGGCAGTGCTAAGAAGGCTGGCACTAAGTAAGGCTGGCTGTGAAGAAAAAACACTACATTATTGAAAGAGCAGCTTTGCATAGTTAGGAAGAGGGTTCTACTGTAGAGTTCTCAGAGGAAGTTAAATTTATGAAGGAGGCAAAAGAAGGAGACTGAACCAGATATTTAGACCTTAGGGAAGAATAATCCAGGTAGAAGGAAGGGCTAGTGCAAAACCGTGAGCCTTTGCCAGGAAAGTCTTGACACATTTGAGGAGCTGTGAGAAGTTTTGTGTGCTGTGTGTGGTGAGCAAATGAGAAGATGGTGTGAGTGGAGAATTGCCAGGAGCCAGAGGAACATAGGGCTTTGAAGTTCATGATTTCCTTCTGAGTAGAACCGAAGCTGTTGAACACTTCTAAGCAGGGATGTAAGATACTCTGATTTATATATTGTAAAAAATTCCTCTGATCTGGTGGGGAATAGATTAAAGATGACAATTAGAGACAGCGTCAGTTGGGAGTTACTGCTATCTACAATGCAATATAGTAGATACTTTGTGAACTTAGTTAAAAAAATGCTACACAATTTGTTTTAAGTGCTTCAGTTGAAGGAAAATTGGGGATTATTCTAAAGTTCGTGTGTATATGATGATAAGTCATTGTAACCCCTGCAGAGCTGCAGAGGTGTCTTGACTTTTCTGGAAATCATTTCTGAATTCTGCAAATTCAGCCCAGTACCTATCTGTGGGTGTGGAGGCTTCTCCGTAGCTTGGCTTGTCCAACCTGAGAGCATAACATAACAGTTTGAGAGTGCATTGAAGAAAGTCAAAAGCCTGGTCTCTTCAAAAAGGGAAGTGTCTGTCAGTAAAAGGTCATTTACTTAAAGATTAGTACAACCAGAGCCAGAAGAGCCTAGTGGAAGAAGGTGTGGGATGCTGAAAAAAAATAGACACGTCGATATCATAGTTACCAGCAGGAGCTGAGTCAGGTGTGGGTGGAATATCAGGGCAACAGGGCACCTGCTCTTCAGGGGCAATAGGATCCATCCTGCACAAGGCCCAGGACATGGACAAGACCCACCCTCAGGAGCCTACTCATCACCAGACACGGACTAAGCTAATTTGGAAACTTCTGACACTCTTAGAATAATAGCAAGTCAGTTTGGCCAAGGGCAAATGACTGCCAATGGTGAAGTCATTTTACAGAATTTTCCTTGCTTACCCAAACCCTACAGCTAGAGGAAATAAATGAAATTTAAGCAGTATATTGGACTCCCAGACTGAAACTCCTAAGGTAGAAAATGAACGCCCACTTACAGAACCTTAGCTTTTTTCAGAAACCCATGGAATTAATGAAATCCAGCTCTCTGTCCCTAGTTGACCTCAGTTTTCCTTTTCTCACTCCAGGCCCGGTGCCGAGAGTCAGGATTTTAGAAGTATTATCTGAGCCTACTTAGAAGTCACTTCATTTTTCTTGCTCACAGGCGAGGAGGCTAAGATCAATGAATAGGCGTCACTGGGAGCTATAGTGGGAAGAATGCTTTAGTAATTTTACCTGCCTGACAATGGAACAGGCTGCCTTAGGAGGCAATAATAATAATATTAGGTTAACATTTATTGAGCATATACTATGTATCAGACAGTACGCTAAGTGTTTTACATGCATTCTCTTACTTGGTTCACAGCACGGCTCATTTTGCAGGGGAAGAAACCAAGGTCTAGAGAGTTAAGGCCTGTGCTTAAGGTCACACAATTCTACGTTTTTATCCCTGCGGTGGGGCAGTCACTGGTAAACAGACTGGGTGTTTGAAAGGATAAATGAAAGAATGAATTCAATTAAATTCAAGAAATGTTTTTGAAGAGCTCTTATGTGCCAGAGTGTTAGGCATTTTTTGGTAATCACAGACCAATGTGATTTGGATTATGGCAGGAAGAGCCTTCCGGATTACTAGGAACAATTTAGCAGATGCTTTCTAATTTATAAAACTAAACATTTACAACATTCCAGAAAATGTGGCCGGAGTATTTGGTTGCATCTTCAGGTAGAAAAGAATTAAGAAAGGCTTCTTGCATAAGGGGGAATGTTGAAGGATCATGTGGGAAGGAAAAAGACAGGTTGGGGACCACATGGAGTATTCCAGGCTATGGAGCTTACATTTTATTCACGTGGGTTTGAGGAAGTCATTAATGCTTTTTCTGGTAGGGGGTGATCTGAAAGTGTCAAGAATTACCTGCTGGCTGGAAATGAAGAGACCTACTTAAAGAGCTAAGGCCGGCCAGTCATGGTGGCTCACACCTGTAATCTCAGCACTCTGGGAGGCCAAGGCAGGTGGATCACCTGAGGTCAGGAGTTTGAGACCAGCCTGGTCAACATGGCAAAACCCCGTCTCTACTAAAAATACAAAAAATTAGCTGGGCATGGTGGTGTGTGCCTGTACTCCCAGCTACTCAGGAGGCTGAGGCAGGAGAATCGCTTGAACCTGGGAGGCACAGTCTGCAGTGAGCTGAGATTGTGCCATCCCACTCCAGCCTGGGTGACAGAGCAAGACTGTCTCCAAAAACAAACAACAAAAAAGCTAATGTCAGAGGCCAGTTACATGTCTAGGAAGTAGCAGCAAGTCCTGGCCTGGGGTGGTATGAGGGGCGGGGGTTGGCAGGCTGCTGAAAGTTTCTAGAGTCGGTTAGTGAGAAGTAGGAGGCTTCGCAAAGAAGACAGAACCAAGAATGTTTCTTATATTTTAAAATTCATTAACATCGAGGATGATGGTGCCATTAATTAGGAAAATCAGGCAATTTGGGACCTTGGAGCCTGGGAGACAGGGAAATAAAATCTGATTATGGATTTACCATCTATATGGACTACTGAAAAACACTTTTCTTTCTTGGTTTCCAGCCAGGGTGGGTGGGAATTATAGGATTGTTAGGTTCTAACAATCTATGGAGTCTGCTAACTAGTTTTAACTGTAACAACAGGTGTTTCTAAGTACTACCTAGTAAGTCCGTCATGCTGGGGCACAGCCATTGTATTAGTCTGTTTTCACACTGCTGGTAAAGACATACCCAAAACTAGGGAGAAAAAATGGTTTAATGGACTTACAGGTCCACATGGCTGGGGAGGCCTCACAATCATGGCAGAAGGCCAGGAGGAGCATGCCACATCTTCCATGGATAGTAGCAGGCAAAGAGAGAGTTTGTGTAGGGAAACTCTCATTTTAAAAATTACCAGATCTCATGAGACTTACTATCATGAGAACAGCATGGGAAAGACCTGCCCCCATGATTGAGTTACCTACTGTCAGGTTCCTCCCACAACATGTGGGAATTCAAAGTGAGATTTGAGTGGGGATACAGTCAAACCATATTAGCCATTAACAAGACAGATACAAGCGTTGCCTGCGTGGAACTTAGGTTTCTGTGGAAAGGCAGACACTTTCTTTATGATCACACACATAATTAGTAAATTAAAACTGTAGCAAGTGACACAGAGGAAGAATGTTAAGAGTATCTAGCTCCAAACTGGGACTGGATCAAGCTTTCATGAGAAAGGAAATTCAGGTTGAGACCTGAATATAAGTAGATTAGTCCTGGCATATGTACTTTAAGTGCTCTGTTTTCTTGTACTTTAAATAAAAACAGGAATATATGTGAGCCCTTTAGGCTGCTTGAACCTGAAAGCTGAACACATCAGTGAAGTTTGTGGTATAGGTATAAAAGGTCTTGATACAGATCTTCATGATGGAAGGTGCTGCTCACATGCATGTTGCTCATATCAGCTCTTCTTCTGCTGACTTCACCAACTGCCTTGTTAGTTGGCCTTAGGCTGCCTGGGTTATTCTTAAATTCTGAAAATGTGCTTCATTTTCTCCAAAGCGATGACTTGGGAGACCAGAATGACTTGGGAGACCAGAAATGATGCTGTGGTAAGAGAATGACATTGGAATGTGGAGCTGAGGGCTGAGACTCTGGCTAGAGATCACTCAGCCTGCCCACAAATCTAAAAATGCACAGTTTGACTGTAATGCTGGAAAATATCTCCTAATGTCTTGGCTTCTGCCGACAGAAAAGAGAAAGTTAAAATCATGGATGGCAGCAATATTATTAATTCAGGAATCTTAGCACTCCAAGACTGCTTTTTGCCCTAATGATTAAAAAAATCATTGCACAGGGAATTTGTCTTGAACAATGTGCAGCTTATTGAAAAGGGAAGAAAAGATGGAAGGGGGAGCAAAATTATAGATTGAGGACACATCAGGGACTCTTTAGAAATGCTATTGTTCTTGTGGGAGACGAGGCTGGAGTGGGCTAACAGGCTTGTCTGTTGATGCCACTCTGTCATTTTTCATTGCATCTTGCTGTGCTAATTTGGTTGTTGGATGCTTTTTCTTAGTATGTGGAAGCATCTGCCAGGGTTGATCCAAGGAACTTGGAATTGGGCTAAGCCTCTTCATCACTATGATCCAGACATCTCAGCTGCCTTCAGTTTTTTGATTGAAAAGCTCATATTTTTGCTTGTATAGATAACTAGACCCCCAAGGGGGCTTTCAGTTTAATATAAACCCAATAAAATACCAGCCACTGGGGAGAAAGGGTGGCCTCATATTGAAGTCTTCTGTATTTTATTTTATAAAGACAAAAAACAGGGTGGGATGTGGTGGCTTGCACCTGTAATCCCAGCACTTTGGGAGGCTGAGGCAGGAGGATTGCTTGAGTCCAGGAGGTCAAGGCTGCAGTGAGCCGTGGTCATGCCACTGTACTCCAACCTGGGCCACAGAGTGAGATTCTATCTGAAAAAAGAAAACAGAAGACATGAAATAGAACTGCTGAGATCTTCAAGGTATCTCTTTTACTGCAGATGATTTTCACAGGTGACATTTATCTTTATTCAAAAACATTACCTGAGCATCTGCAATATCCATGGGTATGGATTTGATGTGGTGAGCAGTGCAAATACACGAAGACCTATTTCTCCCAAGAGTCTAAGCTTCTTGAGGGCAGGAAGTAAAGCAAACACAGGTTACTGCATTATGAGGTTAAGGTAGATACCCTTACGACAGAAAACCTTTCTAAATGACCTATCACTTGCTAGGTTCTATGTGCGGCTCAAAAGACCTCAGAGTTGTGGTCAGAGAAATGCTATCAGAGCACTCAGGGTTTGTGGGAGCACGAATTCACTTCTGGCTACAGAAGTGGAAAGGTTTCTTGGGGGTGGGGACCTTGAGCTAGGTTTCAAAAAATGGAAAGTGTTTTAATGGGCGGAGATGGCAAAGTGAGTCATTTGAAATTGAAAATATGGCCTGACCAAAAATAGGGAGGAAAAAGATTTTCATATTTGGCAAAGGGTAAGTACCCAGACTGGCTGGGAAGAACTTTCCTGCAGAACAATAGGCTGTCTTTATCATATAACTTGTCAACTCTTTTTTGAATGTTTATTAAGATATCACATAAATTTTTAAAAACTACACAAATCACATGCACAGCTCATGGTATTTTCACAAACTGCATAAACCTATGTAACCAACACCCAGATCAAGAAACTGAACATTATAAGCGTCTGCAGAAGGCTCCCTCACTCAATCTCCCTCCACCCATCGAGTTGATCTTTCTCCTCACTTCTTACAGCATAGATACATTTTGCTTGTTTTTGAAAATGATATAAAAGGAATTATACAGAGGGTGCTTTTAAATGTGTCTGGCTCCCTTGCTGTGTATCCCATTTGTGAGAGTCATCTGTTGTTGGGTGTAGCTGTAGTCTGTCTGCTTTTATTACTGCACAGCGTTCCACTGTGTGGCTGCACCACCATGTACTAACCCATTCCACTTGTTTTGGCATTTGGGTCATTTCTGCTTTGGGGGAATTTGTGAATATGCTGGTATGGCCATTCCTGCACAGTGTTGATTATTGATGAGTAGATTGATGCATTTCTGTTGAGTCAGTATCTAGGAATGGAATTTCTGGATTGTAGAATTGAAAATCCCTTTTTAATGACAAAAACATCCATCCCACATGATTCTAATTATAATTTTAATATTCCTAGGTTGGGAAATATACAGTGATAAATATCCTGTGAATTCAATAACATTTGAGAATCAACTGGTATATGAATAATTACAGAAATATATTGATATGTGCATGATATATTTTGTCTGTGTGCATATGGACACATGGATCCCGTGCAACGGCTGAGTCCCCAGTTGGGAGCCATAGACTTAGGTAAATGGTGGGGTGTGAGGCCAAGGAGCAATCATCAATTTAGTTTGCCAGCATTTTTGTTTGTTCTAGGCCAAGGCTTTAGCGAAATCTAGTGGGGGTTTCCCCCTATACTTTTTCTGTTCTTTTTCCCTGAGAAACCACATATGTGCTCCCTAGCTATAACTAATGCATTATTAGGAAGACAGTATAGTCAAATGAAATGATTACAACCATTGGAGAGGAATCTGACTTTGAACCCGAAACCTACCACTTATTAATTGTGTGACTAGGTAAGAAATGAATTGTCTATGAGCCTCAATGGTCTCATCTGTAAAACGGAAATGGGAATAGCTGTCTAGCACAAGGATCATGGAAATCAACTAAGCTAATGTATGCTCTGTGCCTGACTTTGTGTCTTCTCAATGAATCGTAGTTATGGCTACTGATTGGATTATCATGATCACCATGTTTTCCTACGTCTGCGTCTGTTTTCTCCTTTGGATTATGTTCTTTTCTGGGCATATAATACCCATGTTGTATAGTGATTGTCTCCTCTCCATTAGTCTTGTAACTAAGGAAAAGCACTTAGATTGCTTAGTACCTTGGGTCCCAGGCATTTTTCCTTGTTAGATCCCCAAACATGGATTTTGTATCCAAGATCCCATTTCATCAAGCTTGCTGGTAGACAGAGCAAATCTGGCAAGTTCACTGTAGCTGGAGGAGGGCTTATGGCTGATGACGATTTGCTATGTTCTCCATATCCCTAGTCATTTGCCTTTAGAGTTTTAAATTCATCCAGAGAAATGAGTGATAGACTTTTTGATCCCATGATCAGTTTCTGAAGAAGTTAGTTTTGGTTAAAGGGAACCTTTAACCAAAGGGGAAGGGGAAAGCATTATCCAGTTCATCGAGGACCCAAGTAGGACAGAAAGGCCAAGGAAAGGCAGATTCGCTCTCTGCTTGAGCTAGGACATCCGTCTTTTCCTGCCTTCAGACATCAGGGCTCATGGTTCTTAGGCTTTTGGTCTAGACCTAGAAGTTTCATCAGTGGCTCCTCTGGTTCCCCGGCCCTTGGGATTGGCCTAGGGCTATATCAGCAGTGTTCCTGGACCTCCGGCTCGCAGTCAGCAGACTGTGGGACTTCTCAGCTCTCAGAAACATATGAGCCAATCTCTTGTAGTAAATCTCTTTCTCTATGTACTTCACTATGTCTTCTTGCTTCTGCTTCTATGGAGAATCTCTTTGCTAATACATATATTTCCTATGTTACCTTCAGGGGGTCCTTTGTACCTGAAAGGTTACAGGTGTTGTATGGAGCTAGTTGAATGTCTATGGGGAGGGGCTTGGCTGAAGGTGTCAGAGGTAAAAGTGCAAAAAAAGAGCTAGTATCTTTCACTAGCTCCTTGCTATACCTCCAAGGAAATGGGAGGCCAAGGAAGTTGAAAACAGCACCTCCACATGGCCTCTCCTACCTTTCAGAGCTAAATCTGGCTTCAGAGCGAAGCATGGAGAGAGTCAGATGGTTTGGTCATTTGTCTGGGTTTAGGGTGAAACAACAGGACAGTAGGAAGTTTTTGGCAATGTGCCTGACAAAAGCTGAGGATCAAGAAGGCGATGAAGGAAGGAGTGAGTGACAGGTCACACCCTCATGGACACTAGAGCAATGCTTCTGAGGAATGGATTTCCAGGTGACCATAACTTTTTGACAAAGACTAGTGGGATATAGCTATGTTTTGAAGCACATAACTGTGCATCCAGTCAGTTCTTAAAATACTTAGAGCTCAGCAGAGGGATCCTACCAACTTACTCACCTGATGGTAACGCCTGTTCTGACTGTAACCAACTGCTCTTGGTCATCTTCGGTCTTCTTGGAGGCAAAAGGAAAGGAGCTGTATTTTTCCTACCTTCATAGGTATTTCTCTCCTTGTCAGCTGTACAAGGCCAAGTTGCCTAGAGCCCCACGGGACTCCCTGCCTCTGTGAAAGCAGAGGCATCTTCCATAAGATTTTTAAGTTTAAATGTTCCACCTCCACATGCCAGAAGTGTATACAATTCAAATAAAGGGAAAAATCAAATCTACCAAAATACAGTTTCTTGAAAATCCTTCTGATAAAAGAGTAACCAGGAAATGCTTACCTGCCTGCTTGATACCAACTAATACTTTAAGAAAAAAACACATATGAAAGTTTTTTTTTTTTTTTAAATAATTTCAAAGTTTGGAAATTAAAGGGGGAAAGCTGCTGAGAAAAATGTTTTAGGTTTACTGAGCCTCAACTATCTGGAAAACAGTTTGAGAGACTTAGCCAAACATAAACATCTCTGGCTAGGTTTTTATGCCCCTGTTATTGACAGCTAATTTCTTGAGCAAATTTATTTACTGTTTTTGAAAAAAAAAAAAAAAAATTGGCAGCCCGCGCCACCTCAGATGTGCAGCCTGTTGAGAAATTCCTGAGTTCAACTTTATTACGTATTTCTGTTTCCTTTTTAGGTCCGAAAGAAAATTCTAGCAACATGACATAGTTTTTTGTTTGTTTGTTTGTTCGAAATGGAGTCTTGCTCTGTTGCCCAGGCTGGAGTGCAGTGGTGCGATCTCGGCTCATGGCAACCTCCACCTCCTGGGTTCAAGTGATTCTCCTGCCTCAGCCTCCTGAGTGCTGGAATTACAGGCATGTGCTACCACACCCAGCTAATTTTGTATTTTTAATAGAGACAGGGTTTCTCCATGTTGGTCAGGCCGGTCTCGAACTCCCCACCTCAGGTGATCCGCCTGCCTTGGCCTCCCAAAGTGGTGGGATTACAGGTGTGAGCCAGTGCACCTACCCATGACACAGTTTTTGACTGTGACCTTTCACCAAAAGGCACACAGGTGGAGAAGCCCTTCTTGGTTTCTGAAGATAAAGCAAAATGTATTGTTTCTAACATAGCCTTCTTTCCTTCTTTAGCTGTTGGAAGGAAGAAAAAGCTTAAACTCTTTTGATTTTGACAGTAGAATTTAGCTGTTTGTCTCAGGAGGAAATGTCTATGGCTGTTGAAAACTTGGAATCTTAAGCTAGAATCTGATTTCATTTATAAAAACCAAATCATTTATTTAGTGTCTGAACAGGGCCTTAAATCTAGGTCATTGTTCTTAACTTGCATTGTGAGGAAGTCTGTTGGGTTTCCTCCCGAAGCAGGCCTTCAGACAAGGACTCCTGTGTGGTTAATTATTAGGAAGTAGATCCAGGAAAAACAGGTGGGGAAGTAGAATTAGGGGGCAGGATAAGGAAGAAGCCCAATCAGAGAGGCAGTCATGAGCAGATTTTCTACAAGGAACAACCAGGGCTCACTCCCACTGGAGACCCTCTGAGAACCTACATGGGGTATGCCCCACCATGAAGGATGGGAAAACCAGTGCATTTACGCACCAGCTCCCATCATTCCCCTTCCCCAGAGCAAGTGTCCAGGGGATGGAAGTTCTGGCAGTGGCTGGAAACACAGACATTGGAGAGGAGAGCTGCCAGCATGCTGGAGATGATCTGGGTCTGGGGAACTTCTGTGGGCCAAGAAGATGCATGAGACATTGGCAGACTGTGGTTCAGAGCCTGTAGATAAATTATGTCCTCTTTAAACCCTCATTTCTCATCTTTCACAAGAAGGAATTGTAATTTCCAAACTGGATCTCCTAGATGACAGATGCTCCTTGCAAAAATGGTCCCTTGGTGAAATAATGGCATTCGCAGCAACCTGGATAGAATTGGAGACAATTATTCTTTTTGTTTTTTTGAGACAGAGTCTCGCTGTGTTGCCAGGCACCAGGTTGGAGTGCAGTGGCATGATCTTGGCTCATTGTAATCTCCACCTCCCAGGTTCAAGCATTTCTCCTGCCTCAGCCTCCCAAGTAGCTGGGACTACAGGTGTGCGCCACCACGCCCAGCTAATTTTTGTATTTTTTAGTAGAGACAGGGTTTCACCATGTTGGCCGGGATGGTGTTGATCTTTTGCCCTTGTGATCTGCCAGCCTCAGCCTCCCAACATGCTGGGATTACAGGTGTGAGCCACCATTCCCGGGCTGGAGACCATTATTCTAAGTGAAGTAACTCAGGAATGAAAAATCAAACATTGTATGTTTTCACTCACAAGTGGGAGCTAAGCTATGAGGATGCAAAGGGATAAGAATGATAGAATGGACTTTGGGGGCTTGGGGAAAGGGTAGGAGAGGGATGAAGGATAAAAGACTATACATTGGGTACAACTGCGTGGGTTGATGGGTTCACCAAAATTTCAGAAATCACTCCTAAAAAACTTATACAACCAAATACCACCTGTTCCCCAAAAACCTACTGAAATAAAAAAAATGGTTACTTAGTCAAATAGTTTTAGGAAGTATTAGATTAAACAACATTTTTTAAAACTGCAGGGCATCTTCGAGTCGTTAGCTAAGAGTGGGAGAGCATGGATGCTATATTTGACCATGGAATCCTCTCTCTTCTTGTTTTTTCAGACAATACCTGTGAATGTCTTGAGGATGTGGTGGTTTGTGTCATATGGTCTGGGACAAGCTACACTAGCTTGCTCAAGTTCAGCTCAGCTCTCTGGTAGACAGAGTCAGTAATTCTGACTCTGGAACTTAGGATCAGAGGAGATGTGGAACACATCAGATGGGTTTTAGGCTTTCAAATCCCATTTTCATCTCGTATCTGTTGGCGTTAGGAGTCCACTTTCTTTTGATAAGAGCTTTCTGCAATGGTAAACAAAATAAGAAAACCAGTATATTTAGAAGGACCTGGGAAGTCATGTTGTGGGCTTGGTGGTGACAATGTAGGGTCAGAAGAAAATGTTACTGGACTCTGGTCTCAGCCAGGCCTGAGGCACTCCCACTTCTGCTGTCAAAGGGCTCCTTTGCAGCTTTCCTGTGGGTGTTTCCAGTCCTTACCACACATTAGAATTACCTGAGTAGCTTTTGAAATAAGACCTGTGCTTGGGACTTCCTCCCAAAAAAGACTGATGTCATTGATCTGAGGCAGGGCCTTGGTATCTGTATTTTTTAAATGCTTCCCAGGTGGCAGTCATGTGTAGTTAAGGTGGAGATCTAATGTCTTTGAACAA
This sequence comes from Cebus imitator, assembly GCF_001604975.1. Taxonomy (NCBI): domain Eukaryota; kingdom Metazoa; phylum Chordata; class Mammalia; order Primates; family Cebidae; genus Cebus; species Cebus imitator. The sequence continues at coordinate 476,102 of NW_016107452.1, read as the reverse complement.
TTTGTTATTGTTTTTAGTGTTTCCGTATGTTGTCAGAGAATAAGACGGGCCAGGAATGACTTAAACTATGATTTTTTAAAAAGATTCCCAGGATGTGGTATTTTTTTTTTTAAATTTAAGTTCTGAGGTACATGCGCAGATCTTGCAGGATTGTTAAATAGGTATAAACATGCCATGGTGGTTTGCTGCCTCCATCCCCCCATCACCTACATTAGGTATTTCTCCCAATGTTATCCGTCTCCAATCTCCCCATCCCCTACTATCCCTCCCATAGTCCCCCAACAGACCCCAGTGCGTGATGTTCTCCTCCCTGTATCCATGTGTTCTCAGTGTTCAACACCCAGTTATGAGTGAGAACATGCCGTGTTTGGTTTTCTGTTCTTGTGTGAGGTTTGCTGAGAATGATGGTTTCCAGATTGATCCATTTCTCTGGAAAGGGACAGTTAGAATGGCGATCATTAAAAAATCAGAAGATAACAGATGCTGGAGAGGATGTGGAGAAATAGGAATGCTTTTACACTGTTGGTGGGAGTATAAATTAGTTCAACCATTGTGGAAGCAGTGTGGTGATTGCTTAAGGATCTAGAAATAGAGATTTCATTTGACCCAGCAATCCCATTACTGGGTAGGAAGGGCCCACAGCTTGGGTAATCCTTCAACACCCAAAGGATTATCAATTGTTCTATTATAAAGACACATGCATACATATGTTCATTGTGGCACTGTTTACAATAGCAAAGACCTGGAACCAACTCGAATGAACATAGATGATAGCCTGGATAAAGACCATGTGGCACATATACACCAGAAAATGTAGTGGGAATATTTGGTTGTATCTCAGATACCATTTGTCTGTTTTGGCTTTTGTTGCCAGTGCTTTTGGTGTTTTAGTCATGAAGTCCTTGCCCATACCTATGTCCTGAATGGTATTTGCCTAGGTTTTCTTCTAGGGTTTTTGTGATGTTAGGTCTTATGTTTAAATCTTTAATCCATCTGGAGTTAATTTTTGTATAAGGTGTAAGGAAGGGGCCCAGTTTCAGCTTTCTGCACATGGCTAGCCAGTTTTCCCAACACCATTATTAAACAGGGAATCCTCTCCTCATTGCTTGTTTTTGTCAGGTGATATTTCTAAGGGAAGTGAGAAGGTAGCCAGCATTAGTGGTTACTCTGTTGAGAAGGTAGCTAACATTGGTGGAAGATCCTGTGTGTAGTCTCTTATTTAACGCATGCACTTGGTGAAAAAGGATATTTTTGAAACTGATTTGCTCGCAAAGACCCTATATTAGATTTCTAATGTTTTGATTGCTGCCATAATAAATTGCCATAAATTTAGTGGCTTAAAACAAAATATATTTATTATTTCACAATTTTGGGGGTCAGAAGTCCAAAATGTTGGCAGTGCTGCATCTTCCTGGAAGCTCTAGGGTAGAATGTATTTATTTGCCTGTTCAGTTTTTCAAGGCTGCCTGTATTCCTTAGCTGTGGGCCCTTCCTTCATCTTCAAAGCCAGCAAGGTCCAGCTCAGTTTCCATACTGTTGTCTCTCATCCTCTTCTGCCTGCCACTTCCCCATTTAAGGGCTCTTATGATCATACTGGATGACCTGCAAAACCCAGGCTACAGTTCCATCTTGAGGTCAGCCAACTGGCAACCCATCTGCCATGTTAATTGTCCTTTGCCATAAAACTTCATGTATTTTCAGCTGACAGGGATCAGAACGAGGATATCTTTGTGAGGGCTGTTATGTAGTCTGCTATAGACACTAAGACTTATGCTCTGTGATTGAAGCTAAGTTGATTATCATAGGCCAGACTTCAGGTCACAGGACTATGCAAGAGATTTCATTTACTTCACGGTTACTTTCAGAAACATTTCTCATTTTATTTGTCAAAACACATCACAGTGGAGCTGTGGGCAAGTCTTTTACCCTCTGAATGTCATGATCTCAGCTTCCTTTTCTGCCTACCTCACTGGGATTATGGTAGAATAGAATGTGTATGGAAACCTATTTCAGAAGCCATAAAAGACCAAGCTCCTCTAAAGGATGATCATTGGCATAGATCCTACCCACAGGGAACAAGAATATAATTTTTTGTTTTATTTATTCAGTAGTCTACTAGGCTATGAGTTAATTGAAGGTATGGTATGGATTTTGTTTATGCCTGTCTTCCAGGGCCTAGTTAATTTTGACACAAAGTATTTGTCTTAGTCCATTTGGGCTAATATAACAAAATACCTTAGAGTGGGTAATTCGTAAATAGTGGAAACTTATTACTCACAGTTCTGAAGGCTGGAAAGTTTAAAATCAAGGCACTAGCAAGCTTGGCATATGGTAAGGGCCTGTTCCACATAGATTGCACCTTCTGTGTTCTCACATGGCAGAAGGGACAAGGGAGCTCCTTTGAGCCTCCTTTATAAGGACACTGATCCCATTAAGAAGGGTGGGACCCTCATGACTTAATCTTCCTAAAGACTCCCGTCTCTTACTACTATCACATTGGGTATTAGTTTCCAATGAATGGATTTTGGGAAGACATCAACATTCAAACAATAGCAGTGTTTGATATTGGTTACTGAATTCTGCAATAAGTAAAAGTCTAGATAGAAGGGCATATATACTAGGATCTGAGAGAAATGCAATAATAAGTAAAATATAGTTGCCTGCCTTAAGGAATTAATGGTCTAGAAAGGGGAAACAGAAACATATAAATGAGAAAGAGTAGAAAATAGTGTCATAAGAGAAGCAGAAGGAAATGGCTTTGGAGTCTCCAAGGGTGGAGAATTTAACACAGAGTTAAAGAAGTCAGGCAATGCTTAATTGACGTGGTGATGCTAGATAACAGGGTCTGTAAATCCACGATACTAGTACTACTCTTCACTTCCATTGCTGTGGTACACATAACTAATAAATCTTGTATTCTTTCACAGTAAGCCAGTGATTAGGGCTTAGCGCAGATCTCTAGTCACCTATTGCTAGAAATTGACAAGCAGGGAGCTTAAGCCCAATTTATCCTACTGCATTCTAGGTAGGATTTCTCTACTGGTATTTTAACAGATTAATTTTGCCTGAAACTCACTTATAGCAAAGTGTTAAGGTCCCTTTGGGCATCCACAGTAAAATAGCTCACTATTTTTAGATTTCCCTAGGTGAACATTCCCAGCAGGGCAACACTCTCTGGATGTCTCAGCACAATTTTTGTTCTGATTGAGAGCCAGGGTTGGAAGACTTTTTCTATACTCAGCTATGTGATTTAAGGGTCTCTTGCCAACCCTGCTGATAAAGGATATGCACTTGAAAGCCCAATGACCTGAGTAACCACTGCCTAAAACAAGGACCCAGTTGTGAATCTGTTTACACATCATTGCTCGGTGCTGTGTCCTCATATCTTGGTGACAATATGATGTGGTGTGTCTCTAAGTTTTCTTGGAGGGCATCTTGTGTTTCCAGCCTTAGTATGACAAGAAGAGGTTCCCCAGATAGAAGCTTTAAGAAGAAACAAAGGCAGGAAGGGAGAACAGCCCAGAGGGTGACAGAGTCTTATTCCCACTCCAGGAAAGGACTTACTTCTCGCCAGGAGCAAGGACTTCAGCCTTTAAGCACGATTCACTTGGTCCTGTGTCCATGACAACATGAAGGATTAGATTAGGAAGATTCATTTGGAAATGTCTGTTTCTGTTCTTAAAACATGAAATGATTAAAAAAATTTCAGTAAAAGCATATGGAAACCTGTGGTCTGAAACAGTCACCTGGAAAAAACCAAATGCCCCTTTCGTTATGGGTTTTCAATGTCTTAAAAGTAGAAAGCAACTTAAAGATTTTCACCACCGTCATTAATGATAAGAATATTTGTGTATGTATTTGATCTTGTATATGATACTGTGATCAGATTGATGGGTAGTAATCTGGGAGGATAATCTATAATCTGAGTGAAAGGAGAACAGCATTCTAGGTTGTTTCCGTAAGTTCCCAAACCAGAGACTAGCCTGGTTATTTTTCTAATCCTTTTTTATTCCCTGCTTATCGGCAGGAATTACAGCAACAACAGTCAGGTGATTGCCTCTCATTTATGCTCAACAACCAGCTTGTGGGAACTTGGAGCTAGTGCTCCAGATAAGGAAAATGTAGTGAGAACTCTTAGCTGGAAACTTTAGGCACTGATATTGGCGGATACAGAAGTTTTATTAAAAAGCGTATTGTTGAAAGAGCTGAAAACCAGGTGCAGATTTATACAGTCAGAAATAAAGATAAAAATCATACCCTAGAACTGGTCTGGGGCAGTGGGAAGAAACACTCAAACCCTGAATACTTTGACTTGCACCCCTACAGTTGTGCCCTGAGAGCTAGTCTGCTGCAATCTCAATTGCTACCAGAGATAGCCCTCATTCCTGGCATCTCTTTTTCCTGTTGTTGCTTCTTTGTAACAGGATCTTACACTGTGGCCCAGACTGAAGTTCAGTGGCATCATTGTGGCTCACTGCAGCCTCAACCTCCCAGGATAAAGTGATCCTCCCACTTCAGCCTCCCAAGTAGCTGGGACCACAGGTTCATGCCACCACAGCTGGCTAACTTTTAAATTATTTATAAAGATGGAGTCTCACTATGTTGCCCAGGTTAGTCTTGAACTCTTGGCCTCAAGTGATCTTCCTGCTTTGGCTTCACAGAGGGCTGGGATTACAGATGTGAGCCGTGGCACCCGGGCCCTCTGGGTCCTGTTTTAAAGTCCATTGTGGGTGCATCTGAATGACAGAGCCTGGTTCCTCTGTTCAGACGCTGGCTGCAAGGGAGTCCGGGAAATCAGGATTCTGATATGCTCAGCATCTGTAGTAGAATACAGATAGAATTCTCCAAATGCTGAAGAAAGTTGAGATGTTGGAAAGCAGAGTTGAAAAGCGTTTGCCATCAGCAAAGGCAGAGTAACCAGCAGGTGCAAACTCACTGATACATAGAAGATGATACAAACAGACCCTGGGTCCTCCTAGAGTTCATAGTTCATCAAAGGACATGGGACACAGCACATTCTTCCTTGTATTAGAGTTATTCTTACACCAACTCAGTGAAATAAAGTTGTTTGGAGCCTAGGGAATTGAGATGTGAAACAGCTTTACAGTGATTATGAAATTACAAAATACAATGTAAATATGATGGTGGCTATTAAAGCACCATCTGTATTTTAAAGACTGTAACATGGAAGAAGATTTATGGGTGTTAGACATATAAATGCCATCTTCTGGTGCACAAATCTTTGAGTATTGAGAAAGGTTAGAAAACTTTTTATTCCTTACTATACATGGAGAAAGCTGGAATTTAGAGAATGAAATATTTGTAAGGAAATGAGCCTTCTGCTCTTATGTGCATGGAGCTTGTGTTTCCAGATCTGTTTTGAGAGACAGTAAACTGTTGGGGCCCATAAAAGTATAGCCTTAGCCTATGGAGGCGAAGGTGGTGAATTTCACATCAATTTCATTCTTGTTAGTCAACCAAGGAAGAGATAGGTTTTAGGTGAACAATAAAGATGAATGTCTCTCCCTTGGACTGAGTGTTTCCACTAGGGAGTATAAGATTTAGTATAGCTAGGAATGAACTCTTATTTATATGTTAAGAGTTAGAGAAAGGTGGAAAATCAGCAATTGTCTTCAGCCACATGGAGCCACAAGCTAGAAGTGCATAGGTCATTCTTGGTAAATCAAATTTATCTACATTCATAGTCCTCTTTATTTTGGTGCTGATATTCCATTTAGCATAGCTGAATGTGACCATTCTAGCACTGACTTTGTTATGCTGGAGTTATAAAGAAAAGACTCCCTAGGCTAAAGAATGAAAAGATATGAGTAATTTCTCCTGCTCCAACACTACCGAAGCCTGATGAGGCAGTGGCACCAGAAATGCTGCAAGAAAAGTGCAGCTTAGGGACAGTCAGAGATGCACTTTCTAGCTCTCCTTCTTAACCAATAAGTCTTGTTGGAGTGGTGAGCTTGAAAGTTCTCAACTGTATACTTGGTAAAGAAGAGAAAGGGGGATTTATTTACATGCTGTTTGCAAGAAGTCAGGGAATATGCATAGCTAAAGATGAGAAATCACACAATAAAACACAGTAGTTCCTCACCTCATGGGCAAAAAGCACTCAGTTGTACCAAATAAAGTTTGGGAAGAATAATGTTAAATGCTGTTGCCTTGTGTTCTCTCTAAAAAAGGAGAGTTTTAATGGTACTCTCTGAAAGAAGGACTTACTCCTTTTTAAAGATCTTGTCCCAAATCACTGTGGCTTGTAACCAGTAGTGGTGGCATCTGGCAGATCCTCTGGTTTGGCCACTTTTGCAGGGTTTGATTTTGCAGTTGTGGTTTGTATGCAGGACAACATTATTTGATCTAGCAATTTCCATGCAACTTAAAGGCTGAAAAATGTGTGCTACATAGTGAGATATATTGTTCTACATTTTATGTGGACATCAATATAAAGGAGGACTAAAACCCCAGTGGATGAGACTGTTGACTAGACATTTCTTAAAATAAATACAGTTGATAAAACTGCAACACTAATGTCTGAACGCTGACCACGACCCAGACATATTACATAGCTTTTTCATAGAATCCTCAGTACAGCTTTACAGGGAAGAAATTATTCACAGGTTATGGATGAATTAATCCTGGTAAAATCTTTTTGGTGGAAATCTTTAGAGAGATCTTGCCTTTTCTCTCCCGGTCTACCTCTTCAGCATCATCTAGCACCAACTTTAACCTTAATTTTGTGTTCCTTGATTTTTTTGTCCTGCCTTTTTCGTCAACAAAACATTGGGACATGTTCTCTCTGGGTGTAGAATAATTTCTCTGCATCCTTTGACCAGCCTAGCCTAGCTAATGCCAGTTCCTCCTCCTGGTGTCTGTCCCAGCAGGACTTAGAATTGTCATTCCAGTTCTTGAGCAGGTTTCTATGTTATGAGCTCCTGGATAATGATGTTCCTCTCTTTCAGGGCACTCTTCTTGGTTTGTAATGTGCCCTTGAGGAAATCATGACCTCATTCCATCCATTCAGGTTCAGCACACCATTGTACTGTAGGCTCCAGGAAAACACAGTCCTTGCTGAGTTTGGCTCCATGCACCTCTTCCCCTGGCATGCTGACCAGAATAACTTAGTCCTTGACTTTTGTTAGAGCAGGAAACAGGTATGCTTAGAGCAACATTCTCAGAGGCTCACAGAGAATTCAGTGGCAGAGCTGAAATTCAAACCACTTCTATTTGATTCCAAAGTCAGTAAGTAGTGTTGTTTTTGCAACCTCCACCTCCCGGATTCCCGGGTTCAAGTGATTCTCCTGCCTCCGCCTCCAGAGTATCTAGGACTACAGGTGTGTGCCACCATAACTTGCTAAATTTTTAAGATAAGTAGTGGTTTAGGAGTGTGGGTTCTGGGGTGAGGACACCTGTGTTGAAATCCTGACTTCATCACTTCCTAGCTTTGTGATCTTGGGTAGGTTACTTAGCTTTCTATGACTTTGCTTCTTTATTTTAAAAATGTGATTACTGGCTGGGTGCAGTGGCTCATGCCTATAATCCCAGCACTTTGGGAAGCCGAAACGGGTGGATCACCTGAAGTCAGGAGTTGGAGACCAGCCTGGCCAACATGGCAAAACCCCATCTCTACTAAAAGTACAAATATTAGCCAGACGTGGTGGCAGGTGCCTGTAGTCCCAGCTACTCAGGAGGCTGAGGCAGGAGAATTGCTTGAACCCAGGAGGCGGAGGTTGCAGTGAGCCAAGATCATGCCATTGCACTCCAGCCTGGGCAACAACAGTAGACTATGCCTCAGAAAAAAGAAAAAAAGTTGTGATTAGTAACTACCCTTAGACTACCTTAGAGTTTTTGTGCTAGGTACAGCATCATATCATTCTCCTATCCCAGGATGTATGTATCCAATGATCATATTGCATGCTAAGAGAAGTATATATCAAATGCCTGGAATGAGGAAGCATTTACTTAATATTTGAGAGTAACAGACAAGGGAAAAAATAAGAAGGGTAACATGAAAACTTGGTCTTGATTTAGACTCAGAGAGGGGCACGAAAGACAACACAGAACCTCCACTTCTAACATTCTGACAGATGGAATTCAAAGGGTACCTGCTACGGCCGCATTATGCCTCCTCCCCAACACTGCCATGAACACTGATGATGAACTCTATGCCAGCAAGGTGGGAACTGGGAACTGAGACCCTTGCACAAAACCAGGAAATGCTGCCTCAAATTAAAGAGGAGCTAGAAAAACTCCTTGTTAGTCACAGAACCAACAAGGACTGTAGCTCTATTTTTAGTTCTGGATAAGGGGAAAAGCTTCCTAGGATGAACAAAGTAAAAAGTTTGTACCATGCTTGTGGGTTTTCATCTGAATTTTCACTATCATGTCACTGGAATTCAATAAATAAAAAAACTAGTCCAAAAATAAAGGTGGAAGAATTAACATACATCAGTAATCATAAATCAAATAAGTTGATTTAATTTACATATTAAAAAGCATTGATTCTCAAACTGGGAAAAAAGTGTTTACAAGAGATAGTTTAATGCATAATACATAAAAACTGAACATTAAAAGATGGAATATATACATTAGGTAAAACTGATAGTCCTATTAATGTTAGAATAGAATACTGTAAAATACATTGTTAGGACTTGCAGAATCCTTACAGAAGGAAATAACCAGAAACATACTGGAAAAGACCCTGAATACACACATAAAAAGATAATCACAAAAATATGTAAAGCAAAAATGGACAATTGCAAGGAGAAATGGTCAAATTTAGAAGTATAGTAGGAAATGGGTTGGGTGTGGTGGCTCATGCTGTAATCCCAGCACTTTGGGAGGCCGAGGCAGGTGCATCACAAGGACAGGAGATCAAGACCTTTCTGGCTAATATGATCAAAGCCCATCTTTACTAAAAATATCAAAAATCAGCCACGCATGGTTGTGTGCATCTGTACTCCCAGCTTCTCAGGAGGCTGAGGCAGGAGAATCACTTGAACCTGGGAGGCGGAGGTTGCAGTGAGCTGAGATTATGCCATTGCACTTTAGCCTGGGCAACAGAGAGAGAATCCGTCTCCAAAAACAGCAGGAAATTGAAACATGTCTCCTGTAGATAGCAATAGATTAATCAAATATCAGTGAGATTACAAAATATATGAACAATACAATTGATCTAATGGTTACATTTGGGACCCTGTTTCAGAGGTTAGAAAATAAAATCCTCACTTTTTAAAAAAAGTACACATTGAAAATTTTGCAAAAACCATATACCAGGTGACAGAGCAACTCATAACACATATCAACGAATTGGTACTATACATATCACATTTCTTGTCCACAGTACATTAAACTTAGAAGTCAATAATAAAACCCCCACCAGAAACCACGTTTGATAATTTTAAATTGGTTCTAGTGACATCTTGATCTCTGACTTGTAGCCTCCAGAATTATAAGAAAATAAGTTTCTGTAGGGCAGCTGTATTAGTCTGTTTTTCATACTGCTGATAAAGACATACCTGAGACTGGACAATTTATGAAACAAAAGAGGTTGAATGGACTCACAGTTCCACACATCTGGGGAAGCCACCCAATCATGGCAGAATGCAAAAAAGGACAAGTCATGTCTTACATGGATGGTGACAGACAGAAATTCAAACAACACATTACTCATCTAAAAAATTATAGTAGCATTTGGAAAATACTTAGAATTACAAATAACAATACAAATACTACATGTTAAAAACTTGAATGGGTGGCCGGGCGCAGTGGCTCACGCCTGTAAACCCAGCACTTTGGGAGGCCGAGGCGGGTGGATCATGAGGTCAAGAGATCGAGACCATCCTGGTCAACA